>NC_139963.1:250000-345000 GCF_963993115.1 Abramis brama | reverse complement strand
CTGTGTGTGTGTGTGTGTGTGTGTGTGTGCGTTCTGCGTCGTATACTGTAGTTCTGTTACGTTAAGAACTATATCTATCTATTTATTTACTGTTTGTTTGGTTGTTTTTGTTTTTTTCGAAATAAGTACTTTTTTTAAATAATGTTTATGGACATTATGTAATAAATTCCAGTTAAATTGAAACTTGTTTTGAAATATTTGTTTTTTGTGTGTAATTAGTGGTTTTCTTTGCTATTCTGGGTTGTTTGATTTTTGTCAGTTTTAGAAAACTGTCTGGCGCCCGAATTTTTCGTTAAAAAATAATAATTTAAGTTAAGGGCAGTCGCCACCACTGTTACAGGAGTTACCATTACATGAGTGACTGGATGCCAGCCGAACTTAGCCCCGCCCACAACATTTGAGGTCGGGAAGTTCGGTCTGGACTTGATCCGTTGAGGAGCAACAGAGCTGTTCGGACCAATCAAATTGCCAGGGTGGGCTTTATACGATGATGGACAGATGATCAACAGAGCGCTTGGGCTGAATTCGTGACTGGTCGAGACCAAAGATTGCTCCTGCCTGTAAACGCATAGTGTACTGTCTTTATAAAGCATCTTCTTATTAAACGGTCTGTACACTTACAAAGTTCTCAGTGCTTCGGTTTGCATGCAGGGACCCTCATTATGCTACCGTGTTCGGGTGGGGCTATTTTGAGCCTTGGTAGTGGCATTAACTAGCCATTTCTTTTTACTTACTCTATGCCCCATATACTAGCGTTATAAGCTAATCAGTGGTTCGAGATAAAACATTCGATTAGCATGAAAACACATCCCAGAGAACGGTCGACTCGGTACCCATGTGTTATTAACCCCTAGGTTCATTTTGCGCCGGAATTGTCCTTTAAGCACGAGAATACTGTATGTCTTCTCCCTAATTTTTATGCAGAGTGAAACTACACCTGCTGCCGCTACCAATAACTGTGATCTGGAAGAGGAAGCCTATATGGCAAAGACTGACCATGAATAAGCCTACTGTCCATATTGCTTGTAATAGAGTCGACACCTGTTCAGTTGTTTCCCTAAATTCTTATGGTTGTGTTGCTCTAAAAACCCAATATTGGGTCCAGCAGACCCGTGAACACTGAACAGTGTGTAACAAAGACATGAACACTACAGGAGGGTTAAAATGACTTGGTCACTTACTGCGTTCCTGCGGTGAAGAGAACCAGACTGCAGCTGGCAGAGCGAGGGCAGTGTCGCAATCGATAACTTGAGGCGCGCCCTCAGCATACACACGCCACCTGGGGGTAGAATATTCAGCTGTACTTCAACGGAAGGAATTTAATTTCTCTGAATTTATTTTAATATAACACAGACACTGTCACACCCGACTCGTTGCCCACCAACCTGAATAGCTTTCGTTGCTCCTCTAGCTCCCTCATCCTTAGTCTTTGGGCTATTTGCTGGGTCTCCTGGAACACCAGTGAAGCTGAAATGCAAATGCCAACATTAATTCACAATCTAAACTTGTTTATGTTTGCAACCGAAAACATTTTTGAAAGAAAAAATGTAGGTTATATTTTGTATATATATATATATATATATTGTTTCTTGACTATAGGCCGATGATTTGTCATCCATGTAAAACATTTTTCATACACAGCAAAAACTCCAGTGTTAAATTAACTCTCCTGGGAGTTTATTTGACTCCACACTCAAGAGTGTTAAATTAACTCTGAAGCAGTGTTAAAGTTAATGAGATAATTACGTGATTAATTGAGAGATGATTGAGAGATGATTATTTCAAAAAGGTGAATAGTAGCATTAGCCAATAGCTAATACAGTCTTCTGAAATGCATAAAAAAATATGTTTTTTTAAATATGCCATCACCCAATGAACATCACAACAATAGGCGAGTTTCCATTACATTTTTGAGAAATGACGGCGTTTCCATTAACTGATGTTATGCGACTAAAACTTCATTTTTTCCTCTCACGATAAGTAAAATCAATCCAAAAACCATGGCAACGGACGTTGGTAGGTTTATGTACTATATCCCAGCCAATGCACTAGCCGTTATTATTAATCGAAGGAGATGTATGTGTATTTTCCAAGCATTAATGGTAAGGAACGACCCTTGTTATACTTGTGAGCGGCACATATGAGGAGTTTCTGAGGCCCTGTTTGCACGTATATGGCTATTTAGAAAAACGGAGACATTTCCCTTCGTTTGTGCCCTTCGTTTACACACAAACGGAGAATTCGCCTCTGAAAACGATTCTTTCTAAAAACTCCGGCCAGAGTGGAGATTTTGGAAAATTTGTTTGCACGTTTGCATGTAAACTGAGAAAAACAGAGTTTTAGGTTTAGGAGTTTTAGGCAGCGACGTCACAGAATGTGACTAATTTCGGGATTCTAATTGGCGAACGTGGGCTTGAGCTTCTCGTTACACTGCCACCTACAGGTTTGGCATGCTCTTGACAGCATATACACGGGTTCGTGTGCACAATGTTATTTTTGAAAACGAAGAGGGGTGAAATGTCCGTTTATGAAAATAGCCATCCGCGTGTAAACGTAGCCTGAGTGTTTCTCCCTCATTTCTGCCTCAAGGTCTTGATTGTGGCATTTATTTGAGGTTTAGAATCCATTATTCCTGTAATTCTTTTGTCTTATATGAATTCAATAAAGAGCTCTGTCTCGTCTTCTGTCTAAACACACCACCTCATCTACGCCAGGTGACCTGTAAATGCTCAAAAACTGTTTCCATTGCAATTTTGCGAAATATTGATTTTTCGAATTGCCTTAAAAAAAACTCATGCGAGCGTAAAAACGTTTTTGCGATAAATGTGAGTTTTTGCGAAGTTTACGTGTTTCCATTGGGTGATCCAGTGGAATCATCAGATCTGGATACGGCCTGGATCCGGCAGGCTGCGGGAAAACCTCAGGATAAACACAGACACTAAAATTAGCGTAGATGCCATTCTTCTCATGATGTAACGAGTACATCAGGATTTATGGGAAGTGTTCCCGGTTCCAGCTGACCTAATCTATGCAGCCTAACATTGAATTATAGAAGTCTATAATGTGTTATGTGAATGCTAGGTCAAAGAGATGCGTTTTTAGTCTTGCTTTGAACTGACAGAGTGTGTCTGCTTCCCGGACAATGGTAGGAAGACTGTTCCAGAGTTTTGGTGCTAAATAGGAGAAGGATCTGCCGCCAGCAGTAGATTTAGATATTCTAGGTATTATCAACTGGCCGGAATTTTGAGATCGCAATAGACGTGAAGGACTATAATGCGTTAAGAGCTCGCTCAGGTACTGCGGAGCTAAACCATTTAGTGCTTTGTAAGTAATCAGCAATATTTTAAAATTGATGCGATGTTTAATAGGCAGCCAGTGCAGTGTTGACAGAACCGGGCTAATATGGTCATACTTCCTGGTTCTGGTAAGAACTCGAGCTGCTGTGTTTTGGACCAGCTGTAGTTTGTTTATTAAGCATGCAGGGCAACCACCCAGTAGAGCATTACAATAATCTAGCCTTGAGGTCATGAACGCATGCACTAATTGTCCCGCATTGGTCAATGAGAGCATATGACGTAATTTAGATATATTTTTAAGATGGAAAAATGCGGTTTTACAGATACTAGACGCGTGACTTTTAAATGAAAGATTGGTATCAAAGAGCACACCCAGGTTCCTAACCGACGAAGACTTAACAGAGCAGCCATCAAGTGTTAGACAGTATTCTAGGTTATTACGTGAGGAAGTTTTTTGTCCAATAATTAGAATCTCTGTTTTTTCAGAATTTAATAGTAGGATATTACTAGTCATCCAGTTTATTATATCAACTATGCATTCCGTTAATTTTGTGAATTGGTAGGTTTTGTTAGGTTGTTAAGAAATATAGAGCTGAGAATCGTCGGCATAACAGTGAACACTAATTCCATGTTTCCTAATGATATCTCCTAATGGTAGCATGTACAGAGTGAACAGCAGCGGTCCTAGTACTGAGCCTTGTGGTACGCCATACTGAACTTGTGATCGATGAGACATCTCTTCATTTACTGCTACAAACTGATAACGGTCAGATAAGTATGATTTAAACCATGCTAGTGCAATTCCACTAATGCCAACATAATTTTCGAGTCTATTTAAAAGAATGTTGTGGTCAATAGTGTCAATGCAGCACTAAGATCGAGTAACACTAATAGAGAGATACAACCATGATCGGATGATAAGAGCAAATCATTTGTGACTCTAATGAGAGCTGTCTCGGTACTATGGTACGGTCTAAATCCAGACTGAAAATCCTCCAGATATCATTTCTTTCTAAAAAGGAACACAGTTGTGAGGATACTGCCTTTTCTAATATCTTTGACAGAAAGGGAAGATTCGAGATCGGCCTGTAATTGACTAATTCTGTAGGATCAAGTTGTGTTTTTTAACAAGCGGTTCAATCATAGCCAGCTTAAAGGTTTTTGGTACGTATCCTAGAGACAAAGATGAATTGATGATATTAAGAAGAGGATCTATGACCTCTGGAAGCACCTTATTCAGTAGCTGAATAAGGTGCTTCCACCTTATTCATCTGCCTGATGTGATACTGTAGTAGACGGTTGCATAGTTATAATTTTGTCCCTGATATTATCAATCTTATAAGTGAAGAAGTTCATAAAGGCATTACTGCTGTGTTGCTTGGAAACTTCTGTGCTTGAAGCTTTATTTTTCGTTAGTTTAGCCACTGTTTCAAATAAATACCTAGGGTTTTGTTTATTTTTGTAAATTACAGCAACACCTCCCCCTTTGCGTTTCAGACGAGGCTCATGTTTATAACAGTAATCTTGCGGGGTGGACTCATTTAAAGTAATGTAATCGTTTGGTTTTAGCCAGGTTTGTCAAACACAGCACATCTAGGTTATTATCTGAAATCATATCATTAACAATGAGTGCTTTTGAAGTAAGCGATCGAATATTCAGCACCCCGAGCTTTAGCATTTGCTCATCTGTATTATAGTGTTTTTTTATTTGTTGAACATCAATTAAAATTTTAACCTTGAAACGTTTTTTGGATTTCCTAATTCGGGGAACAGACACAGTCTCTATGTGATGACAGCTAGGTGAAAGAGGCTCTATGTGATGATATCTAGGTGAAAGAGGCTCTATGTGATGACAGCTAGGTGAAAGAGGCTCTATGTGATGATATCTAGGTGAAAGAGGCTCTATGTGATGATATCTAGGTGAAAGAGGCTCTATGTGATGACAGCTAGGTGAAAGAGGCTCTATGTGATGATATCTAGGTGAAAGAGGCTCTATGTGATGATATCTAGGTGAAAGAGGCTCTATGTGATGATATCTAGGTGAAAGAGGCTCTATGTGATGATATCTAGGTGAAAGAGGCTCTATGTGATGATATCTAGGTGAAAGAGGCTCTATGTGATGACAGCTAGGTGAAAGAGGCTCTATGTGATGATATCTAGGTGAAAGAGGCTCTATGTGATGGGATTTATCTGATCTTGGTGACGCGAGGCCGCTAGCAGAGGGTCGGTTTAGCCAGTCTGTCTGCTTCCTGACCTGAGCCCCAGATTGTCATGTTTGAGCTCTAAGACTATGAGCCATATTACTAGAGAGAAGAGCAGCACCATCCCAGGAGGGATGAATACCATCTCTTTTCAGCAGGTCAGGTTTGCCCCAAAAACTTTTCCAATTGTCTATGAATTCTATATTATTTTGCGGACACCACTTAGACAGCCAGCCATTGAGTGAACACAATCTACTGACTATCTCATCACATATTCTCTTTGGGGCTGGCTTGACAGGCCGTGGCCCAGTTGAGAAATGACAACTGGGCGCCTAGTGAAGGGGGACCGGTTACCCGTGGAACGAGTAACCTCGCTTATTGTGTTCATAACCCAGTTCGGCACTTGGGGATGGCTCGCCAGGCCTCGACCCGTGTGGCTAGGGGTTGAATGAAAATTGGGGATGGGCCGCCTAGCCAAGTCAAGTCAAGTCATCTTCATCTTTATATAGCGCTTTTAACAATGTAGATTGTTTCAAAGCGGCTTTACAGTAACAAACGGATAATTTAAGGTAACAGAGATTGTTTTGGCTTTATAGCGGTTCTTTAATAAAGTTATTTTCCAGCTAAAGTTAGTTTTGATTGATTCACTTCCGTCGCAACGATCATTAGTTAATAAATTAGAGGCCGCTAAGACGACATCGTTCTCTCTACACAGACTTTAAACGCGAACCTGTGAGAAACGCTGATGGCGTTCACATGCGCATTAAGAATTAATTCTATAGTTATGCGCATTTGAATATATGTGCGCAGGTTTGTAATTCCCTACAAACCAAGCCTTAAACTACTTGTCTGGCCTTAACATTTTGATACAGAATTTTATCACTTCGGGGTAGATACGCGAAACCAAAATTATCCCGACAACGCCTTATCTGTAGAGTGGTAAAGGGATCCTCCATAGGGAGAGACTGGTTGGCACTTCAGCACTGCGTTGTCATCGGGTCCAGGCGAAGGTCCTCCGTCAGATCTGGATACGGCCTGGATCCGGCAGGCTGCGGGAAAACCTCGGGATAAACAAAGACACTAAAATTAGCGTAGACGCCATTCTTCTTATGATGTAACGAGTACATTAGGATTGATGGGAAGTGTTCCCGGTTCCGGCTGACCTAAACTATGCAGCCTAACATTGAATTATAGAAGTCTATAATGTGTTATGTGAATGCTAGGTCAAAGAGATGTGTCTTTAATCTAGCTTTGAACTGACAGAGTGTGTCTGCTTCATGGACAATGGTAGGAAGACTGTTCCAGAGTTTTGGTGCTAAATAGGAAAAGGATCTACCGCCAGCAGTCGATTTTGATATTCTAGGTATTATCAACTGGCCGGAATTTTGAGATCGCAATAGACGTGAAGGACTATAATGCGTTAAGAGCTCGCTCAAGTACTGCGGAGCTAAACCATTCAGTGCTTTGCAAGTAATCAGCAATATTTTAAAATTGATGCAATGTTTAATAGGCAGCCAGTGCAGTGTTGACAGAACCGGGCTAATATGGTCATACTTCCTGGTTCTGGTAAGAACTCGAGCTGCTGCGTTTTGGACTAGCTGTAGTTTGTTTATTAAGCGTGCAGGGCAACCACCCAGTAGAGCATTACAGTAATCTAGCCTTGAGGTCATGAACGCATGCACTAATTGTTCCGCATTTGTCATTGAGAGCATATGGCGTAATTTAGATATATTTTTAAGATGGAAAAATGCGGTTTTACAGATACTAGACACGTGACTTTCAAATGAGAGATTGGTATCAAAGAGCACACCCAGGTTCCTGACCGACGACGAAGACTTAACAGAGCAGCCATCAAGTGTTAGACAGTATTCTAGGTTATTACGTGAGGAAGTTTTTTGTCCAATAATTAGAATCTCTGTTTTTTCAGAATTTAATAGTAGGAAATTACGAGTCATCCAGTTTATTATATCAGCTATGCATTCCGTTAATTTTGTGAATTGGTAGGTTTTGTTAGGTTGTTAAGAAATATAGAGCTGAGAATCGTCGGCATAACAGTGAAAGCTAATGCCATGTTTCCTAATGATATCTCCTAATGGTAGCATGTACAGAGTGAACAGCAGCGGTCCTAGTACTGAGCCTTGTGGTACGCCATACTGAACTTGTGATCGATAAGACATCTCTTCATTTACTGCTACAAACTGATAACGGTCAGATAAGTATGATTTAAACCATGCTAGTGCAATTCCACTAATGTCAACATCATTTTCGAGTCTATTTAAAAGAATGTTGTGGTCAATAGTGTCAATGCAGCACTAAGATCGAGTAACACTAATAGAGAGATACAACCACGATCGGATGATAAGAGCAAATCATGTGTGACTCTAATGAGAGCAGTCTCAGTACTATGGTACGGTCTAAACCCGGACTGAAAATCCTCCAGATATCATTTCTTTCTAAAAAGGAACATAGTTGTGGAGATACTGCCTTTTCTAATATCTTTGACAGAAAGGGAAGATTCGAGATTGGCCTGTAATTGACTAATTCTGTAGGATCAATTTGCGTTTTTTAACAAGCGGTTTAATCATAGCCAGCTTAAAGGTTTTTGGTACGTATCCTAGAGACAAAGATGAATTGATGATATTAAGAAGAGGATCTATGACCTCTGGGAGCATCTCTTTCAGTAGCTTAGTCGGTATAGGGTCTAACATACATGTTGTCGGTTTAGATGATTTAATAAGTTTAGCGAATTCTTCCTCTCCTATAGCAACGAATGAATCAAATTTTTCCTCAGGGAGACTACAATGCACTGCCTGATGCGATACTGTAGTAGACGGTTGCATAGTTATAATTTTCTCCCTGATATTATCAATCTTGTTAGTAAAGAAGTTCATAAAGTCATTACTGCTGTGCTGCTTGGAAACTTCAGTGCTTGAAGCTTTATTTTTCGTTAGTTTAGCCACTGTTTCAAATAAATACCTAGGATTTTGTTTATTTTCTTCTAATAGGGTTGAAAAATAAGCAGATCTAGCAGCTTTTAAAGCCTCTCTGTAAGTAATTGAGCTCTCTTTCCATGAAATGCGAAATACCTCTAGTTTTGTTTTCTTCCAGTTGCGCTTTGTTTTTCTGGCTGCTCTCTTAAGGGCCTGAGTGTGCTCGTTGTACCACGGCGTTGGACTATTTTCTTTAATCTTCTTTAAGTGCAACGGAGCAACTGTGTCTAAAGTGCTGGAAAAGAGAGAGTTAAAAGTTTCTGTTGCAATATCGAGTTCTTCTAAGCTATCTGGGATGCTGAGATGATGAAACTGATCAGGAAGATTATTAATAAAGCAATCTTTAGTGGCAGAAGTGATAGGTCTAACATATTTATAACACGGAGTCGGCTTTGCAGCCTTGGCTAAATGAAGTTTACACGAGACTAGATAATGATCTGAGATGTCATCGCTCTGCTGCAGAATTTCAACGGCATCAACATCTATTCCATGTGATAATATTAGATCTAGAGTATGATTACGACGATGAGTAGGTCCTGACACGTGTTGTCTAACTCCAATAGAGTTTACAATGTCTTTAAATGCCAATCCCAATGCATCTTTTTCATTATCTATATGTATATTAAAATCACCAAAAATTAGTACTTTATCTGCAGTCAATATTAACTCTGATAGAAAGTCCGCAAATTCTTTGATAAAGTCTGTATGGTGCCCTGGTGGCCTGTATACAGTAGCCAGCACAAATCTCAAACGTGATTTATCATTTACACTATATATTTATACATTAAGCACCAACACTTCAAAAGAATTATATTTAAAACTAGATTTCTTAGTGGTTTTGAAAATATTACTATAAATTACAGCAACACCTCCTCCTTTGCGTTTCAGACGAGGCTCATGTTTATAACAGTAATCTTGCGGGGTGGACTCATTTAAAGTAATGTAATCGTTTGGTTTTAGCCAGGTTTCTGTCAAACACAGCACATCTAGGTTATTATCTGAAATCATATCATTAACAACGAGTGCTTTTGAAGTAAGCGATCGAATATTCAGCAACCCAAGCTTTAGCATTGCTCATCTGTATTATAGTTGTTTTTTATTTGTTGAACATCAATTAAAATTTTAACCTTAGATGGGTTGAAACGTTTTTTGGATTTCCAAATTCGGGGAACAGACACAGTCTCTATATGATGATAGCTAGGTGAAAGAGGCTCTATGTGATGATATCTAGGTGAAAGAGGCTCTATGTGATGATATCTAGGTGAAAGAGGCTCTATGTGATGATATCTAGGTGAAAGAGGCTCTATGTGATGGGATTTATCTGACCTTGGTGACGCGAGGCCGCTAGCAGACGGTCGGTTTAGCCAGTCTGTCTGCTTCCTGACCTGAGCCCCAGATTGTCATATTACTAGAGAGAAGAGCAGCACCATCATCGCGCGCGAGAAAAATACATAAATAAAGAGCGCGCGGATGGCACGCTAACAGGCTAGCGAATTACTGGCGTGTTGTGCTAGCAATAACGATTTAGTTTGAAGCTAGCTATGTCAGGTTAATGTGTGATGTTGAGTAAGTTATATTTAGCAGTATAAACAACAAGGAATGATAGTAAATAATGATTCAAAACAGGAAGATATACAAAGCTTTTCAGACGCACACCAACGCAAACAGCAACGAGGCAGACAGGAGCAATCGAATAGCCAATTCGAATTCGAGCAGCCCGATTATCTTCTGCCTTCAGCTCTCTTTCAGATATGGCACTTTCCTTCTGAGGTATATGATGGTCCTCTTTACGATTCGCTAAATTAAAAACTGAGAAAGAAAGAGAGAACACACAAAAGGAAAACTTACTCCACACAATTTACAAGCAGTAGATATTTCATATCGTCACCTCCCTAAAATAATTGCCCAAGTCATTTTGATTATTTTAGGAAGGTGACGATATTTCAAAATGTCAAATTCATTTGAACTCAAACAATCAGAAAAATTCACTTAATACGTAGAACATCTTTTGTTTAAGCTCAGCCTTGCGTTGCACAGCCCTGATGCCGTATTCATCTTAGCTGTAATCTTCCTCTGAGCGGGTGGGTGTGGACGCGTTCCTGTGTAAAACATCACATGTTAATATGCTTCTCATGAAGGAAATTATGTTTACTTCATATTCAAGTGATATGTTTTGAATTCAAATGTAGCGCCCGTTTCACACATATATACTCCGTTTGCAGTGTGTAGTGCGTATTTTTTTCCGTACCCATGTTCTGAGGTCAGAGCTTTCACACTGCGAGTCCGGCGATCCGTTCCAGCTGCGGTGCGTATACAGCAGAGATCGCTTTTATGGTGAATCGCATTTATGGTGAAATTACTACATTTTCAGGTCAATCTGTGTTCATTCTGACCACGAAAATGTAGTAATTTCACCATAAATGCGATTAATTAAATAAAATGTAGTAATCTCACCATAAATGTATTTAATTAAATACTACTTTTTTCACTTTAAGACCGGAGTAAAGCAAGGAAAACTACACTTTACCTCAACAAGGCGACATAACGAACGACACTCGTCTCATTCGTGGAGGTGGAAAAACAAGTTCTTTGTGACATGCAAGATTTGTATAAAGATTTAAATTATGCAAAAGAAAGGGTATGAGTCTGCTGTTTTTGTCAATTTTAAGTTTTAATTTAAAATGTAGGCTATGCGATTTTAATATAAGTAGGCTACATGGTTAAATATTTTACCACTTGCTTGAGCAACTTAATATATAATTATATGGAGGTAATGCATTGAATAATACGTTGTTTAAATTGTGTTTAAACGTGAATACGTCTATTAAAGAGTGTGCATGTGTACAAAGAGAATCGCAATGCTGACAAAAAACTTTTTTTAAATGAAAGTTGCTGATAACTTCTTGATTTGAAATACAAATGGTCAAGTATCAATCAATCACATGTGAAAGCACTATAGCGCGTGCCGCTCCTGCACCGCACACGGAGTGTGTGTGAAACGGGCGTAGGAAACCGGTTTCAGATTGCTGGACTAGCTCACCTCTGGCACGGGAAGAGAAGGATGAAGAGGTGAAAGCGGACCGACTGACTGACTGCGGCCGGCTGGAGAATTTTCCCTCAAAATATTTATATTCTGTTGACGATACATAAGAATAAGAAAACACCTTAATACAATGCTCAACGTATGAACGCAGGCTCAATGTTAATAATGTTAACACATTCAACGCTATGATAGCTTTCTTACCCTCACTGTCGTCGTCAGGGAAGAATTCAGTATCACAGAGATATGTCGGGGGATTGAGCATGCGCCTGCACCTGTGCAATTGCGTATCGCCATACTCTGTCTCATTTAAACTAAACAATTCATCAAGCAACCTGTGTATCTCTTCATAGATATTGTACATGGTGAATGACTTCTTTGGAGGAGGGCTCCATGGCTTTTCTGTCAGCAAATCTGGTTCCGGTTCCATCATAATTGGTTCCGGTTCCAGCATAACTAGTTCCGGGTCCTTCTGTGGAGGTATGATTGGCATCAGCTTTTTTCCAACCTGCAATAGAGATGTGATTTTTAAGTTTTAATGAGCAAGACAAAAGTATGGGGGAAGCAGTGCTGGCTCTGTGTGCCACTTACTATGTTCTCTGGAAACTGCCTCAATTTCTCTTTCACTGCTTTCCAATGATCTTTTTTCTGTTGCCTGTCACTGTGAAAGAGAGAAAGCAAGAGTGAGATTACCAAGAGGTCACTCAAACCATAAAATTATACTAGCCACTGATGATCATCACAGTAGCTTTATCGCTTTGTGTCATAAAGGCATGTATTTTTATATCTTACCTCTTATCATAGTCTTCCAAAAGCTCCATTTGTCGTGAGAGGAGAATCACAGGATCCATGTCTTTCACTTCATCTAAATCTGGCACAATCTCAGATGGACCGTAGACTTCACTAAAGAACTCCGAGTAAACCTCCGTCATCTTCTCGTGAGACAAAAGCAGAATGATGAGATCACATGTGACAGATCAGCCGTGGTCTTTATTACATTTGGATGTGTGTGTGATGCTGTGATGGCTTTAGATGGGACACGTTGTGCACTTACTTTCTCATAAAGCCTGGCAGCTATGGGACTCTCCTCTGCGCAGTTTAGCTTTTGTTCTATGAAGATTCTGTTCTTCAGCTCCATTTCTCTTATGCAGTTGATCTTCTCTGTAATGCTGTTTGCCTCCTTGTTCCTGCACAAAAACAGAAAGAGGGTCAAACACTGTCACTGTCTTCAGTTCCCAGACTTCCCACAGATTAGATTGAGAGTGTGAAGAAATCAAACCCATGGTTGTGCAAGAGAAACTTACATCTTTATTTCATTCTTATTTAGCTTGAGTGAGCTGATGATCTTTTCAGTTTCGTCCATGAAGTCGATACATTCCAAAACAACCGGATCTTTAATTTTTTCTTCAGGCTCACAGACTTTCCTGAAACGGATTACAGTAACAGAGATGGCTATGAATAATGTTATCAGAAGCAGTATCTTCACTGTGCATATGCAACATCTACATATGCAAAACTAGAACAACATAAGTTGTGCGCATTGGCATGACAGTAGTATTGTGCTGACCCTGTTTTCAGCGGTGTCCTGTTCGCAGGTATACGATGGCCCTCTTTACGAATCTTTACAATAGAAAAAGAGAGAAAGGTTACAAGAGTACAGATGCTACACACAAAAGAAAAACTCAGTCCACAATTTACAAGCAGTAGATATTTCATGTTTCATATTTCATAAGTATAAGAAAATACTTGAATACAATGCTTAACATATGAACGCAGGCTTAATGTTAATATTGACCGATGATGATGGTTGAAAAACACATTCATGACGATGTAGGGTGACCACCATCAAACACACCAAATGTGGGAAGATTTTAAGCATGTGTGGGACAATGTGGGACATGTTACCAACACTAAAACAACCTGAAACTGTTATATATACCTATAGATTGGCATGGAGTACTTTCCATAAGATCATCTCTCAATGCAAATCAAACCAGCTATTAGGCTAACTGAAATAAAACCATGCCAGTCTCTAGGTGTGGTGAAGGCTATGTGATGATGTGGGGCTATTTTAATTCCAAAGGCCAAGGGAACTTTATCAGGATGCATATTATCCTGGATCCATGAAGTAACTGGCCTTTAAAAATAAAAAACTATGGGAATTTAACATAGGGGTGTCCAGACTTATGCACCCTGTATTTTAAGGAAGAACATTTATTTATTTACGATACATTATTCATTCACAAAGAAAATTGGTGTCCTTAAAGGTTAGATTTTTCCTAATTTTTTTAATTAAGGCATTAAGTTCAATTTCCAAAAGATTATTTTTTATTCCTCTTTTTAGTCAACTTTAGCATGGGTGTCTAAACGTATGCATAGCACTGTATATAATGTCTAGATAATAGGGCTGCACGATATTGGAAAAAAAATTACATTGCGATATTTTTTTCCCAACGATATATATTGCGATATTGCGAGCCATCAATCCAGGCTAAAGTCAATAATTACCATTCCATGATATTAATAATTTCACTAATAAGCAAACTTCATTACAAGTGACAAAAAGGCCACTTAATATTTTATTCCAAAATTAGAATTCCAAAATATCTCTCTCTCTCCCTCTCTCCCTCCCTCTCTCTCTCTCTCTCTCCCTCCCTCTCTCTCTCCTCTCTCTCTCTCTCTCCCTCCCTCTCTCTCTCCTCTCTCTCTCCCTCCCTCTCTCTCTCTCTCCCTCCCTCCCTCTCTCTCCCTCTCTCCCTCCCTCTCTCTCTCTCTCTCTCTCTCCCTCTCTCTCTCTCTCTCTCCCTCCCTCTCTCTCTCTCTCTCTCCCTCCCTCTCTCTCTCCCTCTCTCTCTCTCTCTCTCTCTCTCTCTCTCTCTCTCTCTCTCTCTCTCTCTCTCCTCTCTCTCTCTATCTATCTCCTCTCTCTCTCTCTCTCTCTCTCTCTCTCTCTCTCTCTCTCTCTCTCTCTCTCTCCCTCCCTCCCTCTCTCTCTCGGTGCTGATGCAGTGACGCGTCCATGTAGAGTTAAATAAAAATTGCTGATAACTTCTGGATTTGAAATAAAAAAAATAGTGAGTATGTGTTTCTGTTACAGCCGTGGATCGGTTAACCTACAAACTGCAAACGCAGTATATGTGAAAGCACTATAGCGCGTGCTGCTCCTGCAAGGAGATTGGATAATGAAACACTGATTAAAATTAAGATACAATTAATACAGAACGAAATTCGCTTTAACGAAAGACTTTGTGCTTTCTGTCTGAGGTCTCTGTGAAAGTTTTAAAGCAGTCTGTGCCACTTTCAGAACGGTCGCATTTATTTCCTCATAAATGCGAACACGAAAAATAAAAGACTTTTTTAAAAAAGACAACCATCCACAACTTAATAACACTCCAGAAAAGTACCTCTTTTTGGTCAACATCCTCCTTTTTGTAGACGAAATAGTCCCAAATAGCTGATTTTGACTGATTTTGACTAGTGTTTACTGTGTGCTAGCGTTCTCTTAATACACTACTAAGGGTGCTACTGCCCTTCACATCGCATGTTCCGGCGACGTGACTATCGCTCATGCGCTTACATCGCGATGACGATGTTAAAACAGAATATCGTTCAGCCCTACTATATAACTTAATAAAAACATTTGTATTCTGCCTTTCAGCTGATAAAAGTTATTTGTTCTTTAGTAATATAATGATTAAAAACCAATAGACTGATGAAAATGCTATACAAATATACTTGACTTGACTTTCTTTTCAACCATTGGATAGGGTTTAAAAAACGGATGTTGTATTTGTACTTCTGGCGAAGCGCTGTTAAATACAGGTGAAAAGCTACGGCGCAAAAAGAATAAATAAAATGCTTTCTTTAAAAGGCACAAGAAAGCACGCACGTTTTCTTAATATGATGATTAAAAACCAATAGACTGATGAAAATGCGGGACATTTTCTCAACAAGCGGCGTGCGGGACAAGGGCTGAAAATGCTGTGCGGTAGCTGCTACAACCAAAGACAGTAAAAGAAAGGGTACAACGCAAAGCGGGACGGGTGGTGATTGCTTTCTTACCCGCGTCGTAGCAATGGGCGGTGGTTGTGGTCTCAGTCCAGGCATCTCTGAAGCGCCCACAGGTTGTACAGCCTGAGCAAGACTGACACGTTCCAGGGGCCTGAGCCTGCGAAATTTCTTGATTTCCATTTTATGATCTTTACGAATCTTTACAATAGAAAAAGAGAGAAAGGTTACAAGAGTACAGATGCTACACACAAAAGAAAAACTTAGTCCACAGTAGATATTTCATGTTTCATAAGTATAAGAAAATACTTGAATACAATGCTTAACATATGAACGCAGGCTTAATGTTAATATTGACCGATGATGATGGTTGAAAAAACACATTCATGACGATGTAGGGTGACCACCATCAAACACACCAAATGTGGGAAGATTTTAAGCTTGTGTGGGACAATGTGGGACATGTTACCAACACTAAAACAACCTGAAACTGTTATATAATGTCTATATAACTTAATAAAAACATTTGTATTTTGCTTTTCAGCTGATAAAAGTTATTTGTTCTTTAGTCCCTTCCAGAAAACACCATTACATCACAGTGTAACATAACATGTCTTTATTTTACATGTCATTTAAATTCAACATCACTGAGCCCAAAGTCCAACTAAAATCCAACAATATAAACAATGAACAAATAAAATATAAAACAACATGAAATTAGATCATTGACAGTCTTATATATTAAGAATACATTAAACCAAAAACTCATATTTTTAGAAAGGATGTGAATTAAAACAACCACAGCAGGCAACAAGTTGATCAATTCTGTTAAATTAACATTTTAATTGACCGAATTATCCATTTGTTTTCTGACAGGGAACACATGGAACAATCACCGGTCCACATTTTGACTGACAGCTGTCACAACCATTTAGTGACTGTGTTTACTCCTTTCTTTTCAACCATTGGATAGGGTTTAAAAAACGGATGTTGTATTTGTACTTCTGGTGAAGCGCTGTTAAATACAGGTGAAAAGCTACGGCGCAAAAAGAATAAATAAAATGCTTTCTTTAAAAGGCACAAGAAACCACGCACGTTCTCTTACGAGAGGTCTCTCGTACTGCGTAAGTATCTTACGCTAGGGGAAAATCCCTTTTCCGCGAGATATTGAAGCCAAGAAAATTATCCTTAATTTTGTATTAATGTAAAACGCGTTGCGGCAGCATACAGACATAGGCAAGACGGCTCGCGTGCCTATTGGCTGTTCTGCGGCAACTGCAGCAGCCTATCGAGCAAGGCCTAGCATGACGTCAGACCCAATGAGGGTGCTTCGCGCCCACTGCGTCACGTCCCGCCGAAACGGGCGTGGCTTAGGCCTATAAATCCGGCTCGCAGGCAGCTGATATCTGGTTTTTCATCTCTTCAGCAAAGCTCTCGCATCGCTGGATCCGGAGAGAAGCCGCGCCGTCTGAAGAAGCCTTCCTGCTGCGCTATCTGCGCAAACCGCGCCGTTCACAGGGGATGTCAGGAGCGGACGGTCACGGGGCTAGCTTCTCTCTCCCTCTGTTCGAGCCGCGCAAACTGCGCCGTTCACAAGGGAGGCTGGAAGCGGACGGTCGGGGTTAGTTTTTCTTTACGTTACAAGAAAGCTACCCTGCCCCTGCGCCCCATTCACACGTCACTCACCGGCGAAAGGAGAAAAGAGTGTTTTAGTCCCCCGAGACCGGACTGACCTCAATTTCTCACACATCTCTCAGTTCCCAGATCAGGCGACTGGAAATATCAATATTGCAGCAAACGAGCCTGTTATAATACACGCACGCCTGCTAGCAAACGCCGAAGAAAACATGTTGACGCTCTCTTATATGCTCGTGCATCTGAAAGCCTATGTGTTCCCCCCTGTGGCTCAGTGGCGGAATCTTAGGTTTTTCGCACGAGAGACCGGTGTTCGAATCCCGGTCTAACGGCAGATAAATTATGCCACCAATGCTTCGCTCTGAAAGGCGACTGCAGATGTGCGCCTGCACCCAAACACCGTTTCTATGGTTCCCGTGCGTCACTGGCGAAAGGAGAAAAGAGTGTTTTTAGTCCCGTTGCGGCCGGGCCGACCTCCATTTCTCACACATTTCTCATTCCCCTCTGAAGTTCAGGCGACTGGAAATATCAATATTGCAGTGAGCGAGCCTGTTGTAATACACGCAGGCCTGCAAATAAACGCCAGCATGTTGACGCTCTCTGTTTCTATGGCAACTTCTCGCTCGTTCAGTTCCAGTAAATGCGACTGTTCCAGTGTATTCTGCAGTAAACAGGTCGGCGATACAGCCCGCTTGCCTGCACACAAACACCGTTTTTACGGGTTACCCAGATAAATCCCATAAGAGTGTATTTTCTGGTGTCCCGGCCATGGCCGATGGTGTTATAAGTGTAGACAAAATGCCCACTGCCCAGTGCTCATTCCTACACACAAACACAGCCCGTCACACAGGGCTCGCGCACATGAAATCGACCCAGATCGATTGCGCATTAAACGTGGTAAATGTGCCCACTGCCCAGTGCCCACAAACACTACGTTCTGCATGTCTCAAGGTTTCTGTAAAAACGAAACCAGCGCGCATTCGCTCTGCTCAGGCGGACAATGCTCTCGGTGTGGTAAATGTGCCCGCTATCCCGCGCCCACATTCACTCATAGACATGACAAGTCCTACGGGACTCGCCCAGCCCTCCCCCTCTCGGTTGACCGCCGCAGAGGAGTCGAGCGCGGGCAGTCTGCACACTGTGATCAGCGCGCCCCCTGCCTCAAATGTCATATGCGCGACGCTTATGTTGCAGCACACCGAAGCCCCTCTGTCGCTGAGCGACCAGAGCGCGCTCCACATTCAACCCCTAGCCATTCGTGCAGATGCATGGGCAAGGCTACCCGGGGTTTCGAAGTGGGTGCTAGACATTATTGAAAGAGGCTATTCGCTACAGTTTCGCCGATGCCCTCGCCGCTATGCGACGCGCGTCGAGACCACGGTAAAAACAGAAGTAGCACACCTACTTCGAGCCATAATTTTGAAACTGTTGAGCAAAGGGGCCATAGAGCCTTTATCTCAAGCTCAGAGCAAAGGAGGGCTATACAGCAGATACTTCCTGGTACTGAAAAAAGACGGGGGTCTTCTCGAGAATCTGGGTCTCATAGTCAATTGGGCGAAGAGTTCTCTGTCCCCCAGACAGATAATATCTTTTCTGGGCACAGAACTGGACTCGCTGTCTATGATAGCGCGACTGTCACCACAGCGCGCACTGGACATTCAGGGCGCAGCGAGCTCTTTCCGCTGCGGTGCGTCTGTCCCGCTCAGAAATTTCAGAGGATGCTAGGTCTCATGGCCTCAGCATCATCAGTATTTCAGCTGGGCTTGCTTCGCATGCGCCCGCTACAGTTCTGACTGAAAGCGCGAGTACCGCACCGAGCGTGGGCTTCCGGTCTGCTTCGTCTCAAGGTCAATCAGAAATGCATCGCAGCTCTGAAACCTTGGAAAGCAAACGACTGGTACCGGTCAGGTGTAAGCCTGGGGACTTCCTCGAGTGTGAGGGTGGTGTCTACGGACGCATCCACCTCGGGATGGGGAGCGCTGCTCGAGGGCAGACCGTTCTTCGGCCAATGGTCAGAACGGGAGAAGCTTCTACACATAAACTGCCTCGAAATGTTGGCCGTAGACAACGCGCTGACGCGTTTTTGTCCCCAAATAAGAGGACACCACGTCCTGGTCCGCTCGGACAACATGTCAGTGGTGTCCTACATAAATCGCCAGGGCGGCCTCAGGTCCCGAAACCTGCACAGGCTGACAGAATGCCTCCTGGTGTGGGCTCAGCGCAACCTGCTCTCGCTGAGAGCAGCGCATGTGCCAGGGCTCTTAAACATAGGACCGGACAGACTGTCCAGCAACAATGTTCTGACAGGCGAATGGTCTCTACACCCACAGACAGTCCAACTGCTGTGGAAGAAATTCGGCAGAGCGGAAGTAGACCTGTTTGCGTCTCAAGAAAACGCTCACTGTCTGGAATTTTTCTCCAAGAGCAGGGACGCGCTGGCTCATGTATGGCCCCGCCGCCCGCTCTATGCTTTTCCCCCGTCTCTCTCCTGCCTCGGGTGATAGAACGGATCAGGGAAGAAGGATGTTCAGTGCTGCTCGTAGCGCCGCTCTGGAAAAACCAATCCTGGTTCCCAGTTCTGATGCAGCTAGCAGACACTGCCCCATGGCCAGTGCCAGTGAGGAGGGACCTCCTCTCTCAGGCCAAGGGCTCGATTTGGCATCCGCGCCCAGAGCTGTGGTCCCTTCATGTTTGGGCCATCAACGGGTACCTGCTGACCTCCCAAGCTGAGTGTTAAACACGATCACGCAGGCTAGAGCTCCGTCTACGCGACGTCTCTATTCCTCGAAATGGTCAGTGTTCTCCAGCTGGTGCACAGCTCGTGGCGTGTCGCCCCCAGACTGTGGGGTGACGGAGGTTCTCTCCTTCCTACAGGAGCTGTTGGACAAGGGCAGGACCCCTTCCACGCTCAAAGTTTATGTGGCGGCCATAGCAGCGTTCTCAAAAACAACGCTTGGTCAGTCAATAGGAAGGAACGATTTAGTCATCCGCTTCCTTAGAGGAGCTAAGAGACTGAATCCTCCCAGACCTCCCTCAGTCCCTGTGTGGGACCTTTCTACGGTGCTGGAAGCCATGAAAGGTGGACCATTCGAGCCTTTACAGATGATTGATCTTAAACACCTGTCTTTCAAGACAGTGTTTCTTCTGGCTCTCGCTTCAGTGAAGCGCATAGGGGACTTACACGCGCTCTCAGTAAGCGCGACGTGCATGGAGTTTGGGCCTAATGACTCAAGAGTTATACTCAAACCTAAGCACGGTTATGTTCCAAAATCCCTCAACACACCGTTTAGGGCACAGGTCATTTCCCTGTCAGCCCTACCGGTCTCTGACGAGGAAGGAGACGCGAGCTTCCTTTGTCCAGTCAGGGCATTAAGAGCTTATGTGTCTCACTCGTCTGTTTTCAGACAGACGGAGCAGCTCTTTGTTTCGTTCAGCGGACGTTCCAAGGGACTAGCTGCGTCGAAACAGAGCCTATCCAGATGGATAGCTGACGCCCAATGCAGTGCCCGTTGGGTGTCAGAGCGCACTCCACGAGAGGCATGGCTTCATCGTGGGCATGGTCAAGTGGGATTGCCTTGCAAGATATATGTGTGGCGGCAGGCTGGGCCTCCCCGTCTACATTTATAAGGTTTTATAACCTAGAGGTTCCCGCCTTACAGGCCAGGCTGTTGTCGGTCTAAATATACCAGTACTGTCTGTTCTGATGCTATCGGTTCAGAATACTGTGTCTGCTGAGCACTGCTCGATGAGCTTAATATGATGATTAAAACCAATGCGGGACATTTTCTCAACAAGCGGCGTGCGGGACAAGGGCTGAAAATGCTGTGCGGTAGCTGCTACAACCAAAGACAGTAAAAGAAAGGGTACAACGGAAAGTGGGACGGGTGGTGATTGCTTTCTTACCCGCGTCGTAGCAATGCCTTCTGGGCTTCTCTGAGGTGGTGGTTGTGGTCTCAGTCCAGGCATCTTTGAAGCGCCCACAGGTTGTGCAGTCTGAGCAAGACTGGCACATGTCAGGGGCATGAGCTTGAGCTTGGGCAATCTATTGCTTTCCATTTTATGATCTTTACGAATCTTTACAATAGAAAAAGAGAGAAAGGTTACAAGAGTACAGATGCTACACACAAAAGAAAAACTTAGTCCACAATTTACAAGCAGTAGATATTTCATGTTTCATATTTCATAAGCATAAGAAAATACTTGAATACAATGCTTAACATATGAACGCAGGCTTAATGTTAATATTGACCGATGATGATGGTTGAAAAAACACATTCATGACGATGTAGGGTGACCACCATCAAACACACCAAATGTGGGAAGATTTTAAGCTTGTGTGGGACAATGTGGGACATGTTACCAACACTAAAACAACCTGAAACTGTTATATAATGTCTATATAACTTAATAAAAACATTTGTATTTTGCTTTTCAGCTGATAAAAGTTATTTGTTCTTTAGTCCCTTCCAGAAAACACCATTACATCACAGTGTAACATAACATGTCTTTATTTTACATGTCATTTAAATTCAACATCACTGAGCCCAAAGTCCAACTAAAATCCAACAATATAAACAATGAACAAATAAAATATAAAACAACATGAAATTAGATCATTGACAGTCTTATATATTAAGAATATATTAAACCAAAAACTCATATTTTTAGAAAGGATGTGAATTAAAACAACCACAGCAGGCAACAAGTTGATCAATTCTGTTAAATTAACATTTTAATTGACCGAATTATGCATTTGTTTTCTGACAGGGAACACATGGAACAATCACCGGTCCACATTTTGACTGACAGCTGTCACAACCATTTAGTGACTGTGTTTACTCCTTTCATCACGGCCGGATGAAAACGCTAAATTATCCAAATTGACAGAGTGTGTTAAAGATATAAAAGATTGGATGACGCGTAATTTTCTTTTATTAAATCCAGACAAGACAGAGGTACTACTTATCGGTTCAAAAAACCGCCCACAAAACCTCTCACACTACAACTTTAACATAGTAGGATGTCCTGTTACTTTATCCTCTACAGTAAAAGACCTGGGTGTTATATTAGACTGCAACCTGTCTTTTGAAAATCATATTTCAGTTGTTACAAAAACAGCCTTTTTATAACCCTCACCCTAACCCTAAGCTACGTAACATGCTATCAGTTTCTGATGCAGAAAGGTTAGTTCATGCATTCATGACCTCGAGACTAGATTACTGTAATGCTTTATTAGCTGGTTGTCCTGCATCCTCAATAAACAAGCTACAGTTAGTCCAAAATGCAGCCGCTAGAGTTCTTACTAGATCAAGAAAATATGATCATATAACACCAATTTTATCATCACTACATTGGTTACCTATAAAGTTCCGTATTAATTATAAGTTATTGCTACTGACTTATAAAGCCCTAAACGGCTTAGCTCCAGTCTATTTAACGGATCTTCTATCGCCCTATAATCCATCGCACTCTTTAAGATCACTAAATTCGAGGCTTTTGGTCATACCTAGGATATCCAGATCCACCAAAGGAGGGAGAGCATTTTCACATTTAGCTCCAAAACTCTGGAATAGCCTTCCTGATACTGTTCGTTGCTCAGACTCGCTCTCCCAGTTTAAAACTAGATTAAAGACGCATCTCTTCAGCCAGGCATTCATATAATATTCTTAATCTTACAGTTAAATCCGGTCTTTAGTTCATAAACGCCAGAGGAGAACTGGCCCCCTACTGAACCTGGGTTCTCCCAAGTTTTTTTTTTTTCTCCATTAGGTCACCTGATGGAGTTTTTCGGTTCCTTGCCACTGTTGCCTTTGGCTTGCTCAGTTGGGGATATTTTGGGAATATTTAATTTAATTTTATCAATCAATAAATTTCACTAGAAACAAACCTTGTTGTATTATTTTAATTTAATACTGTGAAGCTGCTTTGATACAATCTGTATTGTGAAAGGCGCTATACAAATATACTTGACTTGACTTTCTTTTCAACCATTGGATAGGGTTTAAAAAACGGATGTTGTATTTGTACTTCTGGTGAAGCGCTGTTAAATACAGGTGAAAAGCTACGGCGCAAAAAGAATAAATAAAATGCTTTCTTTAAAAGGCACAAGAAAGCACGCACGTTTTCTTAATATGATGATTAAAAACCAATAGACTGATGAAAATGCGGGACATTTTCTCAACAAGCGGCGTGCGGGACAAGGGCTGAAAATGCTGTGCGGTAGCTGCTACAACCAAAGACAGTAAAAGAAAGGGTACAACGCAAAGCGGGACGGGTGGTGATTGCTTTCTTACCGGCGTCGTAGCAATGGGCGGTGGTTGTGGTCTCAGTCCAGGCATCTCTGAAGCGCCCACAGGTTGTGCAGTCTGAGCAAGACTGACACATGTCAGGGGCCTGAGCCTGCGAAATGTATTGCTTTCCATTCTCTGATCTTTACGAATCTTTACAATAGAAAAAGAGAGAAAGGTTACAAGAGTACAGATGCTACACACAAAAGAAAAACTCAGTCCACAATTTACAAGCAGTAGATATTTCATGTTTCACATTTCATAAGTATAAGAAAATACTTGAATACAATGCTTAACATATGAACGCAGGCTTAATGTTAATATTGACCGATGATGATGGTTGAAAAAACTCATTCATGACGATGTAGGGTGACCACCATCAAACACACCAAATGTGGGAAGATTTTAAGCTTGTGTGGGACAATGTGGGACATGTTACAAACACTAAAACAACCTGAAACTGTTATATAAAAACTCATATTTTTAGAAAGGATGTGAATTAAAACAACCACAGCAGGCAACAAGTTGATCAATTCTGTTAAATTAACATTTTAATTGACCGAATTATCCATTTGTTTTCTGACAGGGAACACATGGAACAATCACCGGTCCACATTTTGACTGACAGCTGTCACAACCATTTAGTGACTGTGTTTACTCCTTTCATCACGGCCGGATGAAAACGCTAAATTATCCAAATTGACAGAGTGTGTTAAAGATATAAAAGATTGGATGACGCGTAATTTTCTTTTATTAAATCCAGACAAGACAGAGGTACTACTTATCGGTTCAAAAAACCGCCCACAGAACCTCTCACACTACAACTTTAACATAGTAGGATGTCCTGTTACTTTATCCTCTACAGTAAAAGACCTGGGTGTTATATTAGACTGCAGCCTGTCTTTTGAAAATCATATTTCATATGTTACAAAAACAGCCTTTTTCTAACCCTCACCCTAACCCTAAGCTACGTAACATGCTATCAGTTTCTGATGCAGAAAGGTTAGTTCATGCATTCATGACCTCGAGACTAGATTACTGTAATGCTTTATTAGCTGGTTGTCCTGCATCCTCAATAAACAAGCTACAGTTAGTCCAAAATGCAGCCGCTAGAGTTCTTACTAGATCAAGAAAATATGATCATATAACACCAATTTTATCATCACTACATTGGTTACCTATAAAGTTCCGTATTAATTATAAGTTATTGCTACTGACTTATAAAGCCCTAAACGGCTTAGCTCCAGTCTATTTAACGGATCTTCTATCGCCCTATAATCCATCGCACTCTTTAAGATCACTAAATTCGAGGCTTTTGGTCATACCTAGGATATCCAGATCCACCAAAGGAGGGAGAGCATTTTCACATTTAGCTCCAAAACTCTGGAATAGCCTTCCTGATACTGTTCGTTGCTCAGACTCGCTCTCCCAGTTTAAAACTAGATTAAAGACGCATCTCTTCAGCCAGGCATTCATATAATATTCTTAATCTTACAGTTAAATCCGGTCTTTAGTTCATAAACGCCAGAGGAGAACTGGCCCCCTACTGAGCCTGGGTTCTCCCAAGGTTTTTTTTTTTCTCCATTAGGTCACCTGATGGAGTTTTTCGGTTCCTTGCCACTGTTGCCTTTGGCTTGCTCAGTTGGGGATATTTTGGGAATATTTAATTTAATTTTATCAATCAATAAATTTCACTAGAAACAAACCTTGTTGTATTATTTTAATTTAATACTGTGAAGCTGCTTTGATACAATCTGTATTGTGAAAGGCGCAATACAAATATACTTGACTTGACTTTCTTTTCAACCATTGGATAGGGTTTAAAAAACGGATGTTGTATTTGTACTTCTGGTGAAGCGCTGTTAAATACAGGTGAAAAGCTACGGCGCAAAAAGAATAAATAAAATGCTTTCTTTAAAAGGCACAAGAAAGCACGCACGTTTTCTTAATATGATGATTAAAAACCAATAGACTGATGAAAATGCGGGACATTTTCTCAACAAGCGGCGTGCGGGACAAGGGCTGAAAATGCTGTGCGGTAGCTGCTACAACCAAAGACAGTAAAAGAAAGGGTACAACGCAAAGCGGGACGGGTGGTGATTGCTTTCTTACCGGCGTCGTAGCAATGCCTTCTGGGCTTCTCTGAGGTGGTGGTTGTGGTCTCAGTCCAGGCATCTCTGAAGCGCCCACAGGTTGTGCAGTCTCAGCAAGACTGGCACATGTCAGGGGCCTGAGCCTGCGAAATGTATTGCTTTCCATTCTCTGATCTTTACGAATCTTTACAACAGAAAAAGAGAGAAAGGTTACAAGAGTACAGATGCTACACACAAAAGAAAAACTTAGTCCACAATTTACAAGCAGTAGATATTTCATGTTTCATATTTCATAAGTATAAGAAAATACTTGAATACAATGCTTAACATATGAACGCAGGCTTAATGTTAATATTGACCGATGATGATGGTTGAAAAAACACATTCATGACGATGTAGGGTGACCACCATCAAACACACCAAATGTGGGAAGATTTTAAGCTTGTGTGGGACAATGTGGGACATGTTACCAACACTAAAACAACCTGAAACTGTTATATAATGTCTATATAACTTAATAAAAACATTTGTATTTTGCTTTTCAGCTGATAAAAGTTATTTGTTCTTTAGTCCCTTCCAGAAAACACCATTACATCACAGTGTAACATAACATGTCTTTATTTTACATGTCATTTAAATTCAACATCACTGAGCCCAAAGTCCAACTAAAATCCAACAATATAAACAATGAACAAATAAAATATAAAACAACATGAAATTAGATCATTGACAGTCTTATATATTAAGAATATATTAAACCAAAAACTCATATTTTTAGAATGGATGTGAATTAAAACAACCACAGCAGGCAACAAGTTGATCAATTCTGTTAAATTAACATTTTAATTGACCGAATTATCCATTTGTTTTCTGACAGGGAACACATGGAACAATCACCGGTCCACATTTTGACTGACAGCTGTCACAACCATTTAGTGACTGTGTTTACTCCTTTCATCACGGCCGGATGAAAACGCTAAATTATCCAAATTGACAGAGTGTGTTAAAGATATAAAAGATTGGATGACGCGTAATTTTCTTTTATTAAATCCAGACAAGACAGAGGTACTACTTATCGGTTCAAAAAACCGCCCACAAAACCTCTCACACTACAACTTTAACATAGTAGGATGTCCTGTTACTTTATCCTCTACAGTAAAAGACCTGGGTGTTATATTAGACTGCAACCTGTCTTTTGAAAATCATATTTCAGTTGTTACAAAAACAGCCTTTTTCTAACCCTCACCCTAACCCTAAGCTACGTAACATGCTATCAGTTTCTGACGCAGAAAGGTTAGTTCATGCATTCATGACCTCGAGACTAGATTACTGTAATGCTTTATTAGCCGGTTGTCCTGCATCCTCAATAAACAAGCTACAGTTAGTCCAAAATGCCGCCGCTAGAGTTCTTACTAGATCAAGAAAATATGATCATATAACACCAATTTTATCATCACTACATTGGTTACCTATAAAGTCCCGTATTAATTACAAGGTATTGCTACTGACTTATAAAGCCCTAAACGGCTTAGCTCCAGTCTATTTAACGGATCTTCTATCGCCCTATAATCCATCGCGCTCTTTAAGATCACTAAATTCGAGGCTTTTGGTCATACCTAGGATATCCAGATCCACCAAAGGAGGGAGAGCATTTTCACATTTAGCTCCAAAACTCTGGAATAGCCTTCCTGATACTGTTCGTTGCTCAGACTCGCTCTCCCAGTTTAAAACTAGATTAAAGACGCATCTCTTCAGCCAGGCATTCATATAATATTCTTAATCTTACAGTTAAATCCGGTCTTTAGTTCATAAACGCCAGAGGAGAACTGGCCCCCGACTGAGCCTGGGTTCTCCCAAGGTTTTTTTTTTTCTCCATTAGGTCACCAGCAGTTGTTCGGTTCCTTGCCACTGTTGCCTTTGGCTTGCTCAGTTGGGGATATTTTGGGAATATTTAATTTAATTTTATCAATCAATAAATTTCACTAGAAACAAACCTTGTTGTATTATTTTAATTTAATACTGTGAAGCTGCTTTGATACAATCTGTATTGTGAAAGGCGCTATACAAATATACTTGACTTGACTTTCTTTTCAACCATTGGATAGGGTTTAAAAAACGGATGTTGTATTTGTACTTCTGGCGAAGCGCTGTTAAATACAGGTGAAAAGCTACGGCGCAAAAAGAATAAATAAAATGCTTTCTTTAAAAGGCACAAGAAAGCACGCACGTTTTCTTAATATGATGATTAAAAACCAATAGACTGATGAAAATGCGGGACATTTTCTCAACAAGCGGCGTGCGGGACAAGGGCTGAAAATGCTGTGCGGTAGCTGCTACAACCAAAGACAGTAAAAGAAAGGGTACAACGCAAAGCGGGACGGGTGGTGATTGCTTTCTTACCGGCGTCGTAGCAATGGGCGGTGGTTGTGGTCTCAGTCCAGGCATCTCTGAAGCGCCCACAGGTTGTGCAGTCTGAGCAAGACTGACACATGTCAGGGGCCTGAGCCTGCGAAATGTATTGCTTTCCATTCTCTGATCTTTACGAATCTTTACAATAGAAAAAGAGAGAAAGGTTACAAGAGTACAGATGCTACACACAAAAGAAAAACTCAGTCCACAATTTACAAGCAGTAGATATTTCATGTTTCATATTTCATAAGTATAAGAAAATACTTGAATACAATGCTTAACATATGAACGCAGGCTTAATGTTAATATTGACCGATGATGATGGTTGAAAAAACTCATTCATGACGATGTAGGGTGACCACCATCAAACACACCAAATGTGGGAAGATTTTAAGCTTGTGTGGGACAATGTGGGACATGTTACAAACACTAAAACAACCTGAAACTGTTATATAATGTCTATATAACTTAATAAAAACATTTGTATTTTGCTTTTCAGCTGATAAAAGTTATTTGTTCTTTAGTCCCTTCCAGAAAACACCATTACATCACAGTGTAACATAACATGTCTTTATTTTACATGTCATTTAAATTCAACATCACTGAGCCCAAAGTCCAACTAAAATCCAACAATATAAACAATGAACAAATAAAATATAAAACAACATGAAATTAGATCATTGACAGTCTTATATATTAAGAATATATTAAACCAAAAACTCATATTTTTAGAAAGGATGTGAATTAAAACAACCACAGCAGGCAACAAGTTGATCAATTCTGTTAAATTAACATTTTAATTGACCGAATTATCCATTTGTTTTCTGACAGGGAACACATGGAACAATCACCGGTCCACATTTTGACTGACAGCTGTCACAACCATTTAGTGACTGTGTTTACTCCTTTCTTTTCAACCATTGGATAGGGTTTAAAAAACAGATGTTGTATTTGTACTTCTGGCGAAGCGCTGTTAAATACAGGTGAAAAGCTACGGCGCAAAAAGAATAAATAAAATGCTTTCTTTAAAAGGCACAAGAAAGCACGCACGTTTTCTTAATATGATGATTAAAAACCAATAGACTGATGAAAATGCGGGACATTTTCTCAACAAGCGGCGTGCGGGACAAGGGCTGAAAATGCTGTGCGGTAGCTGCTACAACCAAAGACAGTAAAAGAAAGGGTACAACGCAAAGCGGGACGGGTGGTGATTGCTTTCTTACCGGCGTCGTAGCAATGCCTTCTGGGCTTCTCTGAGGTGGTGGTTGTGGTCTCAGTCCAGGCATCTCTGAAGCGCCCACAGGTTGTGCAGTCTCAGCAAGACTGGCACATGTCAGGGGCCTGAGCCTGCGAAATGTATTGCTTTCCATTCTCTGATCTTTACGAATCTTTACAACAGAAAAAGAGAGAAAGGTTACAAGAGTACAGATGCTACACACAAAAGAAAAACTTAGTCCACAATTTACAAGCAGTAGATATTTCATGTTTCATATTTCATAAGTATAAGAAAATACTTGAATACAATGCTTAACATATGAACGCAGGCTTAATGTTAATATTGACCGATGATGATGGTTGAAAAAACACATTCATGACGATGTAGGGTGACCACCATCAAACACACCAAATGTGGGAAGATTTTAAGCTTGTGTGGGACAATGTGGGACATGTTACCAACACTAAAACAACCTGAAACTGTTATATAATGTCTATATAACTTAATAAAAACATTTGTATTTTGCTTTTCAGCTGATAAAAGTTATTTGTTCTTTAGTCCCTTCCAGAAAACACCATTACATCACAGTGTAACATAACATGTCTTTATTTTACATGTCATTTAAATTCAACATCACTGAGCCCAAAGTCCAACTAAAATCCAACAATATAAACAATGAACAAATAAAATATAAAACAACATGAAATTAGATCATTGACAGTCTTATATATTAAGAATATATTAAACCAAAAACTCATATTTTTAGAATGGATGTGAATTAAAACAACCACAGCAGGCAACAAGTTGATCAATTCTGTTAAATTAACATTTTAATTGACCGAATTATCCATTTGTTTTCTGACAGGGAACACATGGAACAATCACCGGTCCACATTTTGACTGACAGCTGTCACAACCATTTAGTGACTGTGTTTACTCCTTTCATCACGGCCGGATGAAAACGCTAAATTATCCAAATTGACAGAGTGTGTTAAAGATATAAAAGATTGGATGACGCGTAATTTTCTTTTATTAAATCCAGACAAGACAGAGGTACTACTTATCGGTTCAAAAAACCGCCCACAAAACCTCTCACACTACAACTTTAACATAGTAGGATGTCCTGTTACTTTATCCTCTACAGTAAAAGACCTGGGTGTTATATTAGACTGCAACCTGTCTTTTGAAAATCATATTTCAGTTGTTACAAAAACAGCCTTTTTCTAACCCTCACCCTAACCCTAAGCTACGTAACATGCTATCAGTTTCTGACGCAGAAAGGTTAGTTCATGCATTCATGACCTCGAGACTAGATTACTGTAATGCTTTATTAGCCGGTTGTCCTGCATCCTCAATAAACAAGCTACAGTTAGTCCAAAATGCCGCCGCTAGAGTTCTTACTAGATCAAGAAAATATGATCATATAACACCAATTTTATCATCACTACATTGGTTACCTATAAAGTCCCGTATTAATTACAAGGTATTGCTACTGACTTATAAAGCCCTAAACGGCTTAGCTCCAGTCTATTTAACGGATCTTCTATCGCCCTATAATCCATCGCACTCTTTAAGATCACTAAATTCGAGGCTTTTGGTCATACCTAGGATATCCAGATCCACCAAAGGAGGGAGAGCATTTTCACATTTAGCTCCAAAACTCTGGAATAGCCTTCCTGATACTGTTCGTTGCTCAGACTCGCTCTCCCAGTTTAAAACTAGATTAAAGACGCATCTCTTCAGCCAGGCATTCATATAATATTCTTAATCTTACAGTTAAATCCGGTCTTTAGTTCATAAACGCCAGAGGAGAACTGGCCCCCGACTGAGCCTGGGTTCTCCCAAGGTTTTTTTTTTTCTCCATTAGGTCACCAGCAGTTGTTCGGTTCCTTGCCACTGTTGCCTTTGGCTTGCTCAGTTGGGGATATTTTGGGAATATTTAATTTAATTTTATCAATCAATAAATTTCACTAGAAACAAACCTTGTTGTATTATTTTAATTTAATACTGTGAAGCTGCTTTGATACAATCTGTATTGTGAAAGGCGCTATACAAATATACTTGACTTGACTTTCTTTTCAACCATTGGATAGGGTTTAAAAAACGGATGTTGTATTTGTACTTCTGGCGAAGCGCTGTTAAATACAGGTGAAAAGCTACGGCGCAAAAAGAATAAATAAAATGCTTTCTTTAAAAGGCACAAGAAAGCACGCACGTTTTCTTAATATGATGATTAAAAACCAATAGACTGATGAAAATGCGGGACATTTTCTCAACAAGCGGCGTGCGGGACAAGGGCTGAAAATGCTGTGCGGTAGCTGCTACAACCAAAGACAGTAAAAGAAAGGGTACAACGCAAAGCGGGACGGGTGGTGATTGCTTTCTTACCGGCGTCGTAGCAATGGGCGGTGGTTGTGGTCTCAGTCCAGGCATCTCTGAAGCGCCCACAGGTTGTGCAGTCTGAGCAAGACTGACACATGTCAGGGGCCTGAGCCTGCGAAATGTATTGCTTTCCATTCTCTGATCTTTACGAATCTTTACAATAGAAAAAGAGAGAAAGGTTACAAGAGTACAGATGCTACACACAAAAGAAAAACTCAGTCCACAATTTACAAGCAGTAGATATTTCATGTTTCATATTTCATAAGTATAAGAAAATACTTGAATACAATGCTTAACATATGAACGCAGGCTTAATGTTAATATTGACCGATGATGATGGTTGAAAAAACTCATTCATGACGATGTAGGGTGACCACCATCAAACACACCAAATGTGGGAAGATTTTAAGCTTGTGTGGGACAATGTGGGACATGTTACAAACACTAAAACAACCTGAAACTGTTATATAATGTCTATATAACTTAATAAAAACATTTGTATTTTGCTTTTCAGCTGATAAAAGTTATTTGTTCTTTAGTCCCTTCCAGAAAACACCATTACATCACAGTGTAACATAACATGTCTTTATTTTACATGTCATTTAAATTCAACATCACTGAGCCCAAAGTCCAACTAAAATCCAACAATATAAACAATGAACAAATAAAATATAAAACAACATGAAATTAGATCATTGACAGTCTTATATATTAAGAATATATTAAACCAAAAACTCATATTTTTAGAAAGGATGTGAATTAAAACAACCACAGCAGGCAACAAGTTGATCAATTCTGTTAAATTAACATTTTAATTGACCGAATTATCCATTTGTTTTCTGACAGGGAACACATGGAACAATCACCGGTCCACATTTTGACTGACAGCTGTCACAACCATTTAGTGACTGTGTTTACTCCTTTCTTTTCAACCATTGGATAGGGTTTAAAAAACGGATGTTGTATTTGTACTTCTGGCGAAGCGCTGTTAAATACAGGTGAAAAGCTACGGCGCAAAAAGAATAAATAAAATGCTTTCTTTAAAAGGCACAAGAAAGCACGCACGTTTTCTTAATATGATGATTAAAAACCAATAGACTGATGAAAATGCGGGACATTTTCTCAACAAGCGGCGTGCGGGACAAGGGCTGAAAATGCTGTGCGGTAGCTGCTACAACCAAAGACAGTAAAAGAAAGGGTACAACGCAAAGCGGGACGGGTGGTGATTGCTTTCTTACCGGCGTCGTAGCAATGGGCGGTGGTTGTGGTCTCAGTCCAGGCATCTCTGAAGCGCCCACAGGTTGTGCAGTCTGAGCAAGACTGGCACATGTCAGGGGCATGAGCTTGGGAAATGTATTGCTTTCCATTCTCTGATCTAAAATACTACGTTCATCCAAAATCCTATTGGTAAAATCTTATGATCTGTTACCGTACACAGATCAGTTCAGTGACGTGTCCAATAGAATGCATTGCGATGACGTCACACAGAAGCGCTTCAGCGCTCAGAAGGATTATTCAGAAGATTGTTTTGATTTAAAAATTGAAAAGAGATAATGACCTGTGTTTATGGTCGCCACAAGCATTGTCCATGAGAGCAATAGATAAGGCTACTTGTAATACCTATATTTTGTGTATATTTTTAGTAAAAAATATATGTATTTTACACTCGCAAAATACAATAATTTTTTTTTTTTGCCTTCATTAAACTGTAAGAGCATCGACCACAAGTTTCTGCAAAGAGTATAGAAGTAGGCTACTTCTATACTCTTTGACGGCCCTAACTAACTAAAGTCTATGTATTATTTTGTCACACGTTGAAAGTTGAGTCCAAAAATCATTCAGTTAAACTGACATTCTCTCACCGACGGCGGCGTCGTTGTTCTATTACATATTTTTCTGATTCCGACTGATCTAAACTCCCGTTGCTCGTGTCTCCCGCGATCCCCATTTAGCGTACAAGCAAGATGAATCCAGAAAATGAGTTTCTCTTAAGTGTTTTGCCATAGAAAACCATTATAAAGAAAACGCCTAACCATTTAGCGCTTTGAGTCAGTCTGTCTGTCAATAAGGAATAAAATATTATATAAATAATGACATAAATAGCAAATAAATATGAAATGTCTAAGGGTCATTCCACGAAATCAGTGCCTTTTCAACTTTGAAAAATTAAAATAAGTTTAAACAATTTTTTTTTTAAATATCCATTAAATGAAGACAGCATAAAATAACAAGAAATCGTATTGTGCCATCTCAGGCTATGCAATTTTTTATTTTATGACTATTTATCTACCTTATGTTTTGATATTTTTGTCATGCCTGTTACAGACACATGCGTTACTATACTATAGTTTTAATTAGAAATATGTTATAGTTTTCATATGAGCAGTATTTTAGTCCCTCTTTTCACTGGAATTGTTTCAAAATTTTGATTTATTTTTTCAATCTTATATTTGTCATTCAGATGACCAAGAACATACAAATTTTGGAGGGTGATCACATGTCAATTAAGAAAAATATATATTTTTACAAGAGAGATATTAAAAGAAGGGCTTTGTCAAAAATACAATATAGATAGGGTTACAATGGAAAAACTTGGAAGGCCATTTCAAATATAATTTTTATATTTTTTATGAAATTAATGACAGTAACAGGATTGACATCATAGTAACAGGACTGACCAGAGTAACAGGGATGACAGGACACACATTCTTCAGCGTACACTGCACATATTTGTTTACATAATTTTGTAAAGTTTTACCTTTATTAATTGTATTACTTGACATAGTTGTATTAGCGAAGCACATTACATTTCTAAGAGATCTAAAGATTTAAGGGTATTGTAATTAGAGTAATGCGTCTATCTGTTTGTCTGTGTGAGTATGTCCCCTCACAGAACTTAAAATATACTGATCTGGTTCAATTATTAGGCAAGGAAGATAATCAGATCTTGGTCTTTCTATGATCATCTGAAAACAAATACTAACATTTGGTTTCACGTTCTTGAACATTACAAGATTGGGGCGAGGGTCTGCAGTCACCTTACTGCTATTGTTTGTAATCGCACTTACATGGATGAATTGACAATGAGTTATGGAAAAAAATTGTTTTATTGAGACTAATCATCTTTTCCTGGTCATTAACATGTTAAAACCAACTGGAAGTATTAAAACCAAACAACAACAACAACCAACACATAAAAGGAGCCAACATTTTACCAAAAGGCAATAAGGTAAAAAAAAACTGGTAGCTTATGTTAAGCATAACATTTTTGTAGCTGTTAAAAGAGAATGAGAACAGCCATGCAAACTTCATGTTTTCACATTGAAGGAGGGAACGAATTTCAAAACTTACACAGATAAACTTTAAAAACAGTGTGGCTAAGGTGACACCTAATCTATGTCATCCCTGTTACCCCACATGTCAAAACCTGTTACTATAGCCTACAAAAGTAACAGGCCAGACAGTAACAGGTTTGACAAATTCAAGCTAATTTGCGAATTGCTAGCTATTAGGGCAAGGCCACAAAAACACGTTGTACACTTTGAAAGGATATTACTTGTAGATATTGATTACATTTAGTTAAATAAATAATTGTTTAAATTTATACTTTAAAAATCAGTAACAGTTTTGACATTGCATGATGTCCCCACCTCAGTTATACCTAATAAACCATCAAAATAGAGCATTATAGAAGAGAGAGAGAAACTTACTAGTGTTTTAACTGTTGGAATAATGATTGAGAGATGATGTAACTTCCTGGAAGTGATGTCACAGGAATGCACCATTATTTTACAAGGGGTTTTTGGTGAGGGTAACAGGCATGACATGAAATCAGGGGACACCAATAAAATGGTTTATATTTTATTAAAAATAATGTATATTTATGCCAAAACAATGCTTATCAGTGACACTATACTTAGAACAATATGAAAATGTGATTTTTGTAGAATTTTGCCTTCAATTTGCAAATTAAAAGTCCTGCTGAAAAAGAACAATCACAGGGAGGGACAGGCCAAAAACCGTACCCTTATCAGCATAAATGCAATTTTAATTATTTAAAATAATATATAAATGACTTTAATTTAATGTAATATTGAGGAAATAATACATAGTACTATTATGTTTTTAAATCACAAATTTATTTTTTGTTATAGTAATTCTACGTCTGATTATTTCTCAGGGACACAAAAGGCACCAATTTCGTGGAATGACCCCTAAATCAAATACTAAAAAAGAACACCTGATAACATGAAAATGACTTTAAACGTTGAATATATTAAATGTTGAATGTCAAAATAACTGTCTGATGTTGAATTACAAAATAAAAGGCCCCCAAAAACTCAATTATTTACCTTTTTTATCACGACGCGTCATCAGACCGGAAGTCGCCATATTGGAGGCACTCCGCATCACAACAACTTCTTATACTGTCTATGATCACAACAAAGCACAGGCACTGAAGTATATCCCGAACGTCGTCAAGGAAAGGGTTAATTACTGCCGTGTTTCAGGTTGTACCAATAGGACAGATCGAGAAAAACATTTGAAATATTATCGACTTCCAAAAGCTATTAAAAACCAGGGAGAGGAATGCCAGAGGTTATCAGAGGAAAGGAGGCGCTTGTGGTTGGCAAAGCTCAACAAGATCTACGAGGGAAAAATCTGGACAGCATCCGAATTTGTTCGGCACATTTCTTGTCAGGTATTGTGAAATGTTGATTGCAGCGGCTCATACTATTTTTAATAGTAAATAGTAAAAACAATTATTGCTTTTATTGTTTTTACTGTGTGCTTATTTTACTGTAAAGCACTTTGGGAGGACGCTGGCTATTTTAAATTTGCTATATAAATAAAGCTGACATTGACATAATATTATTCATATCAAGCTACTGCATGTGGCATTAATGACTCAATATGTTATTCTTATCGTTCTTAAAATGTAGAGCTAAAATGTGCTGTATTTCTCATTATATTCCAGGTAAAAAGTCTGACCTTTACCAAAAGGATGACCCAGATTGTGTGCCATCTGTTGGACTGACAGGTCAGCAAGGAGGCTCACCTCAGTCAACCAAAGAAACAGGGAACTCACGCCACAAGCGTGGCATGAACCGAACCCAGCAGAGGCTGAGGCTGAGGCTGATGATGACCCCACCACAAGTGATTATGTCAGCCATACATTTTGCTGCACAGGGACTCAAGCCGAATTGACTGGTGATGCCATTGAGGCTATGACCACTAAACTTCAAAGTCTTAGAACTGAAAACATTCAGTTAAGCTCTGCGTTGCACATGTGTCCACTTCCTATGACCAAAGTGCCTTTGTTGATAAGGATGAAAAGGTTTGATTTTTCACTGGCCTACCTACATACCAGATAATAGGGCTGCACAACGATATTGCGAGCCATCAATCCAGGCTAAAGTCAATAATTACCATTCCATGATATTAATAATTTCACTAATAAGCAAACTTCATTACAAGTGACAAAAAGGCCACTTAATATTTTATTCCAAAATTAGAATTCCAAAATCTCTCTCTCTCTCTCTCTCTCTCTCTCCCTCTCTCTCCCTCTCTCTCCCTCTCTCTCTCCCTCCCTCTCTCTCTCTCTCTCTCTCTCCCTCCCTCTCTCTCTCCTCTCTCTCTCTCCCTCTCTCACCCTCTCTCTCTCCCTCTCTCTCACCCTCTCTCTCTCCCTCTCTCTCCCTCCCTCTCTCTCTCTCTCTCTCTCTCTCTCTCTCTCCCTCTCTCTCCCTCTCTCTCCCTCTCTCAATTTCAATTTTCAATTTCAATTCAATTTCATGTTGCTTTATTGGCATGACAAAAAAAAATGCATCTGTGTTGCCAAAGCATAAGAACAATAAACAACAACAAGTAGTTAATACATCTGATATAGTAATACAAGTAAACAGGATAATTATGATATAAAAGCAGATACTAAACACATTCTGTGCATGTCCCTCAAAGGGTACATTGAAACAATAATATATATATATATATATATATAATATAAACAAAAAAAAGAGAATACAGTCAAACAAGTCTCTCTCTCTCTCTCTCTCTCCCCCTCTCTCTCTCTCTCTCTCTCTCTCTCTCGGTGCTGATGCAGTGACGCGTCCATGTAGAGTTAAATAAAAATTGCTGATAACTTCTGGATTTGAAAAAAAAAAAAATAGTGAGTATGTGTTTCTGTTACAGCCGTGGATCGGTTAACCTACAAACTGCAAACGCAGTATATGTGAAAGCACTATAGCGCGTGCTGCTCCTGCAAGGAGATTGGATAATGAAACACTGATTAAAATTAAGATACAATTAATACAGAACGAAATTCGCTTTAACGAAAGGCTTTGTGCTTTCTGTCTGAGGTCTCTGTGAAAGTTTTAAAGCAGTCTGTGCCACTTTCAGAACGGTCGCATTTATTTCCTCATAAATGCGAACACGAAAAATAAAAGACTTTTTAAAAAAGACAACCATCCACAACTTAATAACACTCCAGAAAAGTACCTCTTTTTGGTCAACATCCTCCTTTTTGTAGACGAAATAGTCCCAAATAGCTGATTTTGACTGGTGTTTACTGTGTGCTAGCGTTCTCTTATGCTGCGTTCCAGGCAGGTTTTTGAGCACGTAAATCACGACTTCAAACCACGACTCACGACTTCGTAGCGTTCCAGGCCAGTCACGCCAAACTACCTGAGCGCAAGGAATTGTGGTAGCTAGATGTAAACAAACCAGCATGGCGGACCTTACGGGGCTTATGCCCATTTGTAATAATTTCTGTCGCCAAATGTGCTTACTCCTTGTTTATTTGAGGGAAACGGAGGAGGAAAAACGGCGCATAAGGCAAGATAAGTTATACCTTTTATTTAACTTTATTTGTATATTTGGAAATGTATTTGGTATTAATTTTTCCTTGCACTTAATGGACTGAAAACTAGTTAACGCTAGAATAGCTGCTGATAATGCATAACATTTGCGGATAAATAACGTTAGAGCAATACCTTATTTTAATAAACGATTTGGCCCTTCTCTTACGTTAGAGAAACCTTACATCTGAAGGCACCTGACCACCAGTTTATGAGCATGACCCAGCAATGTGAATGTGAGAACTAGAAGTTTTTTCTGCTTCAACTGTTCTCTCTGTCAGTCTCTCTCTCACACACACACACACACACACACACACACACACACACACACACACACACAATCACTCACCAATATCCTACACACAGATCAGTGAAGACCAATAATTCAATATCCTACAGTGAAATGTCATGAATGGCCTAGCTCCTGAAGGATAATCCCATTATTAAGATTTTGTTATTCATTCATTAAGCCTGTTTTAACTTAATTTTAACTTAATTTTCAGAAATGCTATTGCTCAATTTTTCCTGACACAGACAACGATTTTGAAGACTGGCACAGAATGGGAGCTTCTGTTCCATATGGATGAGCAGACATTTTACCGCCATCTCCGGATCACCCATTCGCAGTTTGTCTACCTCACTGAGGTGCTGAGACAGCATGGTCTGAAAGGGGATTAGGCACCTTAACACCTGATTCCTCTCAAGCAAAAGGTAGGCCTATGCCCTGATTAAAGACTGGTTGTTTGAAAATGCTGCCGTTTTCATAGCCTTACCACAATTAAATACATCATATACATTTCTCCCTTTGTGATAATTTGTTGAGTGTCTAGGATAAATTCTCTGTTTACAGGTTGCACTCTTTCTCTGGTACATGGCAAACCAGAATAGCTTTCGAGAAATCTCAGACAAGTTCAATTTGTCCCAATCATCTGCACACAGGTAGAAAGTTTAGGTGTTTTCATTGCTGCTAGAAAACCGATTAACAGACTGATGCTAGAATTGAAGAATAAACAGTTTGAAATATCCTGATTGATAATGAATTGTGTTATGCTCATAAAAACTCATATTTTCAGTGCTATTCTAATCTGTTGTATCCTATTTTACAGATGTGTGGTTGAAGTGCTGAGAACCTTTTGCACTATGGTTCCAACTTTTGTCAGCTGGTTCACCGAGTGTGAAAAGATGTTAACCTCTGCTGCCTTCAGGGCGATGTGTGGCATTGACTGCATCATAGGTACATTATGATAGCTTTTACTCATCCCCAGGGGATAGGGACATTTTAAGTTTTCACAACTGCAAGGTATACACAGCAGACATGGCATTGTACAGGGTAACAAAACTACAAACATATCATTACAGTGCACACTGTTACAGATATGCTCAGACACACTATAGGGCACACATAGCAGCACTCGAAGAGGGTGGTGCAAATGTGCATCAAAATCATAACTTCTACCGTGTTCATCAACTCGCACTGCCCCTTCCAAATTAATACAGATATTTAAGATTTAAAAACTGAGAGCATTAATATACAGAGCATACTCAGAGCATTAATATTCACTGTATTATAGGATCAGTCAATAAAAAATTACCACTAGTCAAATTGTATATCTGTCATAAACTGTGCATTGTTATTGTGTATTGCAGGTGCCATAGATGGATGCCACATAAAAATACAGCGGCCACCTGTCAGAGGAGGGGACTACCTGAATAGAAAAGGCTACTATTCTGTAGTCCTCCAGGGTATTGTGGATGGAAAAGGGAGGTTTCGGGACATCTTTGTAGGAGCACCAGGTAATTGTATATTGAATCCTGTAACTGTCATGCACCAATATACCACAAGCACATTCCTTCGAGGCATAGCATACACAGCAATAAACCACTTCTGATATTCAGGCAGGGTACATGACTCCAGGATCCTCAGGAAATCCACCTTCTTCGCGAGATGGGCAGAAAAAATGGGCAGGTGAGTATTTTGTAGCGTCTTGGAGAAGACTGATGCTATGTGTATACAAGTATGTAATTTTCAGTACCCTCTGTATAGGCTGGATGAGAACATTTAGCTTAAAACCCACAATTGCATTGGTCTGTCCTCCTCCTCTTCTACCAATGTCAGTCTTCTAGAATAAACAAATTATTTTGTTATACAAGTATGTAATTTGCACTACCCCCTGTATAGGCTCTGTGCACAGCTGCAGTCTTGACAGAAATGTCCTAATTACTCCTGAAATTGGTGTATCAGTTTGCCCACCTTTCTATCAAAACTGCTCACAATACAGCCAGAAGCCCACTTTCTTCAAATGTTCAAGCTGCTCTAAAAAATATGCCTTTCCACCCTGGGAATCTGACTTCTTATCTTAAGGTACATGCTACTCGGCGACAGCGCCTACATTAGTCGCGAATACCCGTTTATTATCACACCAAAGCGGGACAATGGTGCCCTGACCACCCAGGACAGCAGAGGAACACACAGATCTGCAGAGGACGTGTTGTGGTGGAACAAGCTTTTGGCAGGCTCAAATGCAAGTGGAGGAGAATGAGAGATCTGCAAAACACCAGGCTGGATGTGGTGATCGTGCTGATCATGTCAGCCTGCATGCTCCACAACCTCTGCACCGGACCTACAGACATGTGCAAAGACCATCCCACTGGGTGCCCTCGTCATGAGGATGAGAACATTTAAAGAGTTAATTTACAAAAACAGATCTACTTTTTTGCAAGTTGTCTTTTGATGCACATTCAAGGCAATTGTTCTTAGAATTAAATATTTATTTGTTGTACCAGGTTGACAACTTCAGTTGCTTTATTTCACTATTTTGTTCTTAAAGATGTGTTTTTGTACTTGATGTTATTTACATTTCTCAAATTTTACCCACTGAATACAGTGTATACAGTGTTGCAGTAGTGTGTCTCTGTTAATTTTTCTGGCAGCAATGGATTAAAGAGTAATCACTGTACTAGCAGCGATGTTGTAATGTCTACTTGACCATCACATGGATGATGCTTGGGGCTGTTAAGGCACATGGACATATAGGTATTATTATGGGGCATTGTGCATTTATCAAACAGCAAAATAGACAATAACTGCAAATATATGAAGACAAAACTATATTTATTAATGACAACAATTTAAAATGTTTAAAACACAAGTGGAAAAATGCTCCAAAAATATAATCGAATGAACAGAATACATTAACACTACACCTTGACACCTTTGTAGCCATCGACAAGGGTCTGCCATTTGCGGGCCACTTTGGCTGGAGAGAAAACCAGGCCAAATTTGGCAGTCAGCCTACTGGCCATTTCCTCCCACAACTTTTTTTTCGCCCCCTTTCCCCTCTTGATTCTGGTGTTGAGCTCCTGCAGGCTCTGAGGGAGCTCATTGCCATCAGACTCCAGGTTTTCCCTGTGAGAGGAAAATCATTGAAACAATGAGAATGTCTGACTCGATTAAATAATTTTTTATCATTTAGTTAATTAGTTCAGCCACCAAAAAATTAACACTATGCCTTTCAGATGGAAACTTCTCTTACATTATGGATGCATGTTTATATATATATATATATATATATATATATATATATATATATATATATATATATAGTTCTATAGTTCCTGTCATACCACAGCATGAGACTGTCTTTTTCCAGAAAAGTAAATGCATGATTTGTTCTTATGAAAACTGACTAACAGGTCTATATCTTTCAGTTGATTATGATGCAGTGGAATCCTCTTATAGTGAGCACATCCATACAGGTGAAATTGATCACTAGTATAAATGGTTAGATAAGCAGAATTCAAGCATGTGTATAGAAATGATTCTGACATAAGATCACTACACATGGATGATCACAACAAGCTGGTTCCACTGCATGAACTTATCTTATCTATTACGTGCCTCATCAGCTCGATGAGAAACCGGGTGCTCTCCACAGTGAATACGGTCTCCTGCCCTGACTGTGATAGACTGCTGGGGCCTGGGTCTGACTGGGATCCAGTACTGCTGGGGCCTGGGTCTGACTGTGATAGACTGCTGGGGCCTGGGTCTGACTGGGATCCAGTACTGCTGGGGCCTGGGTCTGACTGGGATCCAGTACTGCTGGGGCCTGGGTCTGACTGGGATCCAGTACTGCTGGGGCCTGACTGGGACTCGCCTGACTCTCCCTCCACACACAAGCTTTGTGACTCCAAAAATGGCTGGCTGCCATTGTTCGCTCCTTAATCAAGAATGAAATGTATTTGTCTATGTCAAGAACAGCATGCAATTGGATATAACGGCACAGCTTTTAACTATAACTGGCAACAATATGCTGACAATACAATACAATGGGATCCTCTTATAGCGATTATGTCCACCCGATTTTGTGCCTTTTTAATATAAATGGATGACTACTATAGCCAAATTTAAGTAAGTATATAGGAATGATTCTTTCCCAAGCTTTTGGATCACTATAAACAGAGGATCACTTTTAATTGTGAACACTTTAAGCAGTTACCATTGTGATTTCAAGTCCTTGACAAAACATACCAGGTGGAAGTTGTAGAAATACCCTTACAGTATGGCCTTCATCCAAAAAGTATAACCCCTGGGGGGACTGGTATAGGGGAGTCAACAGGGGTTGGGTTCTGTCCACATCGAGAAATCCCCGCATCTCCTCATCTAGATATACTGTGTTCGAATGGAAGCTGTTTTCAGTACAGCAGATGTACATGGATTGTACTTTTGATGATAAAAGCATGAGATCAAGCTAGCTAAACATTGTATGCCAATTTCGCTATGCTGAGAAATTGTACGTTACATATATATATATTTTTTCATAAGCATGATCAATGCTGTCAAGTTCAGGTTTACGTCACCTTAACATTTCCATGCGGCAATACACTTTCACGACATACTTATTGTTTCAGACACATAACATTGTAATACATAATCGTATGTGTATTATTATCATTATTATTATATTATTATTATTAATTTGACTGCAACGTTATATTGTCCTAAAGTATATTCTCACCGTTTACCGCCTGCAGAAACACTGCATCCGTAGGGGCTGCCATTGTTGTTTTGGTTTCGCGGGCTATGTGACGTCAGAGCTCGTAACTGGGAGTACATCGATCTAGTACGAGTTCACGGGTGGGAAGTCACGGGTTTGACTGCCGTTCCAGTGCACTTTCACGGGTATAAGGTTGGAAAAACACGGGTTACAGGTTGCCTGGAACGCGGCATTAGTCCTCCCTGTGAGGATGTCACTTGATAAGTTTAAGCAGTTGATGCTGACATTGATGCGTCTTAGTTTCCACGACCTTCCTGTCATATGCATTCAACGTGTCAATAGCCACTGCTTCAAGGATAGTCACTGATGTCATGTTTATTCGCATGAAGCCACTTATCATATGGCCAGAAAGAGATCAATTGCAAAAAACCATGCCAATGCAATTCAGGAAACATTTTGGGAAAAAATGGGTTTTTATAGAAAGTCCGTCTAACCTTATACCCAGAGCAGAAACATGGTCTTCCTACAAGCACCATAACACAGTTAAATTCTTGATTGGTATTACACCCCAGGGCACAGTCTCCTACATTTCTAATGCATGGGGAGGAAGAGCAAGTGACAAATACACAACTGAAAACTGTGTTTTTTTGGACAACATACTTCCTGGTGATCTAGTTCTTGCTGACCGTGGCTTTAATATTCAGGCCACTTTAGGCTGTAGAATGGCTTGTGTACAAATTCCAGCCTTCACTCGTGGAAAGTCATAGTTAGCTCCTGTTGACTTAGAAACCACAAGGAAAATTGCCCACGTCAGGATTCATGTAGAGCGTGTGATTGGTTGTGTGCGCCAGAAATATACTATTTTGGGTGGAATATTGCCAATTGATTTCTTGATGTGCAACGATAGTGATGGGTGTTGTACCATAGATAAGATTGGACTTGTCTGTTGTGCTCTGGTGAACTTTTGTCCATCAGTAGTTGATTTTGACTAAAGTATATTTTTATATGCACTTTGCCAACAAAAATATATATTAATCTATGTCTGAACTTGTCTATATAGCCTAAAATGATCTATAAATGATTGTTAATTTACAGTCATTGTCATTGTTTTGTTCTGGACGACAACACACAGCATATCACTATCATCAGAACACAGATTTATTAAAGGAAAAGCACACTTTTATCAGAACACTTATCAACTTTACACTACTATAAATTACACATTATAATATAGTGCAATACACTAACTGTAAACACAATTTTGTATGTAACTTGAGTATAACTTTTTTTTCTCAGCATAGCTTTACAAAAATCTCACCAACTTGAAATCAAATGCCAAAAATATTTAAAGAACATGTCACATTTTCAAAAAAGGTGCACAATTCTAAATGAATTAAATATAATTTAAAGGGGACATATCATGCCAAATGCACTTTTTTAGCCCTTAAATGCATTTTGTTGTATATTTGGAGTGTTTAGAAGTGCAGAAAATATGAAATTATTCTCTTCAGGAGCTTCGTTGATATCTTTATATTCTGTTTTGGTCATATTTTTCAACCTGTTCCGATTTTTCTGTTATCTATGACGTTTTTTGAACTATTACGTCACAGTATTTGCAGCGGAACTGCCAAATAAGGACATTGACTTCCGGCCCAACACTTCGAACAATCCGCCATTTTTATTTCTCGCTGCAATTTTGTAGTCCAAGCTAAAGGATGCAGAAGTTAACGAGAGGGTAAGTTAAAATGTTCGGTTGTTGGATGTAGTAACCCACACGCTTCATTACACCGTCTAATGTAGATGAACTGCCGAGCTTATGACAGGGCGCATGTTTAACTGAAAGAACGAGCAGAGAGAGAGAGACCCGGTCGCGCGCGCGCGCACTCTCTCTCTTCGGAGCCAGGCGAAAGTGTAAACAAGACTTCACCGTCTCCAAACTAGACGCTGTCTTGCTCTCTCTCCCTCGCACATATTAACCAAAATAAATCGACACGGTGGTAAAAGGTCGGAAGACCAAAGTTTCATGTGTAAATACAGTAACACACCATTGCAATACATCCATATGAAGACGTTGTTCTACAGGTTCGTCGTCTTCATTTTCATCTCGCTCCGGCTCCGACTCTGGCTCGAACATGTAAGGCTGGCTGGACAAGTCTTCCGTTGTTGACATTTTGTTAATAACGTGTGAATAAAAAGTTTCTGTGCCGCTAGATAATCGTATCTCTGCTATCAAACTACAAAAATGGCCGAACGGGGTGGAGTTGAACCGAGTGTGGGCGGGGTATGAAGTGTCTCAGTTGTATTTAAAGAGACCGCACCAAAACGAGTTGCTCTCAGACGCACATCAGAAAAGGGGTAGAAAAGGGGCCTGTGGAGCATTAATAATGAGGAATTCAGACCCAAGCATTGCAGTTCCGCTTTATATAGACTACAAATGTATGATTTATATGTAAAAAGGAACAATTTAAAAGCATGATATGTCTCCTTTAACCTACATTAAAACAAAGTGCATGAAGTGCAAAACTTCACAGCAGCCAACTAAAAAAAAGTTTTATTTTTTGTTTTGTCTCTTTCCTTTTTTTGGCAGAGACTGGGGTAGCTTTTGGCACTGTGGGCAATACCATCTTAACATTAATGCACGAGTAGTGAAACCACTTAATATGACATTTTGCATTATCACATAGAATCATCTTTCCAAACTCAACCTGGCCACAGAAACACCAGGTTTTTTCTTGGTCACTGGCACTTGCAGCACAATCAGAGCCATGTGATTCAGCTGAGGCAAATATTCCAGGTTGTGAGGACACAGTGGCCATGGTAGATGAAAGCCTTGTGTAAAACTTGCCAACTAACTCTGGCATAATGGCTGTGTAGAAAATGTTCTTGCTTTTCTGGCATATCATACCCCAGAACTCTTCATCAAATAAAATTTGCTCAACATGCAAATCCTTTTCTGTCCAAACAACAAAACAGGCAGATTCCAGTTTGCACACCCCAAGTTGAGTTTGCACCTGGTAGAAATACTGGTGGTTTCGGTTAAGTGTCAGTTTCCCTTCACTGTCCTTCTCCAAGTAAGATACACTCTCTAACTTGTCACTTTTCACACAGAATGGACATTTCACTTCAATTACACTGACACCACAACAATCACAAGAAACAAAGCCATCGGGAGAAGCACCCTAGAATGGGGTGTTTGGTGTTTTAAGCCCCCAACGGCGCCTTCCAGGCAGCGAGGGGATGGGTAGGTTTAAGGTTGAGGGTAGGGTTAGGGTTAGGGTAGGGTTAGGGTTAGGGTAGGGTTAGCTGCCTCTAAGGAGCCATTGGGGGCTTAAAACACCATCGAGCCAAGAATGGCACACTTGGATTTATGAAGAAACCTGTGTCGTGTACTTTCACATTTTCATGAGATTCCTTATATACATCTATAAACATGTCACATGCTAATTTCTCATGATTACATCCCCAGGTAGTGGCTTTTGATGTGAATTTGTATGACTCAGGATAGCACACACTTTTGATGAAGCTTTGTGATGGTTGTTTTGGATCAGTGCAAAATGCAGTTTTCATTTTAGATGCTGTAATTCGACCAGCACGAAATCGAAACCACAGTTTAGAGGAGGCCTGATCCCTTGTAGCAGCCTCGACTGCCTTTGCTTGCTCCTCTGATACTGAAATGTCAACATCTTTGCACATGGACAATAGATCACTATAGTCCATGTGAACTGCTTCATCCTTTCTTAATTCAGTCAACACAGGAGGGAAGTTTTCTCCCATCACTTTGGGGACAAAACTGTCAGAGTAAGGTTCAATCAGGGACAAAATAGCAGACTTTGATCCAGTTGCGCTAAGAGCACTGAATAATGATGACAGTTCATCACTGGTTGGCGGTTGTGTTTTCCTAACTGTATCAGTAGAAAAATCACTAGCACTTTGTTCCTCAAGTGACTGTCCATGAGCAGCATAATTCATCTTGCCAACTCTTTTACTTGAGATCTCTTTGTTACAGTGAAGTCAATCTTCTGGCATTCCCTGTATTCCACCTTTGACAGTGCAGTAGGCAACAGCCAATATGCCTTTTCTTGCGTCACTGTCTTTGAGTCCCTCAACTTCACTGTTTCTTCAATGAGAAACAATAATGCAGCAACATGTGTGCATGTCTCTCCCAGGCCAGCCATACATGTGCAGTGGGCTCCAAGTATACGACCAGACTTCTCAGCGATTATCCAGGGTTCAAGGGGTGTTTCTCGGATTGATTGAGAATGGAGTACCTGAATAAAAGACAAGAAAACCAAATATAAGACTCTAAGAATAACAAAATAGTTTCTCACCACTTATTTAAAAAATAAATAATAACATGTAACGTTAGGCTTATCTGCATCACTGATTCACAATTGAGGCCCCCAGGCATCTTTAACTGAAGGGTAGGCATATAAGCTTGATAGCTTCAGCCTACTCTTTTTCAATCTAATAGTGTGTGGTTTTTTGGGGTGTCAGATTGTAAATGTGCATACAGTATATGATAGAATAAAATACTATGAAACTAACTCAGATAGTGTACAGTGTAGATAGCAAACTGGGGGTCTTTGAAATTAAAAAAAAACAAAAAACGATCGAGAGTCACTTGGCTACCCCTTGAGTATCGCAATGATATCATACAGTTAAGGTTAGGTTGATTAAAGACGTTATTGCATTACTTACTTTGGCCTTCACAACACAACGGTCGTTGATAACTTGGTACTGCGTCTCCCTCACCCATCCACACAGCATCTGGTTATAGGCCTCCAAACCTTTATAGGATTTAAGGTCTTCCGCTGTGTATGGGCTCGGCGAGAAAACCAGGTAGTTGACTATATCGGGATATGCAACTGAAGGAAGAATCACCGGGTCGTCACGGATCCAAGAAGAGGGAGCTAACTCGTAGGGATCTGCACCGCCAATAAATCGTAATTTCTCGAAATATCGCGCCTTTTCTTGCGGTCCAAGTCCTTCCCTATATGCCTTTGCATCTTGGACGCGTTTTGATGAGCTTTTCTGTTGTTTAGACATGGCTACATTCACTTAAAGTATCCAAAGCGCATAATACTCCATTGTACTCCGTTCAGTTGTTTACACCGAGTGCCTCCACAATGGCCGTGCATCCGGGTTACCGCCCAGAACGTGACGTCAGTGAAAACCCTCTATTCGGATCCGATTCAGATCGGCATAATTTTCACACAGCCCGCTTTCACAAGAATTGACACACTTTCAGAGTGTCACTCGCACAATGTCACTTACAGTATGTATAATTTCATAAAGCCCTCTAAAAACTCACACAAAAGCTGTTTTGTCGATCAATTCAGATTGGTATAAAAAGAAAACGTACTAGGTTACTTACGTAACCTCGGTTCCCTTAGAGATAACGAGTACTGCGCTCTGGTACTGCGTTGCAAACGCTGTGGGGAAATCGACACTCGATTACTAATGTAATCTCGGTTCTCTCTAGAGAGGGAACGAGTGTTGCGTAAGTTTAGCTTACGCTACGGGAAAAACTCCTTTTCTCGAGAATACTGAAGCAAGAAATTTATCCTTAATTTTCCAAAATGTAAAACGCATTTGCTGCAGCAGGCAGACACAGGCGAGACAGCTTGCGCGCCCATTGGCTGCTCTGCAGCAACTGCTGCAACCTATAGTGCGTCTTGGCATGACTCCAGCGCCAATGGGAAGCCTTCCCGCGCTACGTCATGACCCACCAAAATGGGTGTGGCCTAAGCCTATAAATACCCATCACCCAGGTTACACAACGATTTCAGTCGACTAGAAGCAAAACCACAATGCAGCACAAGCACGGCAGGTTACGCAACAGTCGTTCCCTCTCTAGAGAGAACCGAGGTTACGTTAGAAACTGAGTGTCGTTCTCTTACGAGAGTACTCTTGTGTTGTGTAAGTTTAGCTTACGCTACGGGAACAGCATGTAAAACGCGGTGCGTGCGGAATTCCAACACTAATGTCCCAAGGGCAGTATGTCCGGGGCTCATGTAAAGTGGAATAAACACGAAGTGGCAGAACGGGGAGGGACGACTCGGTAATGTGAGATAGGTGCGCACACCTATATACAGTTAAGGCAGTACATCAACCTTGAAACTGCATAAGCCCACAGGAGGTTGCAGCATATCAACAGTCTAATCAAACTGAGTTGGGTAGACAATGTTAATATGGTATAATCAGACGGATAACAGCCTGGCCTGTAAGGCGGGCACTTCTAGGTTATAAAACCTTACAAATGTAGGTCAGTGAAGCCCAGCCTGCTGCCATACAAATGTCATGAAGTGAGACCCCACTTGTCCATGCCCACGACGAGGCCATGCCTCTAGTCGAGTGGGCTCTAACCCCCAAGGGGCAATCCAGGCCCTTGGACGCATAAGCTGATGCGATAGCGTCCACTATCCATCTGGAAAGGGTCTGTTTCGAGATGGCTAGCCCTTTGCCACCAAACGAAACGAAAAGCTGCTCCGTTTGCCTAAAGGCAGCAGAGCGCTGCACATAAATCCTTAAAGCCCTTACTGGGCAGAGGAAGTTAACCCCAGCCTCACTGTCGGACGCAGGGAGGGCCGAAAGGGAAATAACTTGCGCTCTAAACGCAAGCACCTTCGGGACGTAACCATGCCTTGGTTTGAGGATGACCTTAGAGTCATTAGGCCCAAATTCCAGGCACGTAGCGCTCACTGAGAGCGCGTGCAGGTCGCCCACCCGTTTTACTGAGGCTAGTGCCAACAGAAAAGCGGTTTTGAAGGACAGGTACTTTAGCTCCACCGCATGTAATGGTTCGAATGGTCCACCTTTCATGGCCTCTAAGACCGTGGAAAGGTCCCAAGCTGGAACCAAGGGTGGCCGAGGAGGGTTCAGCCTCCTGGCACCCCTGAGGAAACGGATTACGAGGTTATTCTTTCCCAGCGACTGGCCATTCACAGGCTTCGTAAAAGCCGTTATAGCCGCCACATACACCTTGAGCGTGGATGGGGTTCTCCCGTTATCCAGCAGCTCTTGTAGGAAAGAGAGCACCGCCGTTACCTCACAATCTAGCGGGTTTAACCCTTTAGGCGCCAAGTTTTTTTTTTTTAAATGCTGGATTTTGACATCAAAATTTCAAAAGCTTGTGGCTTGAAAGGGCTTAAAGATAGAGATCTACTCTAAATTAGAAACATGTTGGGGATGACTGAAAGTTTATGTGGGGTGTAAATATACTCATCTAATTTGCATATTATGACGTCATCAGGGGGCGCCCCTCTTGAATTTCATAATATTCAAGAAATAGTAGATATTGAACTGATGTTTGAACTTATTTGCATGTTTTATTTTTATTTTTTTATCCTCATTCCAAATGATGAGAAAAGAGGAAACCAACAATAACAGGAGAAAGTACTAAATTATTACTATACTATATAGTAGTAAAACGCATGTGAACAGCAGCCTACTTTTTGATCAGTTCATCAGTAATATTCAGGAAATAGTAGATTTTGAATTGATGTTGGAATTTATTTACATGCTTTTTTTTTTTGTCTTTTTATCCTCATTCCAAATGATTGGAAAAGAGGAAACCAACAATAAAATAGGAGAAAGTACTAAATTATTACTATATTACAATACTTTAGTAGTAAAACACATGTGAACAGTAGCCTACTTTTTGATCAGTTCATCAGTAATATTCAGGAAAAAATATATATGGAGTGGGTTTTTTTCTTTTGGTCTTTTTATCCTCATTCCAAATGATCAGGAAAAGAGGAAATCAACAGTAAAACTATAAGTAACTATAGTAAATTATTACTTTGTTACTATGTACACTAAGATCACGTCCACCCCTGCCACCCCCATACCCGTTGGGCAAATGGTCAAAATGATCTGTTTGTGCTTCGTGAACACTCGCGCCTTGCGCGGCGGCACCATTGCGCGGCAAAGTTGTACCGGGAGAAGCGTGGGCGGCACCATTGCGTGGCAAAGATGTACCGGGAGAAGCGCGGGCGGCACCATTGCGCGGCAGAGATGTACCAGGCAAAGCGCGATCATTAGACGGCCGATCGTCATTTCCAAAAGGCAAATATTCCCCTTCAGAGTCAGAATCGGCGAATAACATTTGCAACACATCCTCACAGTACAAGTTTTTATTAGCCATTTGACGATTTTCTCTCACAAATCTCACAATTTACTCAGACGCTCTGAACTGAACTGCTTCCGCATCAATGACACGATCGCTCACTTGCTCTGCTGTTTCCTCCAACACTTTGAATAGGAACATGTCGTCATTTTGGTCTTGAATCGAAGTATTACATGTCTGCCATCTAGTGGTAGGGAATACAAATGAGATATTACACCATATTAGGATCTACAGCCTGTTTTATTAAGTATGATGTCTTGTCGCAATTTTGCGACTTTGGCGCTTAGAGGGTTAAGTCATGAGCTGAGCACCATTCAGCGAACACTGACCATTTAGACGCATAGAGCCGTCTAGTAGACGGCTCTCCCTGATTCGCTTGATTACCTGTGGTAACAAGGCGACCGGGGGAAACGCATAGAGAGGGCGCCTGGGCCAGTTTAGGGCCAGCGCGTCCCTTTCTTTTGAAAAGAACATCGGGCAGTGAGGGTTGGTTTGCGACGCGAACAGGTCTACCTCTGCTCTGCCGGAAATGTCACAGATATTTTGCACCGTCATGGGATGCAGAGACCACTCCCCTGGGGAGAGCTTGGCCCTGGATAGCATATCTGGGCCCACGTTCAGGACGCCCAGCACATGAGCCGCTTTCAGCGAGCGCAAGTTGTGCTGGCCCCATATGAGGAGGCGTCTTGCTATTGCAAGAAGGTTCTGGGACTTGAGGCTGCCCTGGCGATTTATATAGGACACCATTGACGTGTTGTCTGTTCTGACCAGAACGTGGTGGTTCCTTAACACGGGGAGGAAGAACTGAAGGGAGTTTTCGACCGCTTTCATCTCTAGACAGTTTATGTGTAGACGCTTCTCTGCGTCTGACCACAAGCCCATGGAAGGTCTCCCTACATAAAGGGCGCCCCAACCCGTGTTGGAAGCATCTGTCAAGACTACTTTGATTTGTGAGGTGGAGCCCAGGTTCACGCCGGTCTGGTACCAGCCGGTTCTCATCCACGGTTTCAGAGCTGCTGCGCATGTCTGGTTCACCATGAGACGAATCAAACCTGACGTCCACGCTCGCGCTGGTACACGCCGTTTCAGCCACAGCTGAAAGGGGCGTACGTGTAGCAGACCCAGTCGCAGCACCGTTGAGGCTGAGGCCATGAGACCCATGATCCTCTGAAACACTCTGAATCTGCAGAACAGCCATGGTGTGCAGTGCAGATGCAGCTTGACCGGTGGTAGCGTAGGCGCGGGCGATCAAGGCTGAAGTGGTCCGGCAGGCTTTAGTAGGTAGAGTCGACATTGCCCGCCATCCAGCAGAGGGCGGACACAAGTGCGTTGCTACTGCTTCCTCTACCGGAGGAACAGAGAGATATCCCCTGTCTTTTGCGCCGTCGACCGCGGAGAGCCAGTGGCGCCTCCAGAAATTTTTCATAGGGGTGGCCAGATGGGGCCACTTAAAATCTTGGGGTGGCACACCAAAACTAGAAACCATAATTTCAGAATTTTAGTCTACTGTTGTAGTAAACCGGCCTATAGAAAACTATCAGAAAGACTTAAGGAAACTCCTACTGATATACTTTGGTTTATTGTGTTATATTTAATGTTACTAATGATATAATGTGCATAGACTAATAACAGTACAGTTAACATTTTGAGTTGCACAACAATTCTGTTTTATTTTGCAATTATATTTGGCATAAGGTGTACATTTATTGCAAACAAAACAGTTACTGGGGAAAAGCAGATACTGGCAGATACAAATATATTATATTTATATATTTATGTCAAGAATTCAGAAGTGTATATTTTTATATAGCCTACACTACAAAGAAATAATATACAATTAAATTATGCTTATTTTAAATGTATTGAGCAAGCTAGGTATAAAAAAAATATAGTCTTTTAATAATCTTTCAGTGTGCAAAACCATGATAATATGAAACGCTTCAAAACAGAGCGCACAAAGCGCGTATGCGCATCGCGGGTGCAGAATGATGTGCTCAAAGCAACATGGAGTCACAGTGTGCATCGCTGCGCTGCACAAGTGCGCATTTAAAAGTTCACGGCACAAAGCGAAGAAATGTCAAGCGCACAAATCCTGTATATCTGTCTAACAGTGTATTGATAATTTGTTTCACAGTTTTAAATTTCAGTTATTGGGCGTTTGATGCCGATTCATAGTCCTTGTGATGTGTGTGATCTAACAAGCACACGGTAGCAACAAACTCCAACAAAATAAAGCCATTTTATGCAAATCCACAGCCTTTTATCTACAGATCATGCATTATAATGTGAATATATCATATTGGAGAGAGTTTTACCGTGCATCCATCCGGAAGAGGCGCGCGCGCTGTTTGAATAACTTACTGAATGGAGAATGATTGACAGCCGCAGAGGAGGGAAAACGAGTTTCCGTATACTTTAATGATGTAAATAGACTTATGTCCCTCACATTAAGCTATGGAATGACTTCAGATGACTTTGTCACCCGAACTGACGTGAAAAAAGCGGGAGGCACCGAAAAGCGCGCTGTTTGCATCCCTGCTTGTCAAAACGTGTCAAAGACACATCAAAAAGCTGCTGTAACAGTATACTGTAACCATTTGGCACTTAAAAAGCACGTCACGACACATAATTCCCCGTCTTCTTTTACTAAAGAATATTTTGACTTATTTACTTACCGGTAGTCTTCTTCGTCTTCTTTCTTAACTTCTTTTGAAATTGTTGACCGGCGTGCAACAGCGGCATGGACGGAGGGGCGGGGGAGTACTGGCTACTGTGTGCGATCGAAGGTGTAGAGCGACTTGCCTGCCTGGCTGTGCATTAGGGATGAAATGCATAATTGATGCTACTAAAATTTATACTGGCCAGTGGGGTGGCCAGGAGTCGGCCACCCTGGTGGCGCCATTGCGGAGAGCGTCGAAGAGACAGAGGACCTCAGCCTGGCCGAGTAAGGGGCTCCGCACGACCTGGAGAGCTTGTCGTGCAGCTCGACGAGGAAGGGAGCGGGCCTCAAAACAGGTGCAGAGCGGTGTCCTGTCAGGAAGCAGCCATCCAACCTGTTGGGCGCGGGCTCCTGGGGCGTGGTCCCGTCAAGGCTGAGGTCCTCGACGGCCTTCGTGAGAAGGCGGAGAAGCTCAGCGTCGATGGAATCCCTCACGCTGGACTCCTGTGTCGACGGGGCGGGGTCAGGGATAGAACTCGACCATTCCTTGCTCCTGGACGCCAGGAGAGATCAGCTGTCGTCCTCCACGATATCCCTCTCCATCCCCTCGACCGCCGCGGGGCGCTGGCCTTCAAGGAAGGAGACGGGGGACTCCGAGAAGGAGGCTTGCGGGGACGCCGCTGGCGAGTTCTCCTTCACCGAAGGTTCTGGTGGCCTTTGAGAGCGGCGCTTCTTACGGCGCGGCCCAACAGAAGGCATGGGAGAAGCGGACTTGATGGCGAACAAAGCATGTCGAGCCCGCAGGGTCGAGAGAGGCAATGACTCGCATTCCTGGCAGCCGCCATCAGCGAGCGCGTGGTCCGCGTGTTCCTTTCCCAGGCAGGAAGCGCACAGCACGTGGTGGTCCCCATCGCTGAGGACGGCTCTGCACGAGCCGCAGAACATAGGTGGCATTTAGAAATGCCTTTGCTCTTTTAGAGAGGAAAAACGTGTGTGTCGCAGCGGCGAAGACACACAGAGCAGTAAAGGATATAAGCGCCGGATAGCGCAGCAGGTATGGCGAGTGAAGGCGGTGAAAATCCAGCCAGCATCCTCAAACTCGAGCTCATCCCGCTGAAAGTGCCTTTCGGCGATGCAGCTTCTTCTCTCAGAGATCCAGCGAAGTGAAGTCAATCGCTGAAGGAGACGAAATCGTTGTGCAACCTGGGTGATGGGTATTTATAGGCTTAGGCCACACCCATTTTGGCAGGTCATGACGTAGCGTGGGAAGGCTTCCCATTGGCGCTGGAGTCATGCCAAGACGCACTGATAGGTTGCAGCAGTTGCAAGCTGTCTCGCCTATGTCTGCCTGCTGCAGCAAATGTGTTTTACATTTTGGAAAATTAAGGATAATTTTATTGCTTCAGTATTCTCAAGAAAAGGAGTTTTTCCCGTAGCGTAAGCTAAACTTACTTCTTGTAAGAGAACTCCTTTTCTCGAGAATATTGAAGCCTTTATTTTAAAACGCATTGCAGCTGCACAGCGATAGCATCATAGCCCACGAAGCGAGCTGATTGGCTGTGCTGCGGCAACTGCATAAACCTATGGCGAGTGAGCAGGAGCGCGCGATCCAATAGGAGCGCTTGGCGCCCTGCCAGACTCGAGCGCGCCAATTTGGACGCGTCAGGAGAGTATAAATTCGGAGAAAACTCGCCATATGACAGGTCTATATCGACTTAAGCGAAGCACCTGATATGAGCGAATAGCACGGCAAGGCAACGCAGTACTCGTTCCCTTATCTCTAAGGGAACCGAGGTTACGCAAGTAACCTAGTACGTTCCCTTACGAGAACGTTCTCTCGTACTGCGTTGCAAACGCTGTGGGAACCCAATTTAAAATGCCGTGCTATTTGCCTGTGACTAATCTGAGAATCCAGGGAGCCCCGGGACTATAACAGATCAGTCTGAAAATCACAGACCAGAATGTCAGGTCTAATATGATATGTAAGTATGTAGTGAAGCACTAAGGCCACTAAGTATGTATAGGCCTGGGTGTGTAGAACTCCCACGAGTTCTCTCCATGTAAGCCCTGGCTCTGTGCCACTCAGGCCAGTGTATAACTCAGGCACTTGTTGTGACTTCACTATTTATGTGGGAATTATATTCTAGGTCACTGGCTCTTCGCCCCACGGCAAGGCAACGCAGAACCAGAACCTTCGGTGAAGGAGAACTCGCCAGCGGCGTCCCCGCAAGCCTCCTTCTCGGAGTCCCCCTTCTCCTTCCTTTATTAATTTTTAAGAGATGGGGTTTGGGGCTGGGTCCGTGGGACTGTTTCTAGGGGACGAGTCTGAGGGAAGAACAGGAGACAATGGTAAGGAGAATGCAGAAGACAAAAGGTAGGCAAAATAAAAAGTGAACCCCCAGAAACAGTCCCACGGACCCAGCCCCAAACCCCATCTCTGCAATAATAATTAATAAAGGCTGGTTTCTAAAGTACTTCTTCCTGCCTCTATGTATTAATGCTCATGGGTAGCCTAAATGGGTTCCATTCAGACCTTCATATAACAAGTATTTTACTGTTATATGTCAACAAGATTCAACAAGACATTTTCTCCTGGCTATACCCAATGTTTAGATCTGTTGTGGTATTTATGCAAATTAGCACATACGTAATTAGATTATGCACTGTTTGTCCATGTTAACAAACAATTTCAAAAAACTTGTAATACATTTTTTGTTTGTCTTGATGCAAGTAATCAACTCAGTAATTTTCATGGTGATATCTAAAGGTTAAAATCTTTACCCTATTCACGTAAGAGAAAGAATGAATAGGCGTATGAATAGGCTATATTTGGGTCTTTTTCGAAACTTTCCTAATGGGATTCTTCGGGGCAGAATGGGAACCGCTGTGATGGCAGAAGGATGTGGGGTTCAGCACCTGTAGTCTACATACATGATTGTAGTTTGAATAAAGCTTTGTTTCATGTGTTGACTTGTTTATGCATTTGTTTATTGTGTTATGGTGACTTTCATTCATTCTTTTACTAATTTATTAATATTTCTCATTGTTGTCAGTAAATTAAATATAATTATTTAATTAATATATTAATTAATATATACTTTTATAATTTTTCATTGCTGTTCCATCAACTCCTTCTGACAGGACGAAGTAGTTAAACATGTCCCCACAGGTTACCTCTGGCTACTTCTGCATATCGTCTACCCACGTTAACAATGACGATGGATGGGACAATATGAGACCATCTGATCATCAGACAAAGTTTTCTCCGTGCTCCCAATTTAAAACATTTACGGTATCAACGTTATTTGTCATTTCGCTTTTGGCTAGCTATAAACAATCTTCTAACTACTGAACTAGCTAGCGGATGTGCCGTGTCAGTTTAGCGGAAGTCGGATGAGAAAATGCGGAAGAGTGAAGTATTAACAGTGGGAGAGGCGGAATAAGGCTTTACTGTAGCGGAGCGAGAGCTCTTTCCATGTGGAGTCTCTGCATTAAAGTCATTCGAGCAAGTGGATCCTCTCTTCTGGAAGTGGACCTTCTCAGTTCAGCTCAGCTGTTATTGGTCAAATAATCACAGACAGAAACACACACAGGAGAACTGAGAGCTCTTTAATTACATTAATGACAGAACAGAGAGAATACAGGACAGTCTCTGACTCCATATGAAACACTTCTATAAAGACACAACAATATTACAAATAACTCTCTTCTGATTTCCATGCAAGCTCTGGTTAATATTTGTATATAAACTTAGTACTCTTCTAATATATTCTGTGCACTTTAAATCAAGTCTTTTTAGGGATAGTTCCCCCGAAACTGTCCACTGACTTCTAATGTATGGACAAAGAAATCTCTAAATATTGTCTTTTATGTTCCACAGAAGAAAGAAAGTTATCCAGCTTTTGGTCGACATGAGGGCATATGTACATTATGTCAATCTTCATTTTTGAGTGAACCATCTTTTTAATACATTTACATTGAATCATTTAGCAGACGCTTTAATCCAAAGCGATTTACAAATGAGGAGAACAATAGAAGTTAAACTCACAATATTCAAGTGCAGTGAATAATAGCGTGAATAGTAGTTATTTGGTAAAAGAGTATAATGTACATGCATTAGGAACACAAGCAAGACTATGACATTAAACTACTTGATGTTGTTGATCTGTCAGTCTATCGGGGGAATTAATGAGAATAAACCGTGCTTTATACAACCCTCCTCTCCATCGTATGATAAAGTCCTGCTGATACAGAACGTCAGCAGAAGCATCACCGGCACATCAATACATCTCTAATAAAACTCTGTTTATCGTATGTGTTTAATGGAGCGCAAACAGAGCAATTGAGTTTTGAGTTTTATGAGTCAAGAGTTCTCTCTAATAAAGCTAAATGTCACAGAAAGGAAGGGTGTGTGAGTGAAAAGAGTGACATTGACTTCATTTATTGAGTGCAGATGTTTAAACTGAACTGCAGGCGGTCTGTGAACGAGACGCAGGCTTTTGCATTGAAACACAGCAGGCAAACGCTGCACTACTGTCTCGAGAGTGTCCGTCCCGGCTGTGTGTCGAACTCTGATGTGTGTCAGTTCTACAACAGCAATTCATTAACCCTCTAACATCAGGCCTCAAGAACATGTACAATACACAGTCAGCCAGTGGGTTCAGAAACATGAGATATTCAGAAAAATACCAAAATATCTGAAACAATGCACGGTTGTAATTGTAAAAATGATCTCTAGTAAAAGTCAGGATTATGTGTGGGAGAATGAGAAAAGTGTAAGTCAGAAGCACCAGGAACAAACTGCCCAAAATTTTCTTGCGCTTTAGAGGAGTAAGTGATATTGCGCGTGAAAGACCGCGACAAGTGCCAACAAAACACAGAATGATTATCGGGTAGGGGATAAAACAGCCGATCGAGTGGGACAAATCGCTAAACAGCTGAACAGGGTTAATGTCTGCAAAGTTTGCAAAGATCAGAGGAACAAACCAGATGATCACAGAAACGACACAGCAGACTTTCAGTGAATGATGAGATCTGTACCAGACAGGATGAGAAACCAGAAGATATCGTTCAAAAGCAACACATGCCATAAAATACAGACCCACAATCAAACTATAATCATAAGCATTCTCCACCTCCGCTGACCCTGTGATTGTGTCCGTTAATTTACAAATGATCTGAATGAAATCTGAAAGAATCAAATGAATAACAAACACTGGAGTGGAGCGATTAGATTTGATAAGAGCACACAACGCAAACAGAGTTAAGATCATGATCAGAATCTCAATGGCTGAAATGATCCTGAAAATTAATGAGTTTGCAGACCGAAGTTCACTGAGAAATTCCCACATCTCACGTCTCCATTCATCATAATGTACTCCACTTGATCTGTTGCTGCTGGCGTTTTGTTCTGCCATTGTTTCATGAAATCTTGACAGGCAACACTAAATAACAAACCAGTCATTAGTTTAAAAAACATGCATTCATTTACTATTTACTACTTTATTAAAAACATTAGGGAAAATATATGACATAACTTGTTTTCTGTGTGATTGTTGAAATAAAGTTTCCTCAGTTTGCTCTACATGTTCTTTAGAGGAGATGTGTGTAATGTTAGAAAGCTAAGATTAAAGTTTGGAAATCCTCCATTTGAACAATATCACAGAAGCAAGAATGCTGTTGTTCTGAATGTTCAGTCCAGCACAGCTGCAAGTGTACAATGGTTTATTAATCTAGGAGTAAATCTTGAAGAACTTACGTTACTGACAGGAGTGTGTGTTTCGTCTGCAGGTCAAAGCAGAAGTTTGTGGAGCAACACACAGACTGACAGATGTTTCACAAGTTTCCACTGCCGTGTTTAAAGAGCTCTTCATTCACTGCACACACACTGTAAAAACACACATCTTATAGCTTGTGGATCTGATGTAGGAAATGCCTGAGATTACAGACAAACTATTTGATCCAACGTGTGCAACTGTAATTACCTTAAAGACACAATTAACTAACAATGGTGGTTTGAGTGAAAAAACAGTCTAACTTTCACAAACGGTTCGGCTCAACTACGGCGACTGAAGTAATCTGAGAACGCTTTATATCTGATGCTTTCATTTTTAAAGTTCACTCAGTGTTTTTAACTTTTAACTCTCCGCAAGTGTTTTTGCTCATTTTCACTAAAGCTTCATGGCCCACATAATATTTTATTGTATGAATATCTGAACATGTAATATATCAAAAGAAAGAATCAACACTCTGCTTTAAAAAAACAGGTTCCAGCTCACCACGCCCTTGGTACGAGCTCACCACGCATAGTATTGCATCAGTTAGGATAGCTTCAAGTTAGCGTAAATTAATCTGTATTTAGTACAGTGGTCAGGAGGGTACGTAGGTGTAGTGTTGCTGGTTGCAACAGCACTGCTGGCCTGCATAGCTTTCAAGCAGACTTGGAAGTTAGGCGCCAGTGGTTTCATGCACTTGGCCTGGAAGACCGTCAGTTCCGCCTAGAGCTCAAGTGTGCAACTTGCATTTTGCAGATGAAAAGTAGTTATTTTTACTAATTCTGGCATATTTACATGGTGTATTTTCATACAACAATTGTATTTCATACAATGAATATGCATGGTCCCTATTCAAATAAACCAATAAATGAAAAATTTTACGCGGCCTGGAAGACCGTGAGAGTGAAACCTGCATTTTACGCGGGATTGCTTCTCTAACGCAATAGAGGTGGAAATGGGCTTCTCCACACAGCGCGCACTGAAAAGCGACGCAGTGCCAAACGCTGCTGTCAATTATCCGTCACTGCGGGTCTCAGGTGCACGCCCCCACCCCGCTCAGCCCCGCCCAGCCACGCCCTCGGGTGGGAAAGTTTAATAATAATAATAATAATAAAAACATTTTTTAGCAAAAAGCTGAGAAAATCATGTTTATGTCAAAGACTTCAGCCAGATCATATTCAGAATGTTGATCAAACTCAGATGGATGGGTTATTTATTTAGTGATGTAATATTCATAGTGTACTCTTCAGTAATACAGGTATAACAGAAATGTTCTACAAAAGTGTATAAATATAGTTCTGCCATAGCATTTCACTGATCGTTCATGTATTATAATGTATTTTGTTCAAGAGATTATATCTGCTGCTGTACTTTTTTAATGTACTCTAGGTATTTCTTTTGTAATGTACACAACAAGATAGTATATTAAAGTTTTCTTGATTTCAAAGTCTGTGTATGTCTTCACATTTATATTTAATTATTTTTGCACTTTTAATATATCATTTTGAATACTGAATAAAACAGCTTTATAATAAACTATTAGTGTAATGCTAATACATTTTTAATGAGCTGAAATGCTATTGAAATGTTCTTGAAGTACATTAAAATTAAGCCTCAAATATATGATAACTGTAGTTTAAGAAATATTAAAGTATATTTTAAATGAACTGTAAAGAAATACACTTAAATGCACTAAATGTGCTTGAAGTGGTTCCATTTTAGCACAATTTAATATATTAAAATATATTGCAAATAGCTTAAAATTGATCTTATGCATATCTTGAAATACATTTAATATACTGTTGTTTCAAAATAATACATTTAATACGCACTTAGTACAGTAATTTAATATATTAAGTATGCCCAAAAAAGCACAATTGAAATACATTTCCTTTTCACCTGGGAAACAGATGATGAAGTTTATGAGCTGATCACATCATCATCAAATCAATATCAAGAGCCTGAAAATGGAAACTGGTTCCTACAGGACCTTAAAGAAAACTTCCAAACCTGCTTTAAATTCCTATAATTTCTTCTACACATAATCAAGCACACTAGAGAGTCAACAAGCTGAACAACGTGCTAACGTTTGAATAAAGGCTGAAACACAATGACACAATAATATGATCTTACCGGGAATCAGACGTAAGACTGAAGACGCTCATCAGGAGATGAAGGTGTTTATGAGCTGCTCAGCGCTCTTTTATAGCCTGAATTAACTCCAGAAACACTAAACAAAGATGCATTAAACATCATTTACGTTTAATGCACATGCAACCGCATCAGCAATCAGCAAACCAAACCAAACTCCACAATATAAAACCATTAAAAAAGACACGTGTTATAGAAAGGAGAATGTGAACAGCCAGAAATACAGTGATATAATACTAAGATTTTGTCATACTGTAAGTTTATCAAATTATGATTATGCAGTAAGGGCTAAATAAAAACATCAGTAAAGACAACTTTTACTACCGAAAACAAAATCACTTTATTTGCAGTTTCATTCCAGACACAGAAACCCTGCAGCACACAAAATATAAACACATTAAACAAAATACAATAATAATAAAATAAACAAATAAAAAAGACACTGATGTTTGTGAATCTCCACATCAATCCGTCAGTAATGTTGAGTTAGTTTGATTCTGCACTACGCTTTCATAATGCTCCACTAATCTGTGTCTGATTCTAATTATGGACACTTGATGTAGTGATAAATGTAAATTATATTAACTGTATCCACACGAGAAATGGGCATTTCCGTTAAAGATTTACAAATCATTATAAAATGTGCATTCCACATGTTACATTATGTTGTTGTCACGGTCACTACATTTCCCATCATCCTCTCTGGCCCTCACCTGCATGCACTTCATCTGTGTTCAATGTTCAGTTTCCATGGTTACGTCATTATTAGTTGTTTGGTTTCAGCTGTGTTTCAGCTTTATTAGCTCGTTTCAGTGTGTTATTTAAGCCTCACCCTTGCCTTCACTCTTGGTCCAGTCTCTGGTATGTTTAGATGTGTTTGCACTGTCTGTCTGTTTGCTTGCTTTTTGAAATATAATTAAACTTATTAGTGTTTTGTGAGAAAGAGTCTTCTGGCTTCAGCTTCCCTGCAATACATCGTTACAGTTGTGTTAAAGAGGCCATAGAATGCATTGATTCAATATTGTAAATCCTCTGATATCTACATGTATGTATGAGGCTTAGGTAAGAGCCAAAATCCTCCAGATACGGTTTTACATGTTCATTTTCAATCCTAGGATTTGTCCCTGGAATGAATGGGCTGTTATTACCTTATTTGGAAGGGTCATGAATAATAATGTTGAGCTCTGCTCTGATTGGTTGTTTCACAGATTTGTACGCAGTAGCTGTGATGTACTCTGAAATACAAACGTGCAAAATAATCATACTTCAGTTCGCAAACAACACAATATTTGAACAAATTGACTAGATGCATTGTCAAATGACAATCATTTCAACTGAAGTGGTGAAGGTTGCGTTCGCTAGAAGGAGCGAGTAAACTATCTGTAAGCAACCAAACTAACCTAGTTAGCTCCTGAGTTATGTGTTGTTGATGAAGATAGGCCACATTATAATACTACCCGACAAAAGGGATTGACATAGCTGTATCTACAGTTGTATTTTGTAGATTTATATGACAACACAGGCCGGAAATAATATTAATCTCTGTGTAAACAGGTCATCATACTATTTAGTTATCTATACTTGTTACTTGGAGCTTGCTAGTTAGCTAAGGTTAACGTTACTGTATTCATTTCTTGCGTTCGATCTCGACAACACGGTAAATTATCGTTAATATTAGCTCACTAAGAAACTTTCGATGTAAACAGAAATGGCTTCAACGGTGGATAAGTGGATAAAATCACTAACGTTACTCAGAGCTTGCGGTAGGGGTTGTAATGGAAATATAACGTTAGTTGGAATTTCCCCCTTCTTCAGCATCAAACGCTGAGCGAAACCTGCTTGATATTGTCCCAGGTTAGAAAAACTGTCAGAGCAAACTAACAACTGTGAATTAAAATGGTGATGTATCCTGTTGTAAACATCAACCATGTCTGCTGACAGTTCTGTTCTCTGGGAAGGGAAAGAAAAGTGCTCAAATCCGCAGCACAGCCGGGAACATCACATTTACATCCATGATCTGACATTTCCCCTGTTGTCTTTGCTTGCTTCTTCACAATACCTGCAGAACTTGTGATGATCGGCTGTGCAGGTCCACGTTAACACTGCCTGGCCTAGAACATGGGCTGGTATATGACAATATTGGGGGCATAAATATTAATGATCCCGACTGCAACGTCACAGCAGCCGTTTTTCAGCAGTCTTTAAACAAGAGATTTACATACAGTATGAAGGAGGAAACAATGGTGTTTGAGGCTCACGGTATGTCAGTTCCATGTCCAGAACTCTTATTATTCAACTATGCCAAGGCAAATACAGTTTTCCATTCTATGGCACCTTTAATATTGGTGAAAAGCTAATTCATGTTCAAGTATTGTGAACATTAGATTTTTTCACAGTATGGTACACTTGAGGAACAATCAAACAGCATCTTACAGATGGTACTCAACCAGAATAATATTTTTACCGCCGCCGTTCCCGTGGCGGTAAATTGCGGGTGTGTATTTGCAGCCTCTTACCGCTAAGAGGCGCTACAATCACAGACTTTTTTTTATTTTAATTTTTATTCAAATTTATTTGTATAGCGCTTTTCACAATACATATTGTCTCAAAGCAGCTTTACAGAAAGTGCATTTCAGAAATGTACATAGAAAAATACAGTTAGTTAATCATGTATTAATTTAGGGCATAATATATCGCCAGCGTCGAGTCATCTCTTCACAGGCATCGAGTCATCTCTTCACAGGCATCGAGTCGTCTCTTCACAGGCGTCGAGTCGTCTCTGCACGGGTGTTGGGGCATCTGAAGGTTCCATGGGAGGCTGGATACAAACTGGAACTGACGAACTAGCGTCCCGAGATAACGACAGAAAAGCAGATGGGAAATAATTAGCATAGCTGCTGTTCATAATATTAATGCATTCGATATGATTCAACTGTAGTATAAAAGGTAAGTATTATGTGAATGCTTGGCTAAAGAGATGCGTCTTTAATCTAGTTTTAAACTGGGACAGCGAGTCTGAGCCTCGAACAATATCAGGAAGGCCATTCCACAGTTTAGGAGCTAAATATGAAAATGCCCTCCCTCCTTTAGTGGACTTAGATATCCTAGGAATGACCAGAAGCCTCGAATTTAGTGATCTTAAAGAGCGCAATGGATTGTAGGGTGATAGAAGTTCCGTTAAATACCCAGGAGCTAAACCGTTTAGGGCTTTATAAGTCAGTAGCAATACTTTATAATTGATACAGAACTTAATAGGTAACCAGTGTGATGATATGATGATAGAATTGGTGTTATATGATCATATTTCCTTGACCTAGTAAGAACTCTAGCAGCTGCATTTTGGACTAACTGTAGCTTGTTTATTGAGGATGCAGGACAACCGGCTAATAAAGCATTACAATAATCTAGTCTCGAGGTCATGAATGCATGAACTAACTTTTCTGCATCAGAAACAGATAGCATGTTACGTAGCTTAGCAATGTTTCTAAGGTGGAAAAAGGCTGTTCTTGTAACATATGAAATATGATTTTCGAAAGACAAGTTGCGGTCTAATATAACACCCAGGTCTTTTACTGTAGAGGATAAAGTAACAGGACATCCTTCTAAAGTAAAGTTGTATTGCAAGAGGTTTTGTGGGCAGTTTTTTGGGCCAATAAGTAATACCTCCGTTTTATCTGAATTTAATAGCAGAAAATTACACGTCATCCAGTATTTTATATCTTTAACGCACTCTGTCAATTTAGATAATTTAGCGTTTTCATCTGGTCGTGATGAAATATATAATTGAGTGTCATCAGCATAACAGTGGAACTTAATTCCATGTTTTCTTATAATATTACCAAGTGGCAGCATATATATTGAGAATAGCAGAGGGCCTAACACAGATCCCTGCGGCACTCCATAGTTTACTGACGTTATCTTCGATTTTTCCCCTTTTAAACAAACAAAATGGTAGCGGTCTGATAAGTACGATCTAAACCAGCTTAATGCCTGTCCATGAACACCAGTGTACTTTTGTAGTCTATCTAAGAGTATTGTGTGATCTATAGTATCAAACGCAGCGCTAAGATCAAGTAAAACTAGTATTGAGAAACAGCCTTGGTCAGAAGCTATGACTGTTTGATTGACGAACTTACTGTCTAGTGATTCTAGGTGGTCTTGGAAATGATTGGCTGGAGTTTTTCGAGTCCTGCCTGTTCCACAGATGATTAAATTGCTTAAAGTCCCTGTGAACCGGAAGTTGCAAACGACTTTTCTCCAGTGTTGTGACGTATTTCCCAATGAAACGGAATATTGAACAGAGGGCAGGGTTTTACTTTAGTGCTCCTCCTCTCCATCTCTCACTCATAGCAGACTAACGGTTTGAAGGGAGTGGTTAAGCATTTTCAACCCAAGCCGTCAAACTGACGTCATCAGAGAAGGAACGCCATTCCAGACCAGAAGTAACTTTTCAGATTTTTACCACGGCAAACTATTTTTTTCTGTGTATTAACTTGCACGGATTAATTATTAACCACAAGACTAGTAATATCAGCTAACAAAGTAAATAGGGTCAATTTTGATTTCATGTCGACTTTAATTTTCATTTCAGTGCTTCTAACTCAGTGGCTGTAAGTGGGTTAGGAATAGGATTTCAAGTGATTTTGAAAAAATGGACAAAAAAGAGAATCACATACCACACCTTTAAATATGTATCTGTTTATTAAAGTCAAGCATCTTGTTTAATTATCAATTGTACATTACAACATAAATTTGCTACATTCCAGTTGAGCCGCTGCAAAGACGACACATCTGATGAAGGAAGACTGTCAGCCGATCGCACCAGAAAATGAAGATGATGAAGCTCATCTTTAATCTGCTCATTTTTTTTATAATTTTTTTGTGAATCATTCACGAAATTGAGATGACTGACAGTGATACCCGGCCATAGCAACAGAAGACATTTTTCAAAACAGATTGAACAAATCAGAAAAATACTTACAATACAGTACTGCTTTCAATTAATAAACGATGAAAATAACAATAAGCAAAAAATAAACAATGAAAATGTAAAAGAAAAAGAAAATTAAGTTTGAAAACCCATCGCACATTTCAAGGTATAAATAAAGTGTCGGGACAGTTTATTTATATAAAACAGGGTTGCATCGATAGAGTTTATTCCCTTTGCGATGCAAAATAAGAAACACAAAATCTTATTCTTGCAACATTTTAAATTTCTATTGTCAAAGAAATTGCAGCTAAGTGCAACATAAATTAAAAACAGGCGTTTTTCTTTGCCTCTCTCTTGCGCTGGATCTCTTTTTAGTACGTTTATTTTGTCTCCCGCGCGCGCCGGGTCTTTCTCGAAATTAAAAATTTCAGGGTAAAACACATCATACAGCTGATAATACTGTATATGTCGCTGCGTGTCATCCACACAAATCACGAAAGAAAAAACTGTAAGAAATAGTCTTTGTTGCTTCAAAGATACAGCATGCCTTGCTGAATTCACCTTACAATAAAACGAGGTTGATCGTGAATTAAAGAGCTCTGTATCTGCTAAATTGAAATTGTGTGTGGAAAACCTTTAAATACAATCAATAAAACTACAATATTTATAATTTAATAAGATATAGGGCCTACATATGGACTTTTGGAGATTTTGAGATTTATCCTTAAAAGAATGTTGCCTTTGCCTGCTCATCCGGCTGGCTATCCCACACTCTCCATATGAAAGACAGAACATTAACACCTCTTGTCCTGCACCCCCACGATAAAGCCACTATACTGCCTTCTCCAAACCCCCCACAGGCTATCTGAGTTTGCAAAACAAAACAAAGAGTTTGCAATTCACACTTAAATCGCTATTCTAGACATTAGCGATAGGCGATTCAAGTGTTGATAATGAAGGAATTAAATCATTTAGGCTATGTAGTAATATTTATGTCATAAATGTTTATTACTAAATATTTAATTAGGCCTATTTCAATAATTGAAGAATTAAAACGCTACTTCAGTTTGGGCCAGCTTTTTCCAAGCAAAACTAAATACAGTCTTCAAACGCATGTTCATTTGTTGTCATGAACAAAATGTTCAACTCAATATTAAATTCCACAGGGATCTTTGAATCCTTACAACCAGGGTGCGATTTGTGAATAAAGTTTTTTATTTTTTTATTCAAATAAATCTCGAACCACAGTGCTTCGTGCTGCTGTTAAACTAAATAACATTTATAGAATAATTATGAACTTAAATGAAACAATATCGCAACATTGACAAATACATTTATATGATCTGTTTTTACAATTTAATTCAGGGCGATTTAACCTACAATTAATTAGAGCAAGATTTTCACCCTTTCCTCATTGGGAAGCGCTCGCATGATAGCTAAACATGTTTGAGTAGATCCTCTGTACCTCTCGGTTTCATATGGATTTCATAATCAGGCTTTAGACATAGCCGATTTCGTATCGTGACTGAGCTGAGGCAGGTGGCTTTCGGTTCATTTTTGTGACGCGCAGATCCCGGGGACAGAGACGACAAACTTTTGTCGTTAGCCTAATATGAATAAAAGTTTACAGTTTTGAACGACGTAGGCTATACTCTACTCTTATCTGTATGACCGAAAAACTACAGAGTAGCCTATTAGGTTATTTTAGCTGTTAAGAGAAAAATAAATCCAAATGAACGCGCCGCCGCGTTTGCCGAACACTAATTCAACATGCCAGAATAAAACCTGGCTTTAGAACAATGCATAGCGCCACTCGTCGTGGTGTGCCAAAACACTTAATTATAAACTTCAATATTTCATTCAAAACAATCTCAAAACGCTTTGTGACATTTTGAAAAATGGAACCATGAACGTAACAGAATACTGGTTCTGATTTTATTGTTTGTCGTTTAAACGTGCCTGTTGCATATCTTTATTTTATATATTTTATATATTTTATATGGTCTATTGAATTAGCATTGATATATATATATATATATATATATATATATATATATATATATATATATATATATAATTATTATTATTATTATTTTTTTTTTTAACAGAACTGCTTTTGAAATTACGATTGGAATTATTATAGGCTACAGAAGTAAAGTCATTGTATAACGTTTGTTCCTTAGTGTAAAATGGAAATGCATGGTAATTTTATTTTATAAATAGGCTATAAGCAAAAAACTAAGGCGTAACAGAGTAGAACTAGACAAATCTCTCTGCATCATTAATAGGCTATAAAATGCATTAATAGGCTAATATAAAAATTTCAGTAGTACAAGTTGGTTCGGGATTTGAACCCGTGTCATCTAAATGATCGATACGTAAGTTCTACCACTCGGCCATGACTTTACTCAAAGCGCTCTTCATTCGTCTCATTCCTCAATAGAATAGTACAAATAATCAGCTTCATTGCACATTATTTACTTTTGTTTGTTATTTTTGGTATTACATTTGTTTTTGTGGGGCTTTTTTTGTGTGTGTGTGTGTGTTTTTTTTATCGCACTGCTCCCCAGGGAATAGGCTTGTCGCCCACCGACGTCTAGGCCTACAATATGAAATATAGGTTATATTGTTATCGTCTCTATTTTTAACTTGTTATTCTATTTTTCTGGCCTTATAAAATGTTCTATTCTATTACCATAGTTGTAGTATTTCATCCTTACTGTTAATTGACATTAACCCCACTTACGGCAATTGAAAAAAATGCAGCAATTGCTGCTGTTTTGCACAGTATCCCTTTGCGCCACCTGGTTGGTTACCATCTGTAGCTTAATGGTAAATAATGACAGTAATGAACACTTTCATCCACATGTTGATAATGAACCCAAAAGTGATGTGATGCATATATTTCACATATGATGATTTAGAAGATTATAATATCTTAAATAATAAACAATACAGTTTTTATGCATTCTTTAAAGTGTCAGTCACAAAGGATTTAACTTAAAGCACTTCTTCTGAGTATCGTAATTGATTTGGTTTCTTCCATTAGAAAACACTTCCCTATTAAGTGGATGAGGAGTGATTTTTTCCTCAATTTTCAAAAGCTTGTTAGTAAGAGACTCAGTATGATTGCACATTTCCTCAATTCCCATCAGCTTTAATTCATTATGCATGATGCCACACACCACCTCTAATATAACACGAATGTTAACTGTTTCCCACTGAAAGTATCTGCACAATATCTGTGACTATCTGTGAGTTGTGTATGCTTATGTGGACTTAAATCCTGACTAGCATGAATTTAGTCGTTGATTTTGAAACAGATTGAGCCAGATCACTACAGATGCACCTGAGTATAAACGAGCGCCTGTAGTGACGTCATCCACTTCTTTGTCTTGTGACAGGCTCAGACCTGTTGCCATGTTCTTCCGTACTGAGTGTACTACTACTACACACCACCAGAGGCGCTATGGTACTCTAGTGGATGGTATATATCCAGGTGGGTAGTAGAGCTAGGCAGATTTGTTGGGCAGAGGAAGCATGGCTTGCCTGCTGTGTTACCACAAACCGCTTTGAGTCCTGATTGGGAAACTTTGGTTTTAAGCTCAAACAACGACTCTTTATTGCTACTAGTAGTGATGGCCAAACGAGGCTTCCTGAACCACTGAGGCCTCGCAGCCCATTGCTTCAGCCAAAGGTTCATTACTCGAAGCTTCATTCAGCATTGCTCACTAGTGACACCTAGCTACTGTGCAAAGAAATAGCAGACAAATTAATTAATCCTGAGCCAATGACCTGAGCAGACATTTGTCCATTGCCTGGGTATAAAATAAATTATGTATCTTTCTCTGTCTGACTTTACTTGTGCAGAGACTACTGTCACACACACAGTTAATTAGTTATTCCTAAATTGTTTGGATAGTGACAATATGAACAACCAAAGTGAGACTGTGTTAAATGCAGTGCTTAAGGTGGAGGGAGTGTAATAAACTGCAACAGAATAGTCTGGGGCAGAGTCCTGCAACGGATCGGGTACCCGCATAAAAGTGGCTAAAACGGGTGGATTGTGACATTCCTAAAATTCACGGACGGGAATGCGGGCGGATAATGAACTTCTTGCGGGCGGGTAACGGATGAAAAATACGTGCAAAATATATTTGTTTTTTTTACTCTTCAAACAACTAATACAAATGCAAGGGCTGTAGGCTATTATGCGAAATGAAACCGAAATCGCAACACTCAGGGCCACAAACCTACAATTAAATGTATGCTAACCGTCAATGCTCCGATATTAAATTTCTCTGTACTGTAGGCTAATAGGCCTATGTGTTGTAGCCCAGTCATTAAAAAACTATTTAGTTTCATATTCATGTTTAAATAAAATAATATATATTTTTTTATTTCATGTTGATTATATGAAAAGTGAAAAGCATGAATAAGATAAGATGATCCCGAATATCGAGAGACAAATGGAGTGGGCAGACAGGATTTTGACCACTTCATTAAGTTTGCTTTTGTAGAAAACCTTTCTTTAAAGTGAATTTTATTTTACTTTAAGCAGTCACATCTCCAGAATCGTCTGCAAAAAACACTGAAAGTATCCGTGGAGACGCGATGTGTAATGGAAATTTTACATTTAGATGTGTTTTTTACTTTCAGATGTGTGCAACTTGTGTTAACGTTGAACATTTATTTTTACTCATAAGCATTTAAAGAAATATAATTATATAAGCTTGCAGGAACAAAATGTTCTGGGTAGCAAAGAGACTATGAGTACTCAAGTGACCTATTGTGTACTTCAAGTGTAAAGAGTATGTGCGCAGCTTTGATCGAACTAAAGATAGGCAAAATGTGTGAATAAGAGCAGCAGCTAAAAACAGGAAACTTTTGCAGACGTGATATTGTTCTGTCTAGATAGAATTTATGTTGGACAAGAGATCTTGAACAAAGACGTTTCCTTTTAAGGTAACTAAGGCGATCTTTTGAGACAGACCAGGATGTGTTTTGTGTATATAAGCTGGGCAAAAAGTAGAAGTCGGGGCGCTTCTCTTATCAGACTCTGACTGATGTGTGAACAGCCTTTCTTGCAAGAAATAAAGATCTTTATAACTTTTGAAATTTCCAGCTGTCTTCCAATTATTATTTAAAGTTGAGAAAGAATTTCCACGACAAATGGCGACGAGGAGGATGGGATGCAGTAAACCGACGATCGGCGTGACTGAGGGGAACAATTGACCATCCCGAGAGTCCATACTCTGCGGCTCAATATCCTCAATCTTAAGGAGAGAGAATTGTTCTACTCATCACGACGACCGAGGTGAATGCACTCCTAGAACTGAACTCACAAGGTCATCAAAAGACGGTGAGAGAAAATTATTTACGTAGTAAATAAGAAAATTATTTGCGTATTGAATATTTTTCCTAAAAGGGTCAGGATTTTGGATTTGGAATAAGCCTGAAAGTAATTTCCAAACAGGGTTTGAGAATAAGCCTGATAGTAATTTCTCGAATGCCATGTGTTAATTGCTTTCCCAAAAGGGCCAGAGTTGAGAATAAGCCTGATAGTAATTTTCAAACATTACAGAGGCACTCGTTTGGGAAAGACCTACATCGACGGATGCAGGCATTTTTGAAAGTCCTATATTGACGAATATAGGCAGGTGCGTGGTGGCCACACTGGGGAAAGAATTAATACAGTAAATATAGTGCGTGGTGACCACGCAGGGGAAAAATTTAAATACGCAAATATAAATACTGTTGAGTAAAATTAGTGCAAAAATGGGTAATGTTAATGATAAAGAGTTGGAGACAGTGGATTTCTCAAAAGGGAATTATTGTTCCATGACCAAGAAAAATGGAACGTGGTGGCATCATAGGATACCACAGTTAATTAAATTGTATGGATTTAATGGGGGTCTGAGTGTAAGCCATCTGCAAATGACAAAGGAAAATTGGACAAAAAACAAGTCCAAAAAGAAAGGAAAAAGATAATTATGACTTTGATGGTCGAATTATAGATGTATGGTTAAATGAGGCAATTACCAGACAAAGAAGACAGATAAACGCAGCATTAGCACCATTAGAGAGTCAAGTCAAGTCAAGTCAAGTTTATTTATATAGCGCTTTTCACAACATAGGTTGTATCAAAGCAGCTTCACAGTAATAAATTAAAACAATACATCAATGTTGAGAGTGCAAATAGTAGAGAGACGAAGGCAGAGGAAGCCAGGAAAACTTTACTAAACTCTGTTTCTAATTCTTCCGAGGAAATGAGATGCATGAAAACCCGCCTGGCTGAGGACGACCGCTGTCCGGCTCCCTACTCCCCCTACCAACCACCACCAGCAGTGGCCCTCCACGAACCACAAAGACAACCAGGAGCAATGGGAGGTCAAGATCCTGAGGAAGACAAAGAAGAAGAGGGAACGAGTCTGCAAGCAAGACCACCAAAACACCCATATCGAAGCCTGCTAGGTTCGATCACCCTGCCCTCTGCTCCTCCAGACTACACTCCTCCATCTCCAAAGTTCGTAAATGTTCACCAACCCAAAGAGAAGCACAGGCCAGACAATCAAAGATAAGTACGTATGAAGTATATCTGAAAACTGTTTTTCTGGACGGTCTGGACCCTGAAATAGGGAAAAAGGTCAAAACGTCTTGTGTGGGGTACCACCAAGCGCGGCTGGAAGAAATCCGACGACACGCAACGCATCAACAAAAGCTGCTGAGAGGCCAAGCACAAACAGAAAAAGACTGACAAAGACACTCAACTGGCTCTGCTTAAGATGGGAGGGTTGATGATGGAAAATTACTCAAGAGGAGGAGGAGGAAGAGGTGGCAGAAGAGGACGAGGCAGAGGAGGAAGAGGACGTGGAATGGGTGACAAACCCGCAATGGACCCTGAAGCTTGTTATAATTGTGGGCGAAAAGGACACTGGAGAAATGACTGTCCGGATCCTCCATAGAAGAGAGGATTTCAACAGCCACCAGAGCCACAAGGAGATTTGGTGGAGGGGGAGGGGAGCGACGGTGAAGGGTCTGACTCCCAGGTGGTAAATATGTCTAATCTTATCTCTTTTTCTGCTCCTTGCAATGAAGAAAATGTGCTTGCTGTTTCTTGCAATGAAGAAAATTCGCTTGCTGACACTGAACGAATGTATAAAGCATTTGCAAAATTACCAATGATTGACATTAGTGTCGAGGGAAAGAAAATTAAGTTCTAAATTGACAGTGGAGTGACGAACTCAGTAATTAAAAATGAACAATTGCCTGATTTAACTGTATTATCTGGAAAATGGGCAACCTCCAGAAGTGCCACAGGGCATCTGGTAAAGGAACCATATACAGCAGATTTGTCTTGTCAGATTGGTGATCGCTCATTTTCTCATGCTTTTCTTGTAACTACTACCTGTCCTTGTAATCTTCTGGGAAGAGATTTGATGTGTAAACTGAAGCTGAACTTGTATTGTGATGACAGTGGCGTCACTGCTGATATGAGTATGGTGCGAATGCCAACTGAAACATTATATGTTTTTGAATGGAGCACTCCTCAGTGTGGTCTGCAAAACAAAGCCACAAATAGGATGCCTCCTGACCATGATTTCATGGAAGAAAGTGATTTGCATTGCACATGTCATGTTAGCAGTGAGCCAGATGAAATTTTTGGTCTGAACTAGAGAGTGAGGAACTGAAAACCTCAGAGTTAGTTTGGTCAGATAAATGGTGTGCTGTGAAGGTTGAATTGACTGATAGCCAAGCATCACTGTATGATGTGGAGGGGGCCGTCCCTCACATCTCTTTAGCTAAACCACTGACTGCAGAGTGGAGAGAATTGGGGCTTTTTGTGAAACAATGTGACTCACTAAAAGATTGGTAAAATTCACAAGATGTAAAATAAGTCTCTGATGTCCCCAGAGTGTGTATGTGAAGTTTTAGCTCAAAATGCCCAACAGAATTTTATTTACAGCACGTTTAAATCATCGTTTTTTGGGTCTGTGAAAAACGCACTGTTTTAGTGCTTCTCCTTTAATGCTAATGAGCTGCTGGTTCACGGCACAGGGGGCGGAGCCTAAGCAGCCGCGATCAGAGCCAGAACAGGGAAGATGATAATAATAAAACAGACAGTCACAGTAATGGTGTTCATTTCGACCATAAAAATGCCTACAGAGTCAGAGAATATATGCTGTATGGAGTTGGAAAAGGTATAGTTTAGTTTAATTACGATTATAACCTATTTGGCATTGCTTGTATACACTATTAATGCAAGCCTGCTGTAGGACTCCGTCTGACGATCTGAATTGTCTGAATGATGACACAAAATATACTGATGAGTTTAATAAAGTTTACTGTATGTCACACAAAAGATGAAGCATCAGTTTTTCTTCAGAAAATCGCTGTTAGAGCTGAGTAAACAGTATAAGAAGTGCATAAGTAACTTGCATAAATTTCTGTAGAGTTGAGGGAGCATTTTCTTTCAAAACAAAATGAATCCACCTCGTCTTCAGTGGCTGGCAGATTTCAAGAGTAAATAAAGAGAGCTATGTGAATGAATACATCCAGCTACAACACCTTCAACGCTTGGGAGATGCTTCGACGCTTCTCGTGAGTGCATTGCTGCAGCAATGGCTGATGTGTAAACTCGCAGTGAACTCGATCAGGGCGGGTCTAAGTTATAACGGCAGTGTCAGTCAACACTCGTGGGCGGGGCCTGTGGCTTTAGTGATGTCACTAAAGCCACATTCTGAAAACAGGTCGTTTGGAGAGACTGCTTATGATTTATGGAGATTAAAAAAAAAGGAGTGAGTGGATTTTTATCACTGTAGGGTGGTTGTGTACACACACTGCCAACACACATTGCACGTTGCATTAACTTAATAACTTAACCTTATAACTTAATAGTTGTCTTATTAACAGAAATAATAGGTTGCATTAACTTAACAACTTATACTAATAACTTAATAATTGTCTTATTAACAGAAATAATAGGTTGCATTATCTTAAAAACGTAAAAAAATAAATTAATAACATAGCCTAATAACTTAATAATTGTCTCATTAACAGAAATAATAGGTTGCATTAACTTAATAATGTAAACTAATAAATTAATAACGTAGCCTAATAACTTAATAATTGTCTCATTAACAGAAATAATAGGTTGCATTAACTTAATAACTTAACATAATAATGTAATTATTGTCTTATTAACAGAAATAATAGGTTGCATTAACTTTAACTTTATTTCTTATTAGTAAACAGAAGTAATAGGTTGCAGTAACTTAAAAACTTAACCTAATAACTTAACCAAATAACTTAATAATTGTCTTATTAACAGAAATAATAGGTTGCATTAACTTATTTTTGTTATTTTCCACTTTTTTAAAATGAAGTCCATCATTTGAAAAGGTCAAATGCAAGACAGAAAACCATTTAAACCAACAGATGTGCACATGATAAACAATCACCGTCTGAGTGACTACGGCAAAAACTGTAAAAATCAGCCAGTCAGTCTGTAAAATTATGTGAGGTTTGACTGGGTGATGGGTGATTTTTTAATACTTTTATTGTATTTTTAGAGGACATTTGATCTATAAATAAGATAGTGATGCACGATATATCGGCCACCATATCGGTATCGGTCGATTTAAGTTCATGTTAAAAGTTATCATTGTCGGCCCAATAAAAAAATCTGTCCGATTAACTGAGATCGATAAATAATGTATTATTTCCTTCAGCAGAGACGCTTCAGATGCGCACTGTTCAACATGTCATGTCATGTCATGTCATCTTCTTCCGCTTATCCGGGGCCGGGTCGCGGGGGCAGCAGTCTAAGCAGAGATGCCCAGACTTCCCTCTCCCTAGACACTTCCTCCAGCTCTTCCGGAGGGACACCGAGGCATTCCCAGGCCAGCCAGGAGACATAGTCCCTCCAGCGTGTCCTAGGTCTTCCCCGGGGTCTCCTCCCGGTGGGACGCGCCCAGAACACCCTCCCGGGAAGGCGTCCAGGAGGCATCCGGAACAGATGCCCGAGCCACCTCAGCTGACCCCTCTCGATGTGGAGGAGCAGCGGCTCTACTCTGAGCTCCTCCCGAGTGACCGAGCTCCTCACCCTATCTCTAAGGGATCGCCCAGCCACCCTGCGGAGAAAGCTCATTTCGGCCGCCTGTATCCGGGATCTTGTCCTTTCGGTCATGACCCACAGCTCATGACCATAGGTGAGGGTAGGAACGTAGATTGACCGGTAAATCGAGAGCTTCGCCTTGCGGCTCAGCTCCTTCTTCACCACGATAGACCGGTACAGGGACCGCATTACTGCAGGAGCTGCACCGATCCGTCTGTCAATCTCCCGCTCCATCCTTCCCTCACTCGTGAACAAGACCCCAAGATACTTAAACTCCTCCACTTGAGGCAGGAACTCTCCACCTGTTCAACATGATGGCCCTGAATTGCTTGAAATATGATTGGAATCACTTCAAAAAAGGAAAATACAGTAAAGTGCAGCACAAGTCTGTCATATCGGCTACATAAAATGATAATGAGAACATTATAATTGTGTGTTTGGGACATTGATTTTAATGATGAGACTTGTTTTGTAATCAGGCTCTCAAAAAATGATATATAAAATTAGATTTAGATTTATCGGCCAATATATCGGTTATCGGCTTTCAAATATAAAGAATTATCGGTTATCGGTATCGGCCTAAAATTTCATCCCTAAAATAAGATAAGCCACCTTTCAGTTTTCAGCGTTTACATTGATTAGATATAATGGCAGCTGGACACACGTGACGTGACGCGAGGGTTGTTGTGTTGTGTTTCAGGTGGGTGTTTAAGCAGCTGTTCGACACGGGTCTGGTGTATCGTGGGGTGAAGGTCATGCCGTTCTCCACCGCCTGCAACACACCGCTCTCCAACTTCCAGGCCAATCAGAATTACAAGGTCAAGATCATGCTGAGCTCACTGATGTTCTCCAAGTCATCACCGGATCTTTGATGAACAGAAAGTTCAAAAGAAAAGCTTTTGTAACATTATTCACTACCGTTCAAGAGTTTGGGGTCAGTAAGAAATTATCGAAGTATCTCAAATGTATTTATCGTGATATGCATATCGCAGCGGCTTGCAATAACTGGGGTCATGAACAAAAGACAAAGAGAAAATCACTCTCTGCTCTCGGCTGAAAAACTTTTGTAGCTTTAAAAAGAATCAGTATATATTTAATTCACACAGTGAAAACTAAGCAGTGTTTATTTTTACGTCTGATTATTCAGTTTGTGTTGTTAAATAACCCTAATGTAGGATAACCTGAACCCCTGAACCCCACTGTTGCAATAACACTTCTTATACAGTAAAACACTGATGTTCACTGTCAGAAGCTGTAGGGATGTTTTCTTGTCACAAAAAGAATGTGAAACATTAATAATAATAATTTTAAATATATTTTTAAGATAATTTAAGTTTATTTTACACACTTAAAGCATTATCGTATCGAATATCGCATTATTGCATTTTTCTTCAATATCGTGCAGCCCTGCTGAAAGTGTGTGAAGCTCTCTGCTGTTCTGCATGTCCTCACTCGTCTGCGGTGTTCATCTGTGTAAAGTGCCTGATCTGCTCCTCAGGATGTGCAGGATCCGTCTGTGATCGTGACCTTCCCTCTCGTGGAGGACGAGACCGTGAGTTTCCTCGCGTGGACCACCACACCCTGGACCCTTCCCAGCAACCTGGCCCTCTGCGTCAACCCCGACCTCAGCTACGTCAAGGTCAAAGGTGTGCTTCATCTGCAGTGATGTGCAAGCAAAAATGAAGTTATTATATACATTAACAACTGGATTGCCATTAGACTACAAGCACTGCCGTTCAGACGTCTGGGATCGGTACGATTTTTAATGTTTTAATTAGTGCTGTCAAACGATTAAAATATTTAATCGTGATTAATCGCATTAATGTCATAGTTAACTCGCAGTTAATCGCACATTTTTATCTATTTTAAATGTCCCTTGATTTCTTTTTGTCACATTATTTTTCTTCTCATTTTAATGCTCTTATCAACATGGAAAAGTGGATCGGCTTGCTTTGTGCAGATGCTTTTTTATTGAAAACAACATTGGCATAAACTGTAGTGTTCAGTTTCACACTAACATTCTCACTCGGAGCAAATAATCGCATCAGCATGTGCTTGGCCATCCAGTGGTGTTTCAGACGGGACGAGCTGCGATGATGATCGCTCAGTTCACAACGACGAAACACACAGAGCACTTCGGTCTTGTCAAGGGAACCATTTGGCAACTTTTTAAAAGTAAACTTTCGAATTCAGAATCTTATTGGCATCCATTTCAGCGTCTCGCGCTCATCATTCATCCACTCAAAACGTAGCGTTAGCCTACGACTCTTCGGCCGGCTCGCGAGCCCAAACAAGTGTGTGTGGCGTGCCTGTCGTTTTGTGTCCGGTCTAGCTAGATCCGGTGTGGTGTTGTAGTTTTTCTAACGTTACTTGTTGCAACAGCATGTGAAAAAAACTACAAAGTTTGCTAGGCCAAAAAGAACGTTAATCTCGCGAAAAATGTACGCCGTTTAAATGGGTTTGTGTTAACGCCGTTAATAACGCGTTTAACTGACAGCACTAGTTTTAATGTGTCTTAAGCTCACCAAGGCTGCATTTATTTGATTAAAAGTACAAGAAAGTCCAGTCATATTGTTAAATATTATGAATATTTTTAAGATAAAGACTTCTATGATCTATTATTTCTATTTATTCCTGTAATCGAAGCGTAATTTTCAGCATCATTACTCCAGTCTTCAGTGTCACATGATCCTTCAGAAATCACTCTAATATGATGATTTGATGATCAAATACTCATTATTATTAGCAATGTTGAAAATTAAGAATTAACCCAGCTAACAGGGAACGTTCCCAGAACTTTCACTAACGTTCTTTAAAAGTTGTGTAAATGTTAGTACAAAACGTGATTAAAATAATGTTTTCGGAACGTTCATACAACGTTATTAACGTTCTTGTAACGTTGAGAAAAAAACGTTCTTAGAACAAGGTTCTTGGAACGTCTTTATGACGTTATTTGTGATTGATGAACATTCTCATAACGTTGATAGAAAACGTTCTTAGAACAAGGTTCTTGGAACGTCTTTATGACGTTATTTGTGATTGATGAACGTTCTCATAACGTTGATATAAAACGTTCTTAGAACAAGGTTCTTGGAACGTCTTTATGACGTTATGTTGTGATGGATGAACGTTCTCATAACGTTGATAGAAAACGTTCTTAGACTAAGGTTCTTGGAACGTTTTTTTGACGTTATTTGTGATTGATGAACGGTTCTCATAATGTTGATAGAAAACGTTCTTAGACCAAGGTTCTTGGAACGTTTTTTTGACGTTATTTGTGATTGATGAACGGTTCTCATAACGTTGATGGAAAACGTTCTTAGAACAAGGTTCTTGGAACGTCTTCATGACGTTATTTGTGATTGATGAACGTTCTCATAACGTTGATAGAAAACGTTCTTAGAACAAGGTTCTTGGAACGTCTTTATGATGTTATGTTGTGATTGATGAACATTCTCATAACGTTGATAGAAAACGTTCTTAGAACAAGGTTCTTGGAACGTCTTTATGATGTTATGTTGTGATGGATGAACGTTCTCATAACGATGATAGAAAACGTTCTTAGAACAAGGTTCTTGGAACGTCTTTATGATGTTATTTGTGATTGATGAACGTTCTCATAACGTTGATAGAAAACGTTCTTAGAACAAGGTTCTTGGAAAGTCTTTATGACAATATTTGTGATTGATGAAAGTTCTCATAACGTTGATAGAAAACGTTCTTAGAACAAGGTTCTTGGAACGTCTTTATGATGTTATGTTGTGATTGATGAACGTTATCATAACGTTGATAGAAAACGTTCTTGGAACAAGGTTCTTGGAACGTCTTTATGATGTTATTTGTGATTGATGAAAGTTCTCATAACGTTGATAGAAAACGTTCTTAGAACAAGGTTCTTGGAACGTCTTTATGACGTTATGTTGTGATGGATGAACGTTCTCATAACGTTAATAAAAAATGTGCTTAGAACAAGGTTCTTGGAACGTCTTTATGACGTTATGTTGTGATGGATGAACGTTCTCATAACACTGATAGAAAACGTTCTTAGAACAAGGTTCTTGGAACGTCTTTATGATATTATTTGTGATTGATGAAAGTTCTCATAACGTTGATAGAAAACATTCTTAGAACAAGGTTCTTGGAATGTCTTTATGATGTTATGTTGTGATTGATGAATGTTCTCATAACGTTGATAGAAAACATTCTTAGAACAAGGTTCTTGGAACGTCTTTATGACGTTATTTGTGATTGATGAAAGTTCTCATAACGTTGATAGAAAACGTTCTTAGAACAAGGTTCTTGGAACGTCTTTATGACGTTATGTTGTGATGGATGTTGGACATCCATCCCTAACCCTAACCCTAACCCTAACCCTTTATGACGTTATTTGTGATTGATGAACGTTCTCATAACGTTGATAGAAAACGTTCTTAGAACAAGGTTCTTGGAACGTCTTTATGATGTTATGTTGTGATTGATGAATGTTCTCATAACGTTGATAGAAAATATTCTTAGAACAAGGTTCTTGGAACGTCTTTATGACGTTATGTTGTGATGGATGAACGTTCTCATAACATTGATAGAAAACGTTCTTAGAACAAGGTTCTTGGAACGTCTTTATGATATTATTTGTGATTGATGAAAGTTCTCATAACGTTGATAGAAAACGTCCTTAGAACAAGGTTCTTGGAACGTCTTTATGACGTTATTTGTGATAGAAAACGTTCTTAGAACAAGGTTCTTGGAACGTCTTTATGATGTTATGTTGTGATTGATGAACGTTCTCATAAATTTGATAGAAAACGTTCTTAGAACAAGGTTCTTGGAACGTCTTTATGACGTTATTTGTGCTGGATGAAAGTTCTCATAACGTTGATAGAAAACGTTCTTAGAACAAGGTTCTTGGAACGTCTTTATGACGTTATGTTGTGATGGATGAACGTTCTCATAACGTTGATAGAAAATGTTCTTAGAACAAGGTTCTTGGAACGTCTTTATGACGTTATGTTGTGATGGATGAACGTTCTCATAACGTTGATAGAAAATGTTCTTAGAACAAGGTTCTTGGAATGTCTTTATGACGTTATGTTGTGATGGATGAAAGTTCTCATAACGTTGATAGAAAACGTTCTTAGAACAAGGTTCTTGGAACGTCTTTATGACGTTATTTGTGATTGATGAACGTTCTCATAACATTGATAGAAAACGTTCTTAGAACAAGGTTCTTGGAACGTCTTTATGACGTTATTTGTGATTGATGAACGTTCTCATAACATTGATAGAAAACGTTCTTAGAACAAGGTTCTTGGAACGTCTTTATGACGTTAGATTGTGATGGATGAACGTTCTCATAACGTTGATAGAAAACGTTCTTAGAACAATGTTCTTGGAACATCTTTATGACGTTATTTGTGATTGATGAAAGTTCTCATAAAGTTGATAGAAAACGTTCTTAGAACAAGGTTCTTGGAACGTCTTTATGACGTTATGTTGTGATGGATGAACGTTCTCATAACATTGATAGAAAACGTTCTTAGAACAAGGTTCTTGGAACGTCTTTATGATATTATTTGTGATTGATGAAAGTTCTCATAACGTTGATAGAAAACGTTCTTAGAACAAGGTTCTTGGAACGTCTTTATGACGTTATTTGTGATTGATGAAAGTTCTCATAACGTTGATTGAAAACGTTCTTGGAACGTCTTTATGATGTTATGTTGTGATGGATGAACGTTCTCATAACATTGATAGAAAACGTTCTTAGAACAAGGTTCTTGGAATGTCTTTATGATATTATTTGTGATTGATGAAAGTTCTCATAACGTTGATAGAAAACGTTCTTAGTACAAGGTTCTTGGAACGTCTTTATGATATTATTTGTGATTGATGAAAGTTCTCATAACGTTGATAGAAAACGTTCTTAGAACAAGGTTCTTGGAACGTCTTTATGACATTATGTTGTGATTAATGAAAGTTCTCATAACGTTGATAGAAAATGTTCTTAGAACAAGGTTCTTGGAACATCTTTATGATGTTATGTTGTGATTGATGAACGTTCTCATAACGTTGATAGAAAACGTTCTTAGAACAAGGTTCTTGGAACGTCTTTATGACGTTATTTGTGCTGGATGAAAGTTCTCATAACGTTGATAGAAAATGTTCTTAGAACAAGGTTCTTGGAACGTCTTTATGATATTATTTGTGATTGATGAAAGTTCTCATAACGTTGATAGAAAACGTTCTTAGAACAAGGTTCTTGGAACGTCTTTATGACGTTATTTGTGATTGATGAAAGTTCTCATAACGTTGATTGAAAACGTTCTTAGAACAAGGTTCTTGGAACGTCTTTATGATGTTATGTTGTGATGGATGAACGTTCTCATAACATTGATAGAAAACGTTCTTAGAACAAGGTTATTGGAACGTCTTTATGACGTTATGTTGTGATGGATGAAAGTTCTCATAACGTTGATAGAAAATGTTCTTAGAACAAGGTTCTTGGAACGTCTTTATGATATTATTTGTGATTGATGAAAGTTCTCATAACGTTGATAGAAAACGTTCTTAGAACAAGGTTCTTGGAACGTCTTTATGACGTTATTTGTGATTGATAAAAGTTCTCATAACGTTGATTGAAAACGTTCTTAGAACAAGGTTCTTGGAACGTCTTTATGATGTTATGTTGTGATGGATGAACGTTCTCATAACATTGATAGAAAACGTTCTTAGAACAAGGTTCTTGGAACGTCTTTATGATATTATTTGTGATTGATGAAAGTTCTCATAACGTTGATAGAAAACGTTCTTAGAACAAGGTTCTTGGAACGTCTTTATGATATTATTTGTGATTGATGAAAGTTCTCATAACGTTGATAGAAAACGTTCTTAGAACAAGGTTCTTGGAATGTCTTTATGACATTATGTTGTGATTAATGAAAGTTCTCATAACGTTGATAGAAAATGTTCTTAGAACAAGGTTCTTGGAACGTCTTTATGATGTTATGTTGTGATTGATGAACGTTCTCATAAAGTTGATAGAAAACGTTCTTAGAACAAGGTTCTTGGAACGTCTTTATGACGTTATGTTGTGATGGATGAACGTTCTCATAACATTGATAGAAAACGTTCTTAGAACAAGGTTCTTGGAACGTCTTTATGACGTTATGTTGTGATGGATGAACGTTCTCATAACGTTGATAGAAAATGTTCTTAGAACAAGGTTCTTGGAACGTCTTTATGACGTTATGTTGTGATGGATGAAAGTTCTCATAACGTTGATTTTCTGAATGTTATATTTAGGCTATCATAAAACGTTCTAGGAACATGTTGTTTGCTGAACATTCTCAATGTTAAGTACACTCGTTAACAAATGTGCGCTTCTTAACATTAGTTTACAATCACTATATTTGTATAATGACTATATCCATATAATCATTTTAAACATCACAGTAGTTTATAACATCACCCCAATAAACCAGCACTATATAGCCTATTAATAAATTAATATTAACTAGTGCAAAATGCCTGTGCAAAATCAGTTTTTTTTTAGTGTTTTTAGTAATTGTTGGTTTGGTGTGTTTGAGTGCTCCTTGTTACAATTACACAGCAAAAGTTCAGTGACATTTTTATTTTTGTATGGTAGAAAGCAAATACTGATCCTGAAATAATGACATAAAACATGTGGAAAATTGAACTACACGATGCAGGGAGCAGACTACACAGTGAACTCTGAGAAAACGCTACGCTTGAGTAAAAACAGTTTGTGAAAAGGCTACTACAAATGATGCCCGTGAAAGAGAATTGTGAACGCATTGAATAGGATATGTTTAGTTGGTGAATAGCATAAGCTACTATTACACAGTAGTGATAACGTTAAGCACACCAGAATGAAATATAATATTCATAAGTAAACAGCATAGCTGACTTACAGATTCAGAACATCCACTAATGAGTAAGCGTGATGATTCAGGGAGCAGGCTACACAGTGAACTCAGAGAAAACGCTACGCTTGAGCAAACAGTGTGTGAATAGCTACTACAAATGATGGCAAAGTGCCCGTGCAAAATCAGTTTTTGTGTGTTTTTAATAATTGTTGTTTAGGTGTGTTTGAGTGCTCATTGTTACAATTACACAGCAAAGGTTCAGTGACATTTTTATTTATGCATGGAAGAAAGCACCAAGGAAAATTTAACTACACGATTCAGGCAGGCTACACAGTGAACTCTGAGAAAAGCTGTGAATAAAAAACAATATTCAGAAGTAAACAGTGTAGCTGACAGAGTGTTTATGCCAGAATGTTTATTTCTAAACAATTACCTTCTTTTACCCATATATTTAACAATATCTTTTACATTTCTAATCCAAACTATGTCAAACTTTACACTGCACTTACTTGTGCCCGTAGCAAAAAACCTGTCAAGTTTGAAAATGTTGTTAACAGACAGACAGACAGACAGACCTTCCCATAATTTATAGATGTATAGATAGATATGCTATTCACATATGTGAAGCACTGTTAAATATATTGAAATACATTTTGAAAATATATTATTTCAAAATACATTGAACATAAATCTTTTAAATTGTTCCTCATGTTACATCTGTAAATGTGTAGCCTACATATTGTGTATACCGGTATTTCACAAAATATATTCATGCCTTATATCATGTTTAGTTTTCAATAAATGTTTTTGCAATTTTATTTCAACACCACGTTTACCATTTATAAAGCTATGTAATATAATAGGCTATTATATATTACATTATATATAGCCTATTATAACCTATTATATAAATTGTACATTGTTTTACACTCATGCTTCATATACTCATTCCGTTTACAGTTTGGTGATGGCCACTAGCCTATACACTTAAATGTTAACCTCACATTTCAGGATATTTTATCTGATTATCAAATAATTCCCTCCATCAATTCTTCTTTTATGTAAATGACGCGAGACTTCTACGTCTTTTAATTGGCGCGCGCACTCGAGTTGCATTTGAACCAGATTTGAACTGGAGTTGCTATAGAAACGGGCGGGAAGCTCAACTGACGAGAAGCTCAAGTGACGACAAGCAGCAGCTCCGTCTCTCACTGTTGTCTTCGCTAATTTCAGGTAAGTTTAGTCACCAAAATTACACAAATAGTACATACAAATGTTTCTGACACATTCTTTCATGTAAATGACACGCTTCCGTTGAATATTTACTTTATAGAAATGGTATAGTGCGTCTTCGGGAAAAGTCAGTTAGCATCTCAACTTTTAGGCTAACGTTAACTAACTTAAGTTAACGTTACTTTAGGTAAGGTTAGGTTGATTAGACTTTAGCTGTAAAGTTTAGGCTTTTAATCTTATGTGTTGATTAGAGGTTTTGTAAAGGTTTTGCTGGCAATTTTTCAATGTGAATGGAAGTAAACTATAAATTATCTTAAAAGTAATTAAAAATATTCACTGGACGGTTAATTCATAGTTTTCACGTGACGGAATGCCCACCTGGAGGGCAAATTGGGGTTTTATAATGCCATTTATGCCTAACATTAGTATTAACATGAATGTCACGCAACCGCTTAATTCGCAGGTAACGTAACGTTAACTTGACTGTTAACGTTACACACCGATTAATAACCTTAAGTTACTTAAAAAAATATATATTCCTGGACAAGCTGCTTTTTTTTCTTTTTCTTTTTTTTACAAGTGAATGAACGATTTATTTGTCCAAAGGACAAATAACTTACAAGACCAGGGTTAATGCCAAGCCCTGGTTTATAGATTTTTATAATTTTATTATAATAGCTTCAGAAGACATTTCTCAATGCTGCTATTGTCATACAATTGAAAGTATTATATTCCTACTTCCATAGTATGGCAAATTAGTACAAATTAGAAAAGTTTAGCAGGTAAAGAATTTTGATGCACGTTATCTTACTTTTCCCCTCATTGATAGAAGTTTTCATTTTCAGGTGTAGCTAATCCTTTACAATGTGTTATTGAACCTTTTCATTGTATAACATTTGTAAACTACATTTTAATCTTGTGTGGTTTAATATTTATAGTACTCAAAGCACAGCCTAAATAACTTAAGGGTTAACATTTATGGAGTAGTCACACTGTTATTATTAAATGTTTATGAAATAATAAATCACCATTAGTAACATCAGTCAATCTGTTCACTTTCCAGATGGGGCATGAAGAGACTGGACCACAGCACGAAGAGACTGGACCACAGTGCTAGTTTGGCACCCCCACACTACTTATATTTAAGGGTTAGTTCACCCAAAAATGTATATTCTGTCAGTAATTTATACACCCTAATGTTGTTCCAACCCCTTAAAGGATTAGTTCACCCCAAAATGAAAATTTCCGAATAATTTACTCACCCCAATGCCATCCAAGATATCCATGTCTTTCTTTCCTCAGTGGGAGAGAAATTATGTTTTTTGAGGAAAACATTTCTGGATTTTTCTTCTAACAACAGACTTCATTGGTGACCATCGTTTTTAAGCAAAAAATCAATGCAGTTTCAAAAGTCTTTGAAGTGTTTAAACGGGCTGTACGCGATCACAGCTGAAGAAGAGGTTGTTATCTAGCGAAACGATAGGTCATTTTCAATTTTTTTTATAATTAATAGACTTTTTACCTTCAATAGTTCGGATTGAGCTGATCAACAAACGGACAGGGAACTACGTCATCACGTTGAAAGGTCGCGCCAGCAATACTATTTGAACTACTATTCATATTCATCAGAATGTTATTCATTTACTATTCATATTCACTGAATACTATTACTATATATATAATAGCAAACAATACTATTTGAACTATCCTCCTACGTACGGTCGCATTGTAAACAGTGGGGCGGTACTTCTGCCGGTGCCGTTGTGACCTTTCAACGTGATGACGTAGTTCCCTATCCATTTGTTGATCAGCTCAATCCGAACTACTGAAGGTAAAAAGTCTATAAATTATATATTTTTAAAAAATGACCTATCTTTTCGCTAGATAACAACCTCTTCTTTAGCTGTGATCGCGTACAGCCCGTTTAAACACTTCAAAGACTTTTGAAACTGCATTAATTTGGACTTAAAAACGATGGTAACCAATGAAGTACATTGTTAGAAGAAAAATCCAGAAATGTTTTCCTCAAAAAACATAATTTCTCACCCACTGAGGAAAGAAAAACATGGATATCTTGGATGGCATTGGGGTGAGTAAATTAGTAGGAAATTTTCATTTTAGGGTGAACTAATCCTTTAAAGGATAATTCCGGTATTTAGCACTTTGAGTCTATTTTCTGGTTTGTTTTGGATGAACTAGAGTGGTGGACGATGGGTCCTGTCTCGACTCTTGACTCGTTTAGAGTCGCCTTTGACCGCTTCAGAGTGGCTGGCTACAGGCATACACTAACATGTCCTTAAAACTAGTGCTGTAGCGGTGCGTCGATGACGTCGACGCGTCGACGTCAAAATTACGTCGACGTCATATTTTTTGCGTCGACGCTTCTTTATTTATTTATTTTTTTTGTACCATTCCCGGAGGTACAGCTCGCCACACACACACCGCCCGCCGTGTTATTCTGTCATGTTTTCTCCCTTTCTTTCCAAACCGCGACAAACGCCTGTCTCCTTTCTCTGCAGAATGTGATAAATCCGCTCAACCAATCACAGCGCACCATTCCACGCATTGTAAACAGTAACGGTGGCGCTTTGAATACACCCGGCATCCTAGTTTTCCTTATCTACTTTGCACTTTTTGATCAACAAACAAACAAAAAAATGAATACATTTGACGGCATTGATGGACCTGTGGTGGATTCTGCCGTAGGGAAGAAACGTAAGCTATCGAAATCTAATCATTTACGTGAGGAGATTAACAAGATGAGGCACGCGGGAGGAAGAGAAATGCCGACTGTTGCTTGTTCTCACACTGCGTCAAACTTCTGTCGAATGCTGACACGTGAACCCCAGGGGATCTTTTAAAAAAATTCTTGTACTCAGTCAACGAAAACCGAGCAGGACCAAGCCATTTTACAGCTGATCGCCGTCAAAAAATTTCAGAAGGTATTTCTTAGCGATGGCTGATTGAATGTAGCCTATGTTTAGTCCAGTACGTGCTAAATATAAGATTAGTATTGACCGAGTTCAGAGGCTGTCATGTGGATCAACTTACTTTGTTGTGTATTTTCAACAGTTTCAATATGAAAAATAACTTTTATATTGATTCAATGGATTAATTGCATTTAAAAAAAAAAAACGTGTCATGAATTTATTGCATTTTTGGGAAAAAAATAATCTAAAAAATAATCAAAATCTGGATTTGAATTATTTATGTTATTATAACCTAAAGATGCTATGTGAAAGTTTGAAACAGAAAATAGTGGTTTTAATCTTGCCACTTTCTTGGTAAAGAAAATCAATTTTTTACTCAAATTAATCAAAATGGATTTATCACGTTTATACTATATTATTCAGAAGTAAACATTGTAGCTGACAGTGTGTTTGTCAGAATGTTTATTTTTTAAACCACAACCTTCTAAGTGCTTCTTTTACTGATATATTTAACAATATCTTTTGCATTTCTCATCCAAACAACGTCAAACTTGGCACTGCACTTACTCGTGCCCAGACAGCTGTCGAGTTTGAAATCCATCGGAGTAACGGTTCGAGAGATATGCGAATAACAGACAGGATAATTAATTCAAATTAGTCGTTAGATTAGTCGACTAATCGATAAAATAATCGCCCGACTAATCGTTTAATAAATAATCGTTTACCCCAGCCCTACTTAAAACAACCCTTAAAGAGCAACTTGCAGGTTAAATTTATAACTGAATTAATACTTGATATTGTCTGAAGAGGTTTTTTAAAAACACATATGTAGAAATTTCTAATGAAATCTAATTGGTTGTAGAGATTTTGATGAAAATGTGCTAGGCTCTGGAATACGCCTTTCCCCCTATAGCAACGCGTCATATGACGTATGCCGAGGTAAATATGAGCTCGCGTTCAGCCAGCGCTCTCATTGTGGGTGTAGTAGTTAGAGCAGTAGTGAGCGACAGAGAAAGTTTTAGATCGAGTTTTAGAGAAGCCATAATGGTAAATTATTGTGTTTGTGCTGGTTGCACAAAATCCAGCCTGTCAGGACATCGTGTCCATCATTTTCCTTCTAGGACAACATCAACTGGCAAACGCAATGTAAGCGGAACGAAACTGAGCTACTCGTTATTGTGTTTGTGTGGACCGTTTATCAGTTTGGACCAGTGCAGCGCGAGCCTGATCAAGCAACACTGTAACCGCGAGATCCAGTAAATAAAGCATTTGAATTCGCCACTGAAGTAATAACATCGCTGCGAGATCTAGTGAGAAATATTCACATTTCTCCGTTATTAACGGATCAAACAGCGCTGACGTGGAAACCAGGAATAAACATTGTGCAATGAATGAACGAACTATCCAGTGTCCACAGATCAGCAACATTCACCATGTCTTTACTGTAGTAACACTAACTGCAACCATGGAAGTTTGGCATTTTCCACTAAGGCCCAGTATGCATCCACCTCCCTGCAACACTGACTTTCCTCAGCTGTAAACATTGCCTCGCATTTCCCACACAAGCACCTATGGAACAAAAAATGTTAGCAGGAATAAATATCTCTCTGTCTCTCGATGAGAAACCGCTAAGTTATATCACGTAACGTTAGTCTGGGCGGATATTAATGACCATGACAAACGCCTGATCAAAGCTTAGTTTCTGTTATTGTAAGTTCCAATATGTTCTGTCTAACATTAATCCTGGCCTGTCCCTGCTCTCTTGGCAGCCTAGCAGGCTCATAATTGTATGGCTGTGGTCCGTCAACAATTTCCTCAGCGTCCGAAATGTCATTGCGATCCATTTTTCCCTGTTGTTTGAATCGATCGCTCTCCCTCGTGCTACGTCACGACTCTCGCCCGTCACGCCCATTTTCAGATGCGGAAGTAAAATTTTCTCACAAAAACGACTCCAGAAGCCACTGTAGCGTATTTATACATTTTTTTTAAAGAAAATCTAGTTCCTACATTATTTTTCTATACATTGACTTGTTGGGTCTTCTAACCTGCAAGTTGCTCTTTAACGTTCGTTTTCAAAACTGCAACTCACCGACTGGTTAGTGGTGTTCGTTGATGATTAAAAACAAATATATTAGCACAATGTATGATTTCAATCCGTGTTATTTGCTATAGTGGAACTATTTTTTCAGATACCTCACAACCGCTCGATATTTGAGTCTGAAGCGCAGTAATATCAACGAGCAATGAGTCTTCCAACAGAAATCAATGGGATTTTACAAAATGCCAAATAAAACACGACAGAAACTGTATTTCGCTACGCTACTTGTTTTGGAACATCAATGAACACCACTAACCACTCGGTGAGTTGCACAGTTTTGACAACGAACGTTAAGGGTTGTTTTAAGGACATGTTTGTTCATGCCGGTAGCTAGCCACTCTGAAGCCGTCAAAGGCGACTCTAAACGAGTCAAGAGTCGAGACAGGACCCATCGTCCACCGCTCTAGTTCATCCAAAACAAACCAGAAAAGAGTCTTAAAGTGCTAAATACCGGAATTATCCTTTAAGACTTCCGTTAATCTTCAGAACACAAATTAAGATATTTTTGATGAAATATGAGAGCTGGCTCACTCCTCCATAGTCTTCTAGGCAATTTCATTCTGCCTTTTCTGCCCAGAAAGTTAGTAAAGACATTGTTAAAATAGTCCAAGTGACTGGCTCAACCTCAAGTTCATCAAGTGATGACAATAATTTTTGTGTGCAAAAATGTATTAATTTTCTTATGTGTGGGCCTCTGAGTGAGTTCACAAAAGTTCCGCACTACATCGAGACCCATATGCGTCATCTTCTCGCTGCTCTAGTGAACTCTAGGGCCGGGACGATACAACTATCTCCCGATTCGATACTATCACGATACTTGGGTGCTGATACTGCTGGTATTACGATTTTTTTTAAGAATTGCAATTCGATATTGCGATTTTTTTTATTTGATTTTTTAACACTAGACCATCAGAAAATGTTAAATCATACACTTAAATACAGACTGTATAGGCTAAATGATGTATAAGATGAGTCATATTTACAAAAACAATTCATCACATCTTTCTGACTTATTTCAGAAGCATCATACAGTTAGTACTACATTCTCTTTAATAAATGATTCGATAACAAATACATTTTGTAACAGGCACTTGTCCCCATCTTGTGGCGAAACAATATAATCGATAAATGAATTATTTTAAGGGGCCAATCACACCTAACGCAGTTTTGGAAGTGAGAGGCGCCTTTTTTCAATTGATTTCCTATGGCAGTGCACGTTCTGCGCGCTGTTTATGCGCCCCAGGCGCCTCGCGTTTAACCGCCGGCTGTGCCTCATGTTTTTGGAGTTGAAAATAAAATCAACTCGAATCGAATGAATGGAGAGGCGGGTCTTCCGTTGTAGTGAACACCAGAGAATGTGATGATGGAGGATAAACTTGTGGTGCTCTCGCGGGTTACCAGGAGCTTAACAACTTCACGAATCGTAACTACCACAATGTTAACAGAAAATAAACGAAGTTAATAAAAGGCTGATTTGACGTTTACTTGACTGACAGGACAGCTATTTCAGTGTTTGCCTAGCAACAAAAAAACGCAGTTCACTGCTCGTTCTGTGTGATTGAGGCAGTGCTGTGCTCCTCGCTTTTTCAAACCGGAAAAACGCGTTAGGTGTGATTGGGGCTTTACTCTATTTTGATCGCTATCATAAACATCAGTGTTTATATTTGAAATTTAAACTTTTATCCAAGTACTTCTATGATAATTTGAACTATTGTATCACAGAAATAATGATACTATGAGGTTGAAAAGATTGTTTGTGAAGCTGTTTCATGACGACTCTGGGTCAGCACTAGGGCTGCAACAAACGATTATTTTGATAATCGATTAATCTAACGATTATTAGAACGATTAATCGACTAATCGTCGATTATTTCGCCGACTAATCATTAAGTTTGGAACGATTATTCAGCTTTTTCAATTAGTTAAAACGCTGAGTTATACATATTCTAACTATAATATAAAAAAAGAAAATCACTTCAGCTTTTGAAATGGTTGTTTTAATGAACTTTGAGCAACTAAACAGGTCATTCTCTTTAAGTTTTCAGATTTCTGTCCAACTCAAATCACACACAAATGCTCTCTAAGCATTGGTTAAATATTCTGTTCTCTTTCAATAGAAAAACTAAACAAAAAAAATAATAAGCTGCATTACAGAAAAACTTAAACTGCAAACAATTATTATAAGAATAAAAAATGACATGACAATTGAGCTGAGCTGACAGAGACACTCATTCACCTTTTAATTTACAGAATAAAAAAGTAACTGACATGATATTCTTCATAACATCTCCTTGTGTAAGTCTTCATGAATATAGAACAAAATACAGGCAAGTGATAAGACTGTAATACCTAATAGTGTTACAATAATAAAAACAGCTCTGACTCCTAAGCTCGATCAAGCTTTATTCTATGCAAAAATAAATCATCACATTACTGTAATTATATTATTATTGTTAATATTATTGCTAGTATTAGTAGTATTGCATTCTCTAAAAAGAGATTTACTGCTAGTTATTTAACTCCAGCTGGAGAACATTCAGCTCTCACCGGCTCGTCTCGTGCCGGGGTGTTTCCTCTTTAAGTGCTTTAACATGCATGTTGCGCTCCCGTGAAAAGCAAGTTTTGCCTTGCATGTATTACACACGACAGTATATTCTTGGTTTGAAGTTTTGTGAAACTTTCACACACCTTGCTAGTTCGGATCAGGTTCAGATTCGTTTGCACTCCGTCATAATTCGCGCTGTGTTTTCTTCTACCGCATTTGTAACGGCTGCATTACACTCTAGCGCTACAGCGCCGTAGCGGTCAAATCACGATATTGCAGGCCCTTAACATTAGGTCACGTGGGATCAAACGACTACTCAACAACAAAGATATTTGTCGACAATTTTTTATTGTCGACGTTGTCGACAATGTCGACTAATCGTTTCAGCCCTAGTCAGCACAGCTTTAAATGTTGCGATATGATTTTGTCAAAGGTTTAATAGACAGACGAAATGGTAGCAGATCGTGTGGGCGTTTGAATCGAGATCACATTTTTTTAAAGATGAATCGTGCAGCTCTTTTGTCTTATCTCTCTCCCAGTATACTAGTAGCGCGAGGGCTTTTCAATGCATTCAATCTCAGGTCGCTTTTAGTAGAGGAGTGAGCCAGCTCTCAGATTTCATCAAAAATATCTTCATTTGTGTTCTGAAAATGAACAGGAGTCTTACGGGGTTAGAATAACATGAGGGAGAGTGATTACTAACAATTTTTTTTTGGTGAACTAACTCTTAAACACCGTTTTCATTTCATTTAAATGTTTATATGAAAATATTTGTTGTTGTTTTTTAAGCTATAATGTAGCGTTTAAAATGTATGATAATCATATGAAATTTTCTACTTTTTGATGTGCTGTAAAAGTGTGTGCTTATAATTCACATGGTTGTGTTAATAAAAAAATTAAGTTGGACGAATGGTGCAGAATTTTTTTATACCTTAAAATAACCTTAAAATAACATTTTAACTTGAAAGAAAGTGGACATTTTAATGTTCTTTGAATGTTGTATTGTTAATAACATTTTGGGGGAAAGAACGTTGCAGGAACGTTATGCTTACCTTAAGATGATGTTCTAGCAATGTTATGCTAATGTTCCAGCAATGTTATGCCAATGTTCTTGCAATGTTATGCTAACCTTAAGATAATGTTG
>NC_139963.1:30000-245000 GCF_963993115.1 Abramis brama | reverse complement strand
CAACTTCGACATCCCCACACACTCCAGGGTACACGAGTTACTTCGACATCCCCACACACTCCAAGGTACACGAGTAACTTCGACATCCCCACACACTCCAAGGTACACAAGTTACTTCGACATCTCCACACACTCCAAGGTACACGAGTAACTTCTACATCCCCACACACTCCAAGGTACACGAGCAACTTCTACATCCCCACACACTCCAAGGTACACGAGTTACTTCTACATCCCCACACACTCCAAGGTACACGAGTAACTTCTACATCCCCACACACTCCAAGGTACACGAGTTACTTCGACATCCCCACACACTCCAAGGTAGAAGAGCTGCGACAGCAAACATGGCTGCCTGACGGGGCTTGAGTTAAACCTGTTAGAGTAGCATGTGCTATTATAAATATGCCTGAGTGAAACAGTGAAAGCGGGCAGGACATGGATTGTGATGCTTTGCTCAGAATCTAGCCTCGTTACTCTGAATAATGCCTAATGAAGTAGTTTATAAGCACAGTGCTGCTTTGTTTACAAAGGTAACCACTGTATTTCTGCTGTTCCATAAGCGCCACCTACTGCCAGAGATTGAAACTGTACTTTCAGTCAGCGCGTTTGTTCAGACAAATGTGAAGAGCGACCCGTGTTTTTACACAACTGAAGGGCCTCACACTGAGTGTGAATGTATACATTTAAATGTAGAGCAGTTCACACCGGGCGCAATCAATCGTGGCGTCACAAAGACCAGTGTGGTATTTTTTTCTTTTCTTTTTTTTTTCTTCCCGGTGTTGGAACGGGCCAATTAGATTGAAGATTTAATTTGCGTATATCGTGTCTAGTTGGACACTTGAACATTTTGAATCCACTCGCGCATCCAAGGCGAATTGGACGCGCCGATAAAGCGAGCGTTTGAAGCGGAATAGACGTGCATTCGAGGTGAAATTCTTCTCGTGGGAGGGGCAGGTGCTAGGCGGTTGTCTGTTTGCAAGATGGCTGATGCTGATCTAGCATTCATCGAGAGAGTCACCGCTCGTATGTGCTCTGGAGAGCAGGACAGCGGCGTAGGGGTCATCAGCGGCGTAGGGGTCACCGTCGCCGTACTTGGGTCCACCAGACCCTCCGGAGGCGAACCCAGTTTGGGAGTTTCACCACTTGCTCCAGCAGCTGTGGCTGGATGACGGCCGCTCTCAGCGGTGCTTCCACCTGTCCCGCGCCCAGTTTGATGACCTGTTGTCCCCCATCAAAGCGAGGATCACCCGCACCCTGACCCACATAATATTTCCCGTCATTTATTTTAGCTTCAATGATAACTGGAGCCTCCAAAAGTAATTAACCTGTCCTGTGAATTGTTTTTCTTTTTTTTTTCTCACGCAACACTGCCCAGACACGAACTATGTTCTTATACACTAAAGTATATTGGTTGTCTTTACATTAGAATAATTATGTTTCATATAATCTAGATTTAGATATGGAATAAATATTGAAATCAAGTTATGATGTGATAAAAGATTTGCTTTGTGCATTAGAACCACACCAGGCGTTAGTCATATTACAAAATAATTTGAGGCCAAACATATAAAATAACATTATAAACTGAAAAGCGGGCCTGCCCCCGTTTACCACGTCACTTCACCACGTGACAGCAGCAAGCAGGCTCCTGATTGGTTAACGCGGTGCGAACAGACGCCAAAGTTCAGATTTTTCTACTCCGGCGTCAGATGCAAAAAGCACCAAATGAAATCACTCGCTGCAGACGCTCAATTTGCCTCTTTCACGCAAACATTAAACGCATTAAACGCGTCTATCGCGCCGCAGGACCTCCAGTCTTTACATTGACGTAACATGGAAATCACTCGTTCCAGACGCTCAATTCGCGTTCGGTGTGAACGCAGCATAATGATGGTTCATATCAGTTTGACTCTAGATGGTCGTTTGAACGTAACGTCACATGTGGAAAACAGAAGCTCGAATGAGCTTAACGTGAGATTCTGTGAAATATCGAGAGTTTCAGAGACGAGAGAATATTACACACACACAGGTTTGAACTTTAACTGACTGTCAATCATCTGATGCTTAATCATAATAATAATAATAATAATAATAATAATAAAAACACTTGATTAGCATTAATATAGTCCTGAAAAACTGTTTTAGTGATTACTGTCTGTTTGTGTGTTGCTTATTTAATAGAAGAATACTGGAGTCAGATGCTGTTGTTAATTTGAATTGATTTACTTGATTAAAACCCTTTGAGGAAGTGTTGGCCTGTGTGTTTGCTAACGCTAGCTGTGTTCTCCGCAGGACTACATCCACCGCGTGGGCCGCACGGCGAGAGCAGGGAGATCTGAGAAATCCATCACCTTCGTCACACAGTCAGTCACTCCTCCCTTCCTCAGTCGTTCAGTGATTCTGCTGTCTATCTCAGGCCTTAGAATCTGCGTTCAGGAGAATCGACGTGTTACTAGCTTCATCTTCAGTGTTTCCATGCACCTACACTCACCTAAAGGATTATTAGGAACACCTGTTCAATTTCTCATTAATGCAATTATCTAATCAACCAATCACATGGCAGTTGCTTCAATGCATTTAGGGGTGTGGTCCTGGTCAAGACAATCTCCTGAACTCCAAACTGAATGTCAGAATGGGAAAGAAAGGTGATTTAAGCAATTTTGAGCGTGGCATGGTTGTTGGTGCCAGACGGGCCGGTCTGAGTATTTCACAATCTGCTCAGTTACTGGGATTTTCACGCACAACCATTTCTAGGGTTTACAAAGAATGGTATGAAAAGGGAAAAACATCCAGTATGCGGCAGTCCTGTGGGCGAAAATGCCTTGTTGATGCTAGAGGTCAGAGGAGAATGGGCCGACTGATTCAAGCTGATAGAAGAGCAACTTTGACTGAAATAACCACTCGTTACAACCGAGGTATGCAGCAAAGCATTTGTGAAGCCACAACACGCACAACCTTGAGGCGGATGGGCTACAACAGCAGAAGACCCCACCGGGTACCACTCATCTCCACTACAAATAGGAAAAAGAGGCTACAATTTGCACGAGCTCACCAAAATTGGACAGTTGAAGACTGGAAAAATGTTGCCTGGTCTGATGAGTCTCGATTTCTGTTGAGACATTCAGATGGTAGAGTCAGAATTTGGCGTAAACAGAATGAGAACATGGATCCATCATGCCTTGTTACCACTGTGCAGGCTGGTGGTGGTGGTGTAATGGTGTGGGAGATGTTTTCTTGGCACACTTTAGGCCCCTTAGTGCCAATTGGGCATTGTTTAAATGCCACGGCCTACCTGAGCATTGTTTCTGACCATGTCCATCCCTTTATGACCACCATGTACCCATCCTCTGATGGCTACTTCCAGCAGGATAATGTACCATGTCACAAAGCTCGAATCATTTCAAATTGGTTTCTTGAACATGACAATGAGTTCACTGTACTAAAATGGCCCCCACAGTCACCAGATCTCAACCCAATAGAGCATCTTTGGGATGTGGTGGAACGGGAGCTTCGTGCCCTGGATGTGCATCCCACAAATCTCCATCAACTGCAAGATGCTATCCTATCAATATGGGCCAACATTTCTAAAGAATGCTTTCAGCACCTTGCTGAATCAATGCCACGTAGAATTAAGGCAGTTCTGAAGGCGAAAGGGGGTCAAACACAGTATTAGTATGATGTTCCTAATAATCCTTTAGGTGAGTGTATGTGTGTGTGAATTATGGGATGTCGCATATAAAACCACTGGATGGAAACGCAGAGATGAATTCTTAAAAAGCGCATAGCAAACATCCCATTTTGTGCACAAGTAAAATTCACAACTTTGGATGGAGACTGCGCTATTATTGGCTTAAGAACTGATGAACCAGTGAAGGACTTTATTAGTGCAGGTCTGAAGAAGTCTTGATTAAGTCCCTCTTCAGAGCTTCTGAGCAACTGTGTTGATCATGTGAATGAAGCCTGGCGACTTCAGAAAGTCTCTGGAGGGGAAAAGCTCTCACTGGCTTCTGACGCTCTCTCTGTGTCTGTGTCTGTGTGTGTGTGTGTGTGTGTGTGTGTGTGTGCAGGTATGACGTGGAGCTGTTGCAGCGCATCGAGACACTGATCGGGAAGAAGCTGCCCGCCTTCCCCACACAGGAAGAGGAAGTAATGATGCTGGTGGAGCGAGTGAGCGAGGCTCAGCGATTCGCACGCATCGTACGTCCTCCTGCCATGTGATCAGGTACTGCGGTGTGAGTGTGTGTGACGGCTGTGTTTCCTCTGTCAGGAGATGAAGGAGAGCAGCGAGAAGAGGAAGCGGCCCCGAGCGGCCGAGGAAGAGGGCGGCGAGCAGTCGAGCGGCGTGAGGAAGATGGTCAAGGGCGGCTCCTTCAGAGGGACGCGCGGTGGCGGCTTCAAGAGAGGAAGATGAAGAGCAGGCTGACGTCTGTAGTTCTCCCTGTCTATCTAATAAATGCTGCATACTCTTCTCCATCTTGAGTGAACTGTCCCTTTAAGATAATATAAACATGTGCATTATGAATTTCTTTGAAGCCGCGTCCCCCTTTAGCAGAGAACAGGCCACAGCGTTACTTCTTTTAGAGGCGTTTCTCAAGGGCAAGTCGGACTTGTGTTTTTGGCGGTTCGGACTCGGCGAAGGAACTCTGGAGTCCGGAGACTCAGCGCACAGAACAACAGCGCTCTCGGTTACTCGCAGGGATGTAGTGGAGGCTAAACGCACGTAAACGCCGTTTACGCACCTCCCAAAATTCGGAAATAGCGTTTGCCCACCTCCAAAGTGCGTTTATCCACCTCTACATTGCGTTTTTCCACCTCTAAATTTCACGTTATTTGAGCGGACTTTGTTTTTCCAGTGCGTTATCGCCGATCGGTACATGATTCGAGCATTTGGGCCGTTAACGACAGAGCAGAACGCGTAGCACAAACACGGAGCAGAGAGCGCAGCGCGCCGACACACACACACACACACACACACACACACACGCACACACGGAACAAAGAGAATGGCGCACACACGTAGCAGAAAACACACGCTCGTGAAGTTACTAAACAAGCTGCGCGAGAATGAAACTTGATCGCAGCCGCAACAGGAAATCATTAAAACAATGCAAAAAAGGGATTTTTTAATTCATTACAGGCAGCTGGTTTAATGTAGGGAGCATGTCAAAACCCAACTGTACAAGAGATTCAGAGGGAGTCAAGCCTGCACCAGGTTTAAGACTTTCCCTCTACATGGAAACACTGATCCACATTTTTCTGATAGACCAAAAAATTAATCAATTAATCGAGGAAATATTCAACAGATTAATCGACTATGAAAATAATCCCAAATCCCTAATCATTATACACAAGTGCATTGCATTGGAAGCCCTGGATATAAGCCTCCCTCTCTATCTCTCTTAAATATTTTTGATCTCTCTGTTTTGTCATTTAGTAAACTTTATAGATTTCAACCATATTATTCCTTCTTGAGTCTCTTTAACAAGAACTTAGATTAATGTATGAATTGAATAGTGATTGTGTGACCTATGATGAGGGAACAACCAGTGATACCCTTGGTAGTACCATCAAATGATAGCCTATAGCGATGTCATCAGGATACACATACACCGGTAGGCAGTGGCCCAACTTACCGGGTGCCCACGTCGTGGTCCACCAGAATTTATAGTTTACCCACCTCTTTTTTTACCACTACACCACTGGTTACTCGCCTCGATAACTGAGTCTAACTGGAACAGACTATGATTGCTGTTGCAGTTGTGCTTTATAAGGAGCGGATCTGTCAGGAAAAGACAGCGGAGGACGGACGGGAGACGTGCCTCATTAGCATGTGTCTCCAGCTTTTATCTAACCCTTATGCTTTTCTCATCACCTGCCCATGTGTTTATAAATGTGACTGGACAGTTTACTTGCTATACCTCTAAATAAAGTTTAACATTGTATTATTTGACATTTGTAGGTGTTCTTTTTGGCGTAAGCTGTAGTAAGTGGTGCTTTTAATTGGTCCTGGTTATACGGAGAAGTGTTTCACTCATATAAATGAAGAACATTTGAAGAACCTGAAGAACAGGTAAGTTTCTGGTAATGAAACATCCAGAGGTTTTTATTTTTCTAATATATTGCGGTGAACACGTGGAAACTGTATCAATAACAAGTGCATGTATGCAATGTGTACATTAGCCGAGCTCCAGCGTGAATGACTGATGTAACATAAACGTTGGTAAAACAAATCTTTCCTCAGAGTAGTGAGAACAACAGATGATCTGCATTAAGACGCAGTTATAAAAAAGGAAAAAAAGTCAGCACACCAGAACTCCGAAAATGTGAAAAATGTGATGATAAACTCACACACCGGTGGTAACGTTTCGAGCACGCAGGCTCTTCGTCAGACAATTAAGAGACAACACCATGCCTTTTAACACCATATTAAACACACCATGCCTTTATACTGAACTTTAGTTAATGCACTGTGAACTAACATGAACAAACAATGAACAGCTTTATTTTTATTAACATTAACAAAGATGAACAAAAACAGTAGTAAATGTATTGCTCATTGTTAGTTCATGCTGAAAAATGTATTGTATTGTTCATGTTAGTTAAAAAAAACAACTAACTTTTTGCCAGTGTTTGCTGCCATCTAGAGGAAACAAATCATCTAGAGACCACTTTTTTTGTTTTGTTTTTTATTACAGCTCAAGACAACATATACATAAATGTTTATCACTGTTAAAATTACACCAACATTGTCCATTTTGACAAAGCAATGATGAAATTTCAGGCTTTTCTATTTGGGTAGGCAAATCCAGGCGGAAATCCCCCAAAATGGCCCTGGATATTATCAGGTTAACATGCTATATAAAAATATATGTGGGGTATTTTGAGCTAAAACTTCACACACACACACACACACTGAAGACATCAGAGATCTATTTTACATCTTGTAAACAGGGCATTATACCACCCCTTAAATGGTAAAACATACGCTAAAACAAAAAATACATTTTTTTTCATACGCTTATGGCGTATGTTGCTTCTGATGTTTATTCTTGCCACTGTTTCAGTCTGTGGAATATATATAGCCTACTTAGGAAATCACAGTAACCGCTGGAATGAAAGTCTCAGATTTCAATTCTACGGAGCCCAAAGGAACAAATATGAGATGGGAGGGGAAAATGATGCCGTTCCAACATGAATTGCAAGAAAGGTATGCTTTCTCTCAGTCTGATTGCTCCAGATACCCACAGGCTTAATGCATGTATTGTCAAGAAAAAAAAAGAACAATTCAAGATTAAATGGGATTTATTCAACAGATCTCAATAAGCACAAGTCATTTTGTTAATACATGTTTTGTACAATCTAAAATACAAGATTGTCATATATTAGGAGGATAAGTATATATTAGTGCTATATTAGTCCCATTATATTTATGTAATTTAATAGTTTTAATTTTAAATGTAGAAAGATTTTATATCATAACTTTTCTTTTCTTAAAAAAATCTTTCTATTAATTTTCAACTTTTGATTTTGAGTCACACAAAACATAATTCTATAGTCATTTTAATCCACGATCTAATAACTATATTAATAACTATACATATGTGTGTCTGTGTCTGTGTGTGTGATTTTTATTTTATTTTTTGGAGCAACTGTCCTCCAAATTATTGTTGGCAATTTGAACAATCTGTTCAAGTGCCTTTAGGATCAGAACATCAATGTCATCCTCTGTGTTAATCTCTTCATGGTAGTTCTTCACTGGGAAGATGTTAGACAATGGCAAACCCAGTTTGTCACTGCACAACTCCATCTGGCCAGGAACAGAACGTTAGGTCAGGAAATTACATGTAGCTATTAGACAAAATCAGATCAGCATGAGCAATATATACTTGCAATATAACATGCACATGTATTTGGATGATATCACATACCTTCTCTTTGATCTTCTTGCTAGTGTAGATCTTCCTCAGATCGTTGTTGACCAGCGGACATGCTTCATCCACTTTGGTCATCACAACCACTTGAGGAATCCCTACAGCAAATGCAGAGGCAATGTAAAGGTTCTATCACAAGTTTTTTCCCTCAACAACTTTGAGCATTATTGTGGCAGTTTGTTGTACACATCTACATTACTGACCCATACTGTCTGGGTCATATAGATAATTATGCAGAAAAGCTGAGTTTTGTAACACGCCCTCTTTGCACTTGGCATTAAAATGCAGCCTGTACCTGGATTTTGTCCATCTATGCATTGAAAACACACACACACACACACACACACACACCCTAACCCAACATGTATGCGAACTCATACAAAACATAAACATTCAGTGGTCAGATTTACCCGCTTCACTGATTCTCTTGCGGATGATCGTCAGCTGGTCAATAAGTTTATCATCTGTGAACAGGACTGTGTCTGCGGCTATGACGTAAACCAGGCAGGAAGCCTGACCGGAGAGGTTGGGTGGCTGCTCTGCATTGAACTAAGATTGGAAATTCATGTTCAATGTCAAACCTATTGCACACAAACTTTATGTTGAAATGTTATCACAATATAGGGGTTTATTACTTCACAGCCATCCTTCACGTTTCGAAACACAGCATTGATGATGTCATCTGTTTGTGACCCAGCAAATGCATCAGGTTCTATTTCCATTATGTCCGTGAAGACGAAGGGCAAAGATTTGTTCCCACTTTTGATGGAGAATCCTTTAAGCTACAAATGAAGACCAAATATATATAAGCACAAATATTTGCAAAGAATTTCCCAGAAACCCTAACCCAATTACCTAAAATGGTTACAGGTCAACATGCAACTACTGTATAGGTGACAAATACTTACTTCTTGTGTGTCACCACCAGGCGAATTCACTAGCGCTCTAGAGGTGATCCGCCCTTGAAAGGCATTATTGATTGAGAGAATAAAGCTGGACTTTCCTGCTCCAACTTCTCCAGTTACCAGGATCTTGATGTCCTTTACATCTGGATTATCCAGAGTGAAGTTTTCTAGATTCTCTTTCAGGGCTTCTTTCAGACTATAAAAGCAAAAGACAATTCTGTACACAATGGACACTGGGCATAATATTTATATCGTGACATGGAAGCCTCCGTGGACTTACCCGTCCCATAAACAAAGATAAGAATTTTTTTGCTATAAGTCAGATCATTGGCAGAGGTAATTTTACACCAATGAGGACATATTTATGAATAAAGACATTGATTTTAGCTAATAAAATACTTAAAAACCTACACAGTGTACCTTTAAAAATGTCCATGAGTAGGCTATACATTTTACATAATTTCCCCAAATAATATAAAAGTTAAAAAAAGAAAGAAAAATTATAGTGACTATACTCAAAACTTACTGAAATACTATACTATTGCACTTCAAAACAGCTTATTCAGAAAGTGCATTAGGTAAGTTGGGGTTATTATTTTAATAATCAGTTCTTATTTTGTATCTTGATGAATATTCAAATATTCAGATTTAATTTTTAATATTCAGCTGTGCATTAAATGCTTTGATGTGCCTTTAAAATTAATTATACAAGGGACAAATAAGCAGGAATAAAAAGAAAAGTTATTGACTTGTTTCTACATGCATTTGGTGTTGGTGAAAATAAGTACTATCCATGATGTAAAACTCTTTATAATAATACTCTAAAATAATCAACATCATGAATGACATATAGTCTAGGATACTAAGCAACCAACTTACGTCCAATCAAATTCTCTCCATGGTGTGTCCAGTTCTAGAAGAAAAAACATAGATCATAGTTACTTTGGTATGTTCTTTGTTTTATGTTCTCCCCATTAAATATTAATACAACTCATGTAAAAGTTGTACTGTATATCTGGAATTAAATGATCCTCTTACCTGGGTTTGACACTCGTGTGGGTGGCAAACTTCTACACAAATTTACATTGACTGGAGCAATTATGTTTGATCCTGAAATATTTGATCCTGAAATATTTCCTGTTGATTGTGATGATCCCATCTTTGTTTTTATGTTGTTTTCCTCCTAAATTATGAATATCTATATCAGCAATATCTCCCTAAAATTAAGGGCAAAGCGAAAGCAACTTGTTTCTCTCTCACCGCAGCTCTGAAGACCCGTGTCGAGGCTCCTACCAAAATTCCAGTTTTATACTTTTTTTTAAAGTTTCAGTTTGACGTTTATCTTTGTCACACATTCCTATGCAAATGAAATCCCACCCCTAAAATCCACACCTACAGAACAGAACTATCTGGACAGAGCTTTCCTGTAGCTCTAACAGTAGGGTGCTGGCGCTAGCAATGCCAAGGTCATGGGTTCAATTTCCAGGGAAAGCAAGAACTGATAAGAATGTAAATGTCTACCTTGGAAATGCAGTGTAAGTCGCTTTGGATAAAAGTGTCTGCCAAATGCATAAATGTAAATGTAATTTGGCATTTTTGGATGACACTTTATAATAAAAGGATTTAGGCGTGTTCGCACCGCAGGAACTAGGAACGATTTTATTTCTAGGAACTCATTTAGCTCCTACTTCAGAGTAGGGTCTAAACCAGCACTATAGGAATTTCCAAAACATTTTATGAATTGTTTTCATAATTTTATTATCTTTGTGGAGATATACTATATATTAGGGTTGTAACAGTACATGTATTTGCACCAAAAGTTTTCGGTACATGTCTTTTGGTTCACTACGCTTGTGTGCTAAACAAATTCAGCACTGTTTTAACCACTGTACATGCAGAACTTCTCTGTGTGGAATGTAATTTCAAACCCCTGAATGGGACAATATCGTTTAAATCAACATACTTTGTTGTAAACACATCTGAAAAATAACTCACAGCATGAGCTGTGCACAAAGTTGTCTAAAACATAAGATGTTCTTTATATTAAGCACTTCAAACAAAATCATTTACGTAGATGGCTTGCCAATCGATGTGTCAGATACACAGTATGTCAAGTTAAGTCATCTTCATCTTTATATAGCGCTTTTAACAATGTAGATTGTTTCAAAGCAGCTTTACAGAGATAAACGTATAATTTAAGGTAACAGAGATTGTTTTGATCAGTCATTGATCAATTTTTATTTCCTGTGTTGTTCTTATAATGTTAATAGAATTACATCAAAACTGTCATCATTGATACATAGGTTATTTTCTACCCTGATTTTAGCACTTTGATTTAAACTTTGTGCTGCATTATATATTTTACGACGTTGAGTGCATTAAGGGACAAAAATGTCCACTCTAAACACTGCCATAAAACTATTATATATTATTATTATTTTCCACTTTTACTGAGTTAAATCTTTTAACCAGCATCAGTCCTCATCATAACTACCAAATATTTATTTAATTTCAGGATTTTAACCCTTTAAATTCCAGTTTTGGTGATGATACCATCAAAATGTATAAGAGGAAAAAACACAAAAATGTAATTATTTTCCATACACTAAATGCAAAGTGAAAACTTTAGCTTTGGATTATCACAGTCTTGAATATGTCAAAGATTAGTGGCAAAAGTTTTTCTGGTGCATTTAAAGATTTTGTGTTATGTCAGATTTAAAAAAGAAAATCACACTTAGCATGTTATGGACCAAATGTTAACATATTAAACACTGTCTAAAATATTATATATTATTTTTTTTTCCACTTTTACTGAGTTAAATCTTTTAACCAGCATCAGTCCTCATCATAACTACAAAATATGAATTTAATTTCAGGATTTTAACCCTTTAAATTCCAGTTTTGGTTGTGGTGACGATACCAAGAGAAAAAACACAAAAATGTAATTATTTTCCATACACTAAATGCAAAGTGAAAACCTTGGCTTTGGATTATCACAGTCTTGAATATGTCAAAGATTAGTGGCATAAAATAATAATTTCTATTCAAATACCCTGTCATTACCAAGCCTTGGGGTAAAATATTTACTTTTTACTGTTTTCCACCAGTTGGTACCATTTTTCATATAATTGACATACTGCAAACATTTTCCTGATTTCTACTATGTTACTATAACCTGTGCCTGTCTCCGTACACATCATGCAGACCTAGGGTCCACGATGCGAGCTGTTGCGTAATGTGTCGGTCCGGGTGTCGTTATCTTGGGTGGCACGAAGCGGAGCGTCTCGGCGTTAGTGGGTGACCAGTGGAGTCCATTTTTGGATGTCCACATAGGATCAGCTGTCTCCTGTGTGTCATCCAATTCCTCACTCTGAGTTGAGTCAGATGAGGAGTCAGAATCCGATGTCAGCTGAATCTCCACATCCTCATCTGACGCGCTCTCCGTTTCACTGCCATCAGACTCCGGTTCGCTGTCTGGTTCAGTAAAGTCCACTGCTTCGGTGATCGTGTAGCTTTTCTTCATCTTGTCGAGTGTGAAATGGCCGCACCAAAGAGGTGCACAGCTTTATAACTTTTGCATCAACCGCACTTGTATAAACACTGATAAGAATCAACTAGGCAGACTTTGTTTTGGATCCGTTGCAGCTACATCTTTGTGTTGCCGCAAGATGAAAGGTGTTATTATTGTCTGAGGACTGACTGCATGGCTGTGTTTGTCCCTCTACGTATGTGAGAAATGATCAATTTACTTTGAAACATAGACTGCTAAAAAAACGCAGTAAGGGCTAGCGCAAAATGCGGCATCAGCATCTCGAAGCGGCACTTCCGGCGGCATCTCCAGCTGCCATCAGTGAGCGGCATCTCCAGCGGCATCTCCAGCGGCCATCAGTGAGCGGCATCTCCAGCGGCCATCAGTGAGCGGCATCTCCAGCGGCCATCAGTGAGCGGCATCTCCAGCGGCCAAATGCGGGAGCGGCATCTCCAGCTGCCATCAGTGAGCGGCATCTCCAGCGGCCATCAGTGAGCGGCATCTCCAGCGGCCATCAGTGAGCGGCATCTCCAGCGGCATCTCCAGCAGCCATCAGTGAGCGGCATCTCCAGCAGCCATCAGTGAGCGGCATCTCCAGCGGCATCTCCAGCAGCCATCAGTGAGCGGCATCTCCAGCAGCCATCAGTGAGCGGCATCTCCAGCGGCCATCAGTGAGCGGCATCTCCAGCGGCCAAATGCGGGAGCGGCATCTCCAGCTGCCATCAGTGAGCGGCATCTCCAGCGGCCATCAGTGAGCGGCATCTCCAGCGGCCATCAGTGAGCGGCATCTCCAGCGGCATCTCCAGCTGCCATCAGTGAGCGGCATCTCCAGCGGCCATCAGTGAGCGGCATCTCCAGCGGCATCTCCAGCTGCCATCAGTGAGCGGCATCTCCAGCGGCCAAATGCGGGAGCGGCATCTCCAGCTGCCATCAGTGAGCGGCATCTCCAGCGGCCATCAGTGAGCGGCATCTCCAGCGGCCATCAGTGAGCGGCATCTCCAGCGGCATCTCCAGCGGCCATCAGTGGGCGGCATCTCCAGCGGCCATCAGTGAGCGGCATCTCCAGCGGCCATCAGTGAGCGGCATCTCCAGCGGCCATCAGTGAGCGGCATCTCCAGCGGCCATCAGTGAGCGGCATCTCCAGCGGCATCTCCAGCGGCATCTCCAGCGGCCATCAGTGAGCGGCATCTCCAGCGGCCATCAGTGGGCGGCATCTCCAGCGGCCATCAGTGAGCGGCATCTCCAGCGGCCATCAGTGAGCGGCATCTCCAGCGGCCATCAGTGACCGGCATCTCCAGCGGCATCTCCAGCAGCCATCAGTGAGCGGCATCTCCAGCGGCCAAATGCGGGAGCGGCATCTCCAGCTGCCATCAGTGAGCGGCATCTCCAGCGGCCATCAGTGAGCGGCATCTCCAGCGGCATCTCCAGCTGCCATCAGTGAGCGGCATCTCCAGCGGCCAAATGCGGGAGCGGCATCTCCAGCGGCCATCAGTGAGCGGCATCTCCAGCGGCCATCAGTGAGCGGCATCTCCAGCGGCATCTCCAGCTGCCATCAGTGAGCGGCATCTCCAGCGGCCAAATGCGGGAGCGGCGTTTCCAGCGGCCATCAGTGAGCGGCATCTCCAGCGGCCATCAGTGAGCGGCATCTCCAGCGGCCATCAGTGAGCGGCATCTCCAGCGGCCATCAGTGAGCGGCATCTCCAGCGGCCAAATGCGGGAGCGGCATCTCCAGCGGCCATCAGTGAGCGGCATCTCCAGCGGCCATCAGTGAGCGGCATCTCCAGCGGCCATCAGTGAGCGGCATCTCCAGCGGCATCTCCAGCTGCCATCAGTGAGCGGCATCTCCAGCGGCCAAATGCGGGAGCGGCGTTTCCAGTGGCCATCAGTGAGCGGCATCTCCAGCGGCCATCAGTGAGCGGCATCTCCAGCGGCCATCAGTGAGCGGCATCTCCAGCGGCATCTCCAGCGGCCATCAGTGAGCGGCATCTCCAGCGGCCAAATGCGGGAGCGGCATCTCCAGCGGCCATCAGTGAGCGGCATCTCCAGCGGCCAAATGCGGGAGCGGCATCTCCAGCGGCCATCAGTGAGCGGCATCTCCAGCGGCCATCAGTGACCGGCATCTCCAGCGGCCATCAGTGAGCGGCATCTCCAGCGGCCATCAGTGAGCGGCATCTCCAGCGGCCATCAGTGAGCGGCATCTCCAGCGGCCATCAGTGAGCGGCATCTCCAGCGGCCATCAGTGAGCGGCATCTCCAGCGGCCATCAGTGAGCGGCATCTCCAGCGGCATCTCCAGCTGCCATCAGTGAGCGGCATCTCCAGCGGCCAAATGCGGGAGCGGCATCTCCAGCGGCCATCAGTGAGCGGCATCTCCAGCGGCCATCAGTGAGCGGCATCTCCAGCGGCATCTCCAGCTGCCATCAGTGAGCGGCATCTCCAGCGGCCAAATGCGGGAGCGGCGTTTCCAGCGGCCATCAGTGAGCGGCATCTCCAGCGGCCATCAGTGAGCGGCATCTCCAGCGGCCATCAGTGAGCGGCATCTCCAGCGGCCATCAGTGAGCGGCATCTCCAGCGGCCAAATGCGGGAGCGGCATCTCCAGCGGCCATCAGTGAGCGGCATCTCCAGCGGCCATCAGTGAGCGGCATCTCCAGCGGCCATCAGTGAGCGGCATCTCCAGCGGCATCTCCAGCTGCCATCAGTGAGCGGCATCTCCAGCGGCCAAATGCGGGAGCGGCGTTTCCAGTGGCCATCAGTGAGCGGCATCTCCAGCGGCCATCAGTGAGCGGCATCTCCAGCGGCCATCAGTGAGCGGCATCTCCAGCGGCATCTCCAGCGGCCATCAGTGAGCGGCATCTCCAGCGGCCAAATGCGGGAGCGGCATCTCCAGCGGCCATCAGTGAGCGGCATCTCCAGCGGCCAAATGCGGGAGCGGCATCTCCAGCGGCCATCAGTGAGCGGCATCTCCAGCGGCCATCAGTGACCGGCATCTCCAGCGGCCATCAGTGAGCGGCATCTCCAGCGGCCATCAGTGAGCGGCATCTCCAGCGGCCATCAGTGAGCGGCATCTCCAGCGGCCATCAGTGAGCGGCATCTCCAGCGGCCATCAGTGAGCGGCATCTCCAGCGGCCATCAGTGAGCGGCATCTCCAGCGGCCATCAGTGAGCGGCATCTCCAGCGGCCATCAGTGAGCGGCATCTCCAGCGGCCATCAGTGACCGGCATCTCCAGCGGCCATCAGTGACCGGCATCTCCAGCGGACAGGACTTTCCGGTGCAGCGGCATCTCCAGCAATCAATATTTTTTATTTTATTAACTGCATTTTAACTAAATAACATTATGTAGCTACCACAGAGTAGCATATAGCTATGTGTAAGCATATCCTTTGTAAATAAAGTTTTGAGTTTCTGATTCTCCATTACATCAGAGAAAGCTGCAATTGTTCTGAGTAGCCTAAGATACAGGCTATGTAACGTTATAAGTTTCCAGCAAGAAGTGTCAATATCACTTTCATGTTTCAGAAAATGCTGTTTATTAAATATTAATTTGAATTATTAAATATGATATAAACGGTTATTCCGTTAATACAGAAATGAGTTCAGTTAATACAGAAATGAGTTTCTGATGTGCTGCACAATTCTGATATTAATTCAAATAAGCTGTAGGCCTACAAAGCTGAAATTGCGGCGGCATCTCCAACAGCCAGCTGTCGCTCCAGCGGCATCTCGTATAGCGGCATCTCCAACAGCCAAGTGACTCGTAGCGGCATCTCCATAAGCCAAGTGACTCGTAGCGGCATCTCCAGCAGCCAATACTTTGTCCAGCTGTGGCTACTGCCAAAGTAAGTGTGATGATACCACTTTCTGATTAATTAGTTATGTTTCTGCGCAGAGGAAATGATTAAATACAATTTTTTTTCCATAAAAACGTAGGCTAACTGAACATCATGTAGCCTAGGCTATTCATGTGAAAAATTATAATTACTAATTTTAAAGGTTTTACATAGAGAACTTTAGCTAATGAATTAGAAACACTCCAAAATATATCCTAATTGTAATTTTATTTAACATTTGTTATTCTTCAAATTAAATCGTCTTTACAAACATAGGCTATATGAGCTAGATTCAACTAATCAATATACTATTATTATTAATAATAATATTATAAATATTAACAATATTAGTAGTACTAGTACACATTTATTAAAAACATTTGTTGTAGGCCTACTGTAGCCTACGGAACACCGTATGTTTTTAATAAATATGTATTTTATATTATGTTTTTAATAAATATGTCTTTTATATTATAATTAATAAGGAATATGATATTTAATAAATTTCCTTGTGGTATTAAATCTGCCACATGCATGTTATGTTGGCCTATTATAAATTATCAGAATACTTGCAATCTCTGATTTTTTTTTATCATGTTAAAATCATAACATGATTGTTTTTCCCCGTTCCCTTAAATATCAACACTGATTGTTGGAATTCTACATACTGTAGTTATCAGATCCGTTTGTCAGAAGATAAGCGGAACCACTTTTATTGGCAGATTTTGCGTTTTGATCAGCTATCTAGCCTACCTGCCACCAAATTCCAACCCTAGAGGGCACCAACTATAACGTAAAAGTTATCGCTGTTTTCAACCAAGACGACCCACTGAGCAAGCGACGTCTGTGGACGTACAAAACAGGTTGATATCAAGTCCGCCCGTCCAGGCCATGATCTGAACGTCCATTGACAGCCAGAATTAGTCGATTAATGACACTGAGAAATTATGTCCAATCCGGCCATAATCTAAACGTCTACTGACAGCCAGAACTAGTTCAGAAAAGACGTTCATACTGACTATAATCTGGACGTCCGTTGACATCCAGAAACAGTCCATAAATGACGTGAATAAAGATGTCCAATCCGGCCATAATCTAAACGTCCACTGACAGCCAGAACTAGTTCAGAAAAGACGTTCATACTGACTATAATCTGGACGTCCGTTGACATCCAGAAACAGTCCATAAATGACGCGAATAAAGATGTCCAATATGGCCATAATCTAAACGTCCACAGACAGCCAGAACTAGTTCAAAAAAGACGTTCATACTGACTATAATCTGGACGTCCGTTGACATCCAGAAACAGTCCATAAATGACGTGAATAAAGATGTCCAATATGGCCATAATCTAAACGTCCACAGACAGCCAGAACTAGTTCAGAAAAGACGTTCATACTGACTATAATCTGGACGTCCGTTGACATCCAGAAACAGTCCATAAATGACGTGAATAAAGATGTCAAATCTGGCCATAATCTAAACGTCCACTGACAGCCAGAACTAGTTCAGAAAAGACGTTCATACTGACTATAATCTGGACGTCCGTTGACATCCAGAAACAGTCCATAAATGACGTGAATAAAGATGTCCAATATGGCCATAATCTAAACGTCCACAGACAGCCAGAACTAGTTCAGAAAAGACGTTCATACTGACTGTAATCTGGACGTCCGTTGACATCCAGAAACAGTCCATAAATGACGTGAATAAAGATGTCCAATATGGCCATAATCTAAACGTCCACAGACAGCCAGAACTAGTTCAAAAAAGACGTTCATACTGGCTATAATCTGGACGTCCGTTGACATCCAGAAACAGTCCATAAATGACGTGAATAAAGATGTCCAATATGGCCATAATCTAAACGTCCACAGACAGCCAGAACTAGTTCAGAAAAGACGTTCATACTGACTATAATCTGGACGTCCGTTGACATCCAGAAACAGTCCATAAATGACGTGAATAAAGATGTCAAATCTGGCCATAATCTAAACGTCCACTGACAGCCAGAACTAGTTCAGAAAAGACGTTCATACTGACTATAATCTGGACGTCCGTTGACATCCAGAAACAGTCCATAAATGACGTGAATAAAGATGTCCAATATGGCCATAATCTAAACGTCCACAGACAGCCAGAACTAGTTCAGAAAAGACGTTCATACTGACTGTAATCTGGACGTCCGTTGACATCCAGAAACAGTCCATAAATGACGTGAATAAAGATGTCCAATATGGCCATAATCTAAACGTCCACAGACAGCCAGAACTAGTTCAAAAAAGACGTTCATACTGGCTATAATCTGGACGTCCGTTGACATCCAGAAACAGTCCATAAATGACGTGAATAAAGATGTCCAATATGGCCATAATCTAAACGTCCACAGACAGCCAGAACTAGTTCAGAAAAGACGTTCATACTGACTATAATCTGGACGTCCGTTGACATCCAGAAACAGTCCATAAATGACGTGAATAAAGATGTCAAATCTGGCCATAATCTAAACGTCCACTGACAGCCAGAACTAGTTCAGAAAAGACGTTCATACTGACTATAATCTGGACGTCCGTTGACATCCAGAAACAGTCCATAAATGACGTGAATAAAGATGTCCAATATGGCCATAATCTAAACGTCCACAGACAGCCAGAACTAGTTCAGAAAAGACGTTCATACTGACTGTAATCTGGACGTCCGTTGACATCCAGAAACAGTCCATAAATGACGTGAATAAAGATGTCCAATATGGCCATAATCTAAACGTCCACAGACAGCCAGAACTAGTTCAGAAAAGACGTTCATACTGACTATAATCTGGACATCCGTTGACATCCAGAAACAGTCCATAAATGACGTGAATAAAGATGTCCAATATGGCCATAATCTAAACGTCCACAGACAGCCAGAACTAGTTCAGAAAAGACGTTCATACTGACTATAATCTGGACGTCCGTTGACATCCAGAAACAGTCCATAAATGACGTGAATAAAGATGTCCAATATGGCCATAATCTAAACGTCCACAGACAGCCAGAACTAGTTCAGAAAAGACGTTCATACTGACTATAATCTGGACGTCCGTTGAAATCTAGAAACAGTCAATGACTGACAGCCAGAACTAGTTCAGAACAAAATGACAAACAATATCTGTAAATTAATTAACTGACTGTTAATTTACGGACTATATCATTAACTGTTAAATTGATCTTGCTGGTCAGACACCAACAGGGTTCATGATGCACACATGGCGCTTTTAAGTCCTCCTGGGAAGTTTGTATTCATGAGGTTTTACTAGTGATGTAGTACTCGAGTCCGGTCTCGGTTTCTGCTTTCTCGGACTCGACTCGCACTTGTTCCTTCAAAGACTCGGTCTTGACTCGGACTCGGCATAGGCGGTCTCGTCCCCATCACTAGTCCACTAGAATACATACCACTAGAAAATTTTAATTTGCTCTGCATGTCCTAACTATGATTAAAAAAGTCAGGGTGGGCTTAACATGTTGATGACAGAGCAGCACTGTTGAAGCAGTTTAGAAAAATAGGCAGAAGATGATGCATGTGGTAAGGATTTTTGTAATGATAGTAAAAGCATAGTCCATATTAAGATGTTAAGACTGCTCCTCTAAACAATTCCCAATCTAGCTTAGTCTGTAGGCCTAACTGTTGATTATTAACTGGGGTGATATTAAATCATGAGTATGAAAACTGACATGTTTTTATGGTCTTGGTCTCAACTCCTAAAGACTCAGTCTCGACTCGGACTTGCTTCCTCAAAGACTCGGTCTTGACTCGGACTCGACTGAATTTGAAAACCAACGGACTTGGTCTCGACTCGGTCTCGACCTTTCAAAGACTCGGTCTTGACTCGGACTCGACTGAATTTGAAAACCAACGGACTCGGTCTCGACTCGGACTCGACCCTTCAAAGACTCGGTCTTGACTCGGACTCGGCATAGGCGGTCTCGTCCCCATCACTAGGTTTTACTATTTTTTTTTTTTTTTATGTTTTAAATTAATTTATGAAGCCACTGTAAAATGTATCATTAGCCTACAAGTTATATTGTTATACTATAATACTGTCATATTTTGTGCAGGCATTAGCTTACTTCATCGTAAATAGAAAAGCCTGACAATGTAACTGCTAAATACCCAAGTATTGTGGTATTCCACAATGTTTCTCACTGACACACTCATAAGATTGTGGATTAAAGAAAATCCCAAACTTCCTACTCATATTTTCATCATTGTGGCGGCGTTCATGTGTGTTCAATTTGTAAATACGATCTTTATGTGTATGTCTTGAATGCCTCAATAGCTCTAGTTTAGGGACAATCCATACAAACAATCTTTACTAAACAGTGAGAAGATGTTTGTCCTTTATCAATGCTAAAGGCCTAACCACTGCAGTTAACACCATGCCGTTAAATAAAAGTCTGTAGACAAGTCTTAAGGTTAAGGTTAGGGTTAATCTTAACCCTTAATTTCTAACCCAGACCCGGTTTCACAGACAGGGTTTAGATAAAGCCAGGATTTGTCCTTAGTGCAATTTGGGTATTTAATTATAGCTTTTAAAAATGTGCCTTAGAAAAAAAAAAACATTACTGGCGTGCATCTTGAGACAAAACAATGGCACTGCCATAAGATATGTCAGTACAAGTTGCTTTCAGGTAATACAGCTCAAACATGCATTTTAGTCTGGGACTACAGGCTTGCCTGTGAAGTGTGAAACCCGGGGTATATGTTGTAACTTGTATATAATTATGCCAATGTTAGCAAAGTGTTGTGTTGGACAGAGGATTAACTCTAAACCAACAGGTTGTGTACCAGTGCCACACAGGGTGAAAAGGGATGTTGACATTATTAGGCATAAGAGTGTTTCTAAAGGAAAGGTCAAGAATTTGTGAATGTGTAAATGGGTCATTATGGGTCACATGAATGTAACTGTCACCACCATGATACCAATTCATTAGATTTTCATATAGATCTACATCCAGAATTGTATATGAATATATGCAGTGTTTGCTCTGTTTAATATACTGTTTGCTCTATTAAATTGCACTTTATCAGAACAGTGGTAAATAAATATTATATATGGTCAGTTCAGTTACAGTATTTTTAATCTTTCATTGTTATTGTTTAATTTTTAATCATGCACTGCAATGAAAAAACAATTTAACCAATTGATTAAATATAACAGCCAGCCTACAAATACAACCAAATAAATAGCACATAATATATTTATATATATATATATATATATATATATATATATATATTTTTTTTTTTTTTTTTTTTTTTTTTTTTTTCCTGTAATTGCAATGTTGCCACACTATTGGCTGTCTCTCCTAGCTGTTTTGAGCATGATTGGTTATTCTCTGTTTATTCTGACTGTCATCCAGGAATCTAGCCAATGACAACTATGCGCGCCTTTAGGAGTCAAGTTTGAATAAACGTCAGTTGAGTGAGTCGGTGTTTGCTTTGCTGCTGCGCGGGATCTTCAAGATCCAAACCTAGCCTATTCTGTGGGTTTTACATCGTTTAAAACATGGATTATTTTACATCGGTCTGCTAAATGTTTATTTTGAGCGAGTTGCTGGATGTAAATGAAGAACAAACAAGGAATATGGACAAAGAATTTTAACAACGGACATATTGCAATCTACGGAAGGTAACATTAAAACTTTATTATTCTGCTAGCGCTACATCAATATATAATGTTAGTGTATTAAATTGAGAATCTAAACGTGATTAGAACAATATTATTAGTGCATACGGTATTCCAATGTATTAATGTTATGTGTTGCTAGCATGTGTAACTTGTCTAACTTAGTTTATGATAAAAAATAAAATAAAACTCAGCATGGGAGCTTTACAACGAGTGAACTGAGAATATAACGTTATATTGTATCTTTAGACAGAAAGGAACTGTCACAGTCTTATACTATAAGAATCTGCAAACTAGGCTTAGCTGCTATGAATCTATTGATCGCGGGATGTAAATGATGACACAATTTTCAACTTTGAGGTGAACTAATCCTTTAAGGACATTTGCTAAATTAACCATGTTTTTTATTATAGTGTAGAAACCATGTTTTTATGGTGGATTGATTACAATAATTTTTTAAGTGAGTATACCCCCTGCGCAAAGTTACCTCCAGATGACGTAGTTTCAACGGTGTGCTTGTCCGTCCTATGTCGGTATCAGGAGGGTGCAGACTGTGACGCCAATCAACGTATTTTTCCGCCGTCTACCGAACCTCCTGTATCGACTTCCACAGGACTTCCAGATATGGTCGTTGTGGACGTCTCATTTTGGTCCCCTATGGGTGCAGACTGTAACGCCAGACGACGTCTTTTTTTGTTGTCTAATGATCGTCCTGTACTAACGACCAGAGGACCTCTGTATAAGGGCTAATTGTACTCCAAATGTGGTCATTGTGGACGTCCCATTTTGATACCTTAAAGGTGCAGACTGTGACGCCAAACGACGTCTTATTTAGTCGTCCAACAAACGTCCTTATTAACGTCCAGAGGACCTCAAGAGGTGCAGACAGTGCTTTTATACTGCACTGTTCATAACCTTTGTCTCATTTCAACTGTTCCAGTTCATTTTTTCTGTTGCTTCATTTGATTGCTTTCCTTTCCACCACATAACTGGAAACACATTCCAATGTAGCCTAATCCATCCATTTCCAGTTCAAACCTGCCTCTGAGCCAAACAAAGCTCCAGGAAAATTAACTGGTACAGAAAACAGGCCCTCCACCCTCTGGAAAGGGATAGGCATACAGTTATGCACAGAGGTTTAAGAAATCAATTCAATCCCCACTCATTTTTATTTTTTATTTTTTGTAAATCACTGTATGCTCTGTACAATTTCAGTTAAACACAACTATCACACAAGTGCTAAACTAAATCTGTGCAAAACAAGACGCAAATGTTGAGTGTCTGAGTAACTGACTGCTGTGTGTGTGTGTGTGTGTGTGTGTGAGAGAGAGTATATTATATTTATATATATATATATATATATATATATATATACTCTATGTATGAAGAGTTGATGCAAAAGCCTTTAAGTGCCATTTGAAATTTTCTTCTAGAATGATAATTTTTATCAAGCTTGTATATTTAAGTTCAGTAATTCCACTTAAATGTCAATGAAGATTACCTATTAATTGTCATTTAAGTGACATGCGTGTGTACATGATCAGTGACTATGTGGAGTGAACCCTCCACCTCCACTTCTTTGTGGTGCGTGTTTAAGGTGTTCTGAGGTGAAAGTTCTAATGGAGTCCTCTGTAGCAGTTTGGTCGAACTTCATAACTCAATCTGCACAAGTACAAAAACACACATAATTACTATCATACAAAGGCACCCTGCAGTCATACATCAAGTCCCTCTTTTTTTTTTTTATCTGGCCTTACCTTGTAGTGCTCTGTACATTTTTGTGTTTCCAAAAGGCCTCTTGCCTTTTTGCCCCCTCCCCTTCATATTAAAAGATGCCATTACGGCATTAGAGAAGAGTCTAAAGGAAAAGAATTTACATTTAGAAATCAATAGGAGAAAGTATGTTCTGTGGCCACAAACACATACACAAATAGTATTCTGCATACACACAGTCATGTCAGTCAGGGGGGTTTACGCCATGGAGATATTAATATAACTGGAGACAGTGAGAAGCTTCTCCCCTTCCCCCTCCCCCCCCCCCTCCCCCCTCCCCTCGCATTTCTATTGGCTGTGCTAGGCTAGCAAACTCAGCCTAAACGGGCTAAAATTGGCCGCCGCCATGATGGATATTTGTGGGCTTAATTCCGGGGTCAAAACCAGGTAATTTCCTATCCTCTGTCTTGGTAGCCAATAAGGTGCTCCTGCATGCATGCACCAATGCATAGATGGCCAATGAAGCTGATTGTGATTCAGACATTGAAAAACATAAAGCACCTGGACATTACAGAAAATCCATACTGTACTAACGTACCTGTCAAGGGCTTTGTAGACACAGTCCTTGGTGGTCTTTCCACCAACTTTTGATATTTGCAACACCTGTTAGAATAACTTCATAAGTCAATAAGGTTGACTGGCCCTCCCCAAAATAACCTAACAATGAGTGAGTGCATTGTATTGTATAAAGCTAGTTATCTTTTACTTCCATACTTATACAACTACCAAAGCATCATAGGCCTCCGCATCATGGAGACATTCCTCTTCACGGTCAAAGTCCTCCAAAGTCTCCATCCTTTCGATGTTTACTGGTGAACTGGCAGGTTGGCTTTGCTTTAAGCAAGTTCTTATGTCAGCGAGTATGTCTAGGACTTTTTTCTGGTACACTGAAATCAATAAACACAAATGAAGATCACAATCATTACAGTCATCTCCAAAGTTATGGGAACAGCAAGGCAAATTTATTTATTTTTGTTGTACATTGAAGACATTTGGATTTTAGAAAAAAATACGAATGTGAGACTAAAGATCAGAATGTCAGCTTTCATTTCCTGGTATTTACAGTACATCTAGATCTGTTAAACAACTTATATCACCCCTTGTATGGGAACATGTGACTGACAGGTGGTTCTCGTTGCCCACGTTTACTTTTAGGTTGATTGTTAGAACATTAAATAGTGCTGCATGACTAGGGTTTATTTTAGCCTTGAGTTTTACCAATACAGTTTGCATTTTTATGACCAACATTATGTTTTGTGATGTTAATGGGTCACTGGCATAAGACAGTTGCAAGCAAGGGTTTGCAACTAAATGTTAAATGTTATTTACTGTAAGATGATTTGTTCTTGAAAACGTGGTGGTCTGATAAAAAGGTGATATCTCCTAAGACGTTTCAAACTAATATGACCTGACATGTTAGAAGCCAGTAATCACAACACTCTTGCTCAGTGTCCTGACACTGTCACACATCGATAACCTACCACTCCAAGGCAATGGGAAAGTCCATCTTCTGTTGGTCACTGCATCTGCACCACAGAAAGTCTGATTCAGCAATTACTACATCACAACATTTTCAAGATATTGGGGCCGCCTTACAACCCCCCAAAAATGGGTTATATTCTAACAATAATGAGTACACGTGCTACTCACTGCACTACTCATCTTGCACTTCAGAAATAGAACTCACCATGCCTTGGCCTGCCAAGGGGTGGTGGGGTTGCTGTTGATCTTATGCCGTGATGTGTGCTGTGATCATTCCTGGATCTCACAGTGTGTCTTGCTTCATCGCTGTGCCTCGACCCCCCACTTCTGGATCTCACAGTGTGTCTTGCTTCACCACTGTGGCGTGATCCATCGTTTCTGGATCTCACAGTGTGTCTTGCTTCATCGCTGTGCCTCGACCCCCCACTTCTGGATCTCACAGTGTGTCTTGCTTCACCGCTGTGCCTCAACCCCCCACTTCTGGATCTCACAGTGTGTCTTGCTTCATCGCTGTGCCTCGAACCCCCACTTCTGGATCTCACAGTGTGTCTTGCTTCATCGCTGTGCCTCGACCCCCCACTTCTGGATCTCACAGTGTGTCTTGCTTCACCGCTGTGCCTCGACCCCCCACTTCTGGATCTCACAGTGTGTCTTGCTTCACCGCTGTGCCTCGACCCCCCACTTCTGGATCTCACAGTGTGTCTTGCTTCATCGCTGTGCCTCGACCCCCCACTTCTGGATCTCACCGTGTGTCTTGCTTCATCGCTGTGCCTCGACCCCCCCACTTCTGGATCTCACAGTGTGTCTTGCTTCACCGCTGTGCCTCGACCCCCCACTTCTGGATCTCACAGTGTGTCTTGCTTCACCGCTGTGCCTCGACCCCCCACTTCTGGATCTCACCGTGTGTCTTGCTTCATCGCTGTGCCTCGACCCCCCACTTCTGGATCTCACAGTGTGTCTTGCTTCATCGCTGTGCCTCGACCCCCCACTTCTGGATCTCACCGTGTGTCTTGCTTCATCGCTGTGCCTCGACCCCCCACTTCTGGATCTCACCGTGTGTCTTGCTTCATCGCTGTGCCTCGACCCCCCACTTCTGGATCTCACAGTGTGTCTTGCTTCATCGCTGTGCCTCGACCCCCCCCACTTCTGGATCTCACCGTGTGTCTTGCTTTATCGCTGTGCCTCGACCCCCCACTTCTGGATCTCACAGTGTGTCTTGCTTCACCGCTGTGCCTCGACCCCCCACTTCTGGATCTCACCGTGTGTCTTGCTTCATCGCTGTGCCTCGACCCCCCACTTCTGGATCTCACCGTGTGTCTTGCTTCATCGCTGTGCCTCGACCCCCCACTTCTGGATCTCACCGTGTGTCTTGCTTCATCGCTGTGCCTCGACCCCCCCACTTCTGGATCTCACCGTGTGTCTTGCTTCATCGCTGTGCCTCGACCCCCCACTTCTGGATCTCACAGTGTGTCTTGCTTCATCGCTGTGCCTCGACCCCCCACTTCTGGATCTCACCGTGTGTCTTGCTTCATCGCTGTGCCTCGACCCCCCCACTTCTGGATCTCACAGTGTGTCTTGCTTCATCGCTGTGCCTCGACCCCCCACTTCTGGATCTCACAGTGTGTCTTGCTTCATCGCTGTGCCTCGACCCCCCCACTTCTGGATCTCACCGTGTGTCTTGCTTCATCGCTGTGCCTCGACCCCCCACTTCTGGATCTCACAGTGTGTCTTGCTTCACCGCTGTGCCTCGACCCCCCACTTCTGGATCTCACAGTGTGTCTTGCTTCATCGCTGTGCCTCGACCCCCCACTTCTGGATCTCACCGTGTGTCTTGCTTCATCGCTGTGCCTCGACCCCCCCACTTCTGGATCTCACAGTGTGTCTTGCTTCATCGCTGTGCCTCGACCCCCCACTTCTGGATCTCACAGTGTGTCTTGCTTCATCGCTGTGCCTCGACCCCCCCCACTTCTGGATCTCACCGTGTGTCTTGCTTCATCGCTGTGCCTCGACCCCCCACTTCTGGATCTCACAGTGTGTCTTGCTTCATCGCTGTGCCTCGACCCCCCACTTCTGGATCTCACCGTGTGTCTTGCTTCATCGCTGTGCCTCGACCCCCCACTTCTGGATCTCACCGTGTGTCTTGCTTCATCGCTGTGCCTCGACCCCCCACTTCTGGATCTCACCGTGTGTCTTGCTTCATCGCTGTGCCTCGACCCCCCACTTCTGGATCTCACCGTGTGTCTTGCTTCATCGCTGTGCCATGATCTGACACTTCTGCTCACGCTGGATCCACCACTGGACCTACAGTAGTATTATTTTAAATTATTTTTATCACTTGGCAATTTCATGACTGACACTGTGCCTTTTTAGTATTCTAAATAATTATCTTCACCCCCTGAATAATAAACTGGGTGAACACTGGAGCACTTTCAGTGAAAGACTAATCACTCCAAAATGTTCATCTGTGAGAAACAGCAAGTACTTCACACCATCAAATTACACTAATTTTCACTTCTCTGATACACTGCTGCAACAGAAGATTGTTAGTCTGAACTTTTTCCCTTTTCTTCCTACTCATTTTTTATAATTTCTAATAATTTTTAATAAAATCTTAATACAACTTTTTACACACTTTAGAGATAGCTTTTTGTGACAAAATTTCCTTAGGGATTAATACAAATATTCTTATCCGGAGTCCTTACCTGGAGCGATAGTCTTCCCTGGTACAACCTCTTGCTGCATCACGAGACCCTGAAAAATGCAAGGAATGTTTTTACATTTCACTAGGCCTGATAAATAAAAATAAAAAAAACATACAGTTTAAAGTGTGATGAGATGAATACTCACTGGGTGTTAATGGGTCTCTTTGCTGAAGTGCTGTGTTTGCAGGAGAGACAAAAAAAAAAAAAAAGAATATTGACAGATGCACAATTACTGACAGACATGGCTTCATCTTCAGAGTCTGAAACACATCAATCAGCCTGTATTTATCATGTTGTACACACAACATTAACATGCTTCAGAAATTGTCATCAGTACTCACATGCATTATGTAACATGCTGCTGTCCTGAATGGTCGGCAGCTTCTTTGGTGCAGTAGGGTAGTCAGGAAGCTTTACGCCTATAGAGAGTCAACATAAAGTAAAATAAGCATATCCATGGCATAATGTAAATAATTATATTTATTTGGAGACTGGATTTAAAAATGCATTATAGAAATACATTACCCCTAACGCTCACATCCTCAACAGTTGAATCAGTAGATTCTGCAAAAATCATTGACCACCCAATTCATCAACAGACTTTATATTCCTAATGTCAGAATTATTTGTGAATGATAAACATACCATTTCTAACAAAACCCTCTGGCATTCCCTTTTTAGGCCGGGTCCTTGTTGATCTAATCACCACCTCTTCTTCTTCTTCTTCCACCTCCTCCTCCTGCTCTGCCTGACTGGTTATATTGTAGTGATTGCATTCACTCCGCTTAGCTACAAATAGAAAAATTCAACTTACAAAACCCCCTTTAAAAAAAAAAAACACCCCATTTTCCATGAATAGAAATTTCTATTCATCAAAAGAAAAGTTACCTGAAGTTATTTTTATTTTTATTAATGGAAAGGTCATCCAGTCATCCTTGGGTTCAAGTTTGTCTTTAATAGCCTTTTCAGTTTTTGTGGCACTTAAACTGCTTGGCCATCTAACAGTTTTTTTGTGTGTATTAATCCAGTTGTGAGGATTTACTCCCTCTTCCTCCTGGTCTCCTTCCCGCCAAATGGCCCTTGAATACATGACCTGGAAAAGACAGCATATGCATGTTACTAAGTTAGGGAGTTAGGACGATTCAAAGGGCCTGGCACTGACTGGGGGCCCTTTGAGGGCTATTAATATTGAATATTTGAGGGCCATTTGGATTGAAGTTACTTATACTAAAAAAAGGTATGCTGCATGTAAGTGGCATCAACATATAAAGGTTAATAAAAGTGTTCAGAGCCAGCCAAAAACAGACTTGAATTTAGTTTGCTTGCATGTGAAAATTTCACTACCACTACCTCATGCAATCTTTCATGGGGCCCAAGATTTCTAGCAGCGCCCCTTGTGACAAGATTTAGTTGGTGACCTACTTGGTTAAGTTGGTGAATAAAGCAAGTGAAGTGAGATTGACAGGGTTTGGACATGTGTGCAAGTGGGTTTGAGGGTTACATTGTAAGGATGTTGTGGCAAGTGAGCAGTGACCGTGAGAAAGGACATGCAGGTGGCAGGAATCACAGAGAAGAGAACAACAAATTCAACCTTTAATATTTGTGTTCCAGACTATGGCGAAGGGGTATGAGGACAGAACCAAACGTTTGTGGAAGGCAGGCCACCTTGCGGAACAGATCCTCTTCACGCAATACTCTTTTTGTCATCCTGGCCTTCCCATTTCGCATGCATACTACATTAATAAGTTTTGAGTTACATGGTTGATGGAATAAAGGGGAAGTGTGACGCTGATGCAGGATTTCACAAGCAAAGGTACCCTCTTCATTTTTCTCTTCAACAAAAGCAAATGTGTCATCTCTCAAGAGAAAACAACGGTCCCTTCTCTTGTGTGTTACGGTTGTGTTACAGTTTATTTTGTTCCTGTTAACTTTTGTATGTTCCATTTCCGACAAACGCCTGGTGAGCTGTTCCAGGGGACTTCTACCACTCCTGACGTGTTTCTTTAGTTGTTGTAAGTGGTTTTCAAATGGAAAACAGGAAATGTCATTTAAGGAACTGTTGAAATGGCTGACATCTTCATGAAGATGAACTAGTCCATGTACATTGTAGACAGGAAACGTCTTGCCATACAATTTAGGACAGCATGTGACAAAGTGTTTGATAAGTTCATGAGCATATTGGAGATAGCCATTTCGAGTTCGGTCATCTGACTCTAGCATTATAGACATGGCGATCGTCAAGGACAAGAAATGTTTGTATCGTTCAGGGGACAAGACAGATTTTAAGACCACAGGTCCAGTGTAGAGCAAAAACTGACGCAACTCAGTGGCTTTCCACCTATCTACCTCAAGTAAACCCCGTGGTTGCCTGGCAAATTCACTTGGCAACTTGCCTCTAAAAGCAATTAGACTTTGAGAAATTGCATGTTTTTGTCTCAATGATAGACGACAGAGTTTTGGGCCACGAGTCATGTATATTAAAAGGCGTCGAACCACTCCTAAGATGACCATATGCATATAATCCAAGACAAAAGAGGAAACACAAGGAATTCCAGCATCAATGAATGGACTGAAAGCTCTCTGGTGATCCCTATACTCAACTCGAGAAAAACAGTCATCAGTGCGCGAAGGGCAATCCTGATCAGCAAAAACTATCCTTCTCTCAACAGAAGTTCCTGTGATGACACATCTTTCGCAACTATTATAGGAGGTATGACCCTTAATACATTTAAGATAAGCCCTTGCTGGCGCGTCACAAATCACAGCATCAACATTAACAGTATAGGTGTGGCCTTCATAAACTATCCCACTGTCTTTCAGATGCTTGTACTCGGTAAGAAAATCTTCAACATAGTCCTCAAGTGGACTAGGCTTACTTTGGCCACAAAATATGGCAACAATAAATGGATCGAAATGGCCAGTCTTCGCCAGTATTGGCCAGAATTGGACACCACTGCTTTTGAAAAGGGGGAGGCCATCAATATTTACAGTAAGGTGCACATCATTACTGTGACTCTGATTCAAATAAGGACGGATCCCCTTTTCTAGGCCGTAATATTTGTACTGCCCACCACATTTAGATTGTGTTGTGTTACGTTGTGGTGTGGCAAGCAGTGTGCGACAATCAGTAGGCAATTGGTGGCCTTGCCTTCTCAAAATAATCAAACTATTAATTGCTCTGTGAGTCAAGTTGTGGTCTAAGGCCCACTGTCTGAGGTCATCCTTTAAGCTACTGGTCACATCAGCTTCATCATGTTCAGAGTCAGTGGACCAACGGTCCCCTTCAGTGTCTGTGTTAAAATCAAAGTCGGGTGTCACATGGAAGTAGTTCTTATACTATACCATGTGTCAAAATGATTGATGACTTCCGGTCCCGCCCACTAGATATGACATCTGGTCCCGCCCTTCCGGTTGTCCGTTGACTTGTCCCGCCCTTTCTGGTGTATATTGATAAGGATATGGATTGTCGTATTGACCGTTTGATCATGCGTTTTGACCGTTCGATCATGCGTTTTGACAGTTTTATCTACCGCATATGTTGTTTTTTATCTATTATATTTCCGGCATATGTTGTTGTTAGGGTTTGCCCTATCATCCTACCTAGTCGTAGATAATTTGGTTTGACAGAAAGTTTTTGACCCTATTTGACCCTTTTTTATTCGTAGATAATGTGGTTTTGTCAGAAAGTTTGAAGACTGTGTCACACACAAGCATTATCTCTAGTGCACACAAGCTGGGTGTATTTTCTGTGTTTGTGATAGACATCTGTTTTTGACAGAAAGTTTGAATTTGTTGTCCGGTTCAGTTATGTGTTTGTGTGTATGTGTGTGTGTATGTCTGGGTATATGGCATCACAAGTGCTGTTAGGAAATGTGTCAGCATCTGATATGATCCCCTCCACATTCCTGAGGTAACAGCAAAAGTGAAAAAAAAGAGAGTTGTCCCTAATCATGTTTTATATTTCACACAAATGATATACAATAATATCTTAGCAAAAATCTACTGAAACCATTTAATTCAGTTTTAGAGAAACAAAAGAATAAAATGAATAAGGATTTTACTAAATACTAAAGCCTATCACAAAAAAAAAGAGTTGAAAACATACTGTTCTTTAAAAAGTATAAATGAAAAGATTATAAAATAATTTAACCAAGGTTGAAAAAACATACCGTTCGTTTAAAGTATAAATGAAAAGATTATAAAATAATATAACATAAATGTCAGTGTTTCTCTCTCTCTCCTGCTAGGTTTATTCAGCGATCAGAATGAGACAATAGGGCTAAATTTATTTCAAAGTTTAAATGATATCTTTATAAAATGTTGTTTTTATTTTATTTTATTTTTTTTAATTAAATTTAATACATTTATTAAAAGTCGTAATAATGTTTTTAAATTCAATACATTATTAAAAGTTGTAAAACAAAAACACTGTTTTTTCTGAATGCCTCTCCAGCCAGAGTAGTGTGTGTGTGTGTGTGTGTGTGTGTGTGTGTGTGTGTGTGTGTGTGCGTCCTCTGACATGACCCCCTCCACATTCCTGAGGTAACAGTGAAAGTGAGAAAAAGAGAGTTACCCTAATCATGTTTTATATTTCACACAAATAATATGCAATAATATCTTACTAAAAATCTACTGAAACCATTTAATTCAGTTTTAGATAAACAAAAGAATAAAAAAAAATCATATTACATAAACATTCCGTTCTTTAGGCCTATAAGTGTATAAAATAAAATAGCCATCTTGCTAATTTAACTAAAGTTGAAAACCATTCAGTTCTTTATAAAAGTATATAATTAAATGCTTATAAAATAAATATCTTATTGATCCAATTGTTTTTGATAAACAAAAGAATAAAAATCATATTACATAAAAAACGGTATACATTAAAATGGTTATCTTGCTAATTTAACTAAAGTTGAAAAACATTCTGTTCTTTAAAAGTATATAAAAAAATAAAAAATAAAAATACTGAAATTTCAGTTTTAGATAAAAATAAAATTCATCTAAGTCTGCTGACTGAAGATTTCATGAAGCACCAGACAAATGGTATGTTTGTGTGTGTGTGTGTGTGTGTGTGTGTGTGTGTGTGTGTGTGTCTGTGACAGGTTCTGGTAAATTAGCGTGCCGTCATCTTTCTGAATTTATTTCAAAACATAATCGTAAAAGTTTAAATATGATCTTTTAAAATTAAAAGACTGTTTAAATAAAATCTTTAAAGTTTTATTAAAATCATATCTTCTATTTATTTTCTTAGAAGATTACTGTAATGATTTTGTTTAACGGTAACCTAAAGTATAATTGTTATTAAACAATGTCTGTTCAAAAACTTTAGATTGTAGAAAAACTGTACTTTTTAGTCGTTTTAAATCTCATTTATATGAAAAGATTCAATCAGCATTTTTTTTTGTCCATGCGGGGTTTCAATTTTTATGGTGGGGGCTTTCCATAGCTATAATGAATTTTGTACCGTACACCTAAACACAGAAAACTACATTTGTACATTTTCAAAATGAAATAAACAAATAAATAAATCATTTAATATCATTTTGTGCACACACACGGTTCTAAAAAATAAACTAATCTCTATTTTAAATTAAATTATTATTATTAATAACATATGTTACTAAAATGTAAACAAAGTTTTAGCTAAATAAATATATAAACAAAAACACCTTACAGCCCCAGATCCTTCAGAGATAAACCACAGTGTGATCTGAAGCTTCAGGAAACAGGGTATCAGACCAGATGAGTCTCGGGGGACAATGTCACAGTAAATCTAGTCTGCTAACGCCTTTTACAGAATACATCCAGAGTTTATACTAAATTCATTTAAAAGCATAATCATACAAGTTTAAATAAGGTATTTTAAAATTAAAAGAAATCTTTAAAGTTTTATTAAAATCATATCTTCTATTTATTTTCTTAGAAGATTACTGTAATGATTTTGTTTAACGGTAACCTAAAGTAGAATTTTTACTAAACAGCGTTTAGTTGTTGATTGTTGAAAAACTGTGCTTGGTCATCTTAGATCTTTTGTCCATACAACATGTTGTCAAAGTTTGTCACAATGTTTTGTTGTTGTGTTGTTTTTAAGAAATCCGAGGACTCCACATTGCTCTTATTTAGACTAAGTTGTATCATCTGCAAAATCACTGACCCGGCATAAGTAAAGTTGGTCTTGAGCGAATATTTAATTTTATCAGTCATAATTCAAAGTATAAGTATACGATCGTATAAGATCATTTTAACTTGTATTCCCCGAACTATCCTTAATCAGTGTGGAATCACACAGGGTGAAACCCTTTACTGAGAATATACTATCGGTTATCTACTCAAAATATATGTAGAAGTGTAAAATCGGTGTTTAAAATCTGTCTGCTGGCCGCATGAATAGACTTTGGGGAGAGCTGATGATACAGGAAGCATGCCCTTTGACCTCCTCGATTGTGGAGGCTTTTTTTTTTTTTTTTTTGTTAAAGACCCAACTACAAGTTAGTTCTCCCAAAAGAATTTCTCCCATCTAGTGGTTCTCCCATCTACTCGCTTTTTCAAATGCGTGTTGCAACTGCGGTAGCCTAATGTGTCAAAAGCTATGACAACATGGCTTCCAATAGCGCTTCATAGAGTTTAACGATACATGTTTTTGTACTGTTATGCCAGCTATATAATGATTTACACAACCAAGCAATGAAAAAAGCTTGTAATTTAGACCATACCTTTGACTTGCCTGTCGAGAAGAAATCAGGCAACTTCCCTTTCAAAGTCTTTCTCCTTCATTAGATCTTTCCACATGGGGAAAAGCTATCCTGATATTTATTTACATACCGATAAATTAAATGTTAGCTTTTAGGCGTTAACGATTCCTTCTCCCGTGGCTCGGCATAAGTATGATCCTACATTATAATGTACTGTGCAGTGCAACCTTTCAAATTTGCCGGGGCAGTATCATTGCCTCCCATATGGTCTAGCGGTTAGGATTCCTGGCTTTCATCCAGGCTGCCCGGGTTCGACTCCCGGTATGAGAAGACATTTTTTTTTTTTTTTTTTACATTGTCAACAAAATTCAAGTTATTCAATAATCATTTTTAGTTATCCATAGTCTTAGAGGCCTACAAGTCTTAGAGGCCTACACGAACTGCAGAAACAAGCAGAAGATACGTAAAAACTCATAAATGCTGTTTCAGTAGGCTACTGAATCATTTTCACAAATACAATTATATAGAATTCAGAAAATTTCACTATGGAATATTTACTTTATCTATCATAATTTCAATTTAGTACATCATCATTTAAACTTTTCATCTCATAAATATGACGCATAGTCATAATTGTAATTTCAACTTTTTGTTATAATTATTACTTAATTCAGAATTACAATTTTTGTCAATTACACCTTTTTAATGTAATACTTAAAACGTTTTTAAGGCATAATTTGGTTGTTGACTATAGTAGTGTTGATGATGAAACGTGTTGAGTTAGGCTAGCGCTTTTTGCCCCTCTCTGGTATTATAGTGTTTCAAGATGGCGGAACGACACGGAAGCCTCCTTGGACTTACCCGCCCCGTGTAAATAAAGATAAGAAATGTTTCGCTTACGAGGATAAGTCAGATCATTGGCAGAGGTCATTTTACACCCATGAGGACATATTTTATGAATACAGACAATGATTTTAGCTAATAAAATAAAACATTTTCAACGAGCGAATCTACACATGAGAGGCCTTCAGAAGTCATAACTCCAGGGGTCAACGGCTTAGGCCCATTGGTTTCGGTATTTGTAAAAATCAAATACTGTATTACACTTTTCAAAGTTACAATAAAAAGACCTGTTGTGTTCTGACACAAGGCCATTAACTTGTTTTTATAAATGTATTTTGCTTATTTCTACAAATATCGACCTGAAAAATGAAAATCAGAAAAAACAGAAAAAACATTGTTTTAAAATACAACTAAACCATGATAATGTTTAGTTTAGATGTTGATGACTAAGCTTCTGGCATATAGTGCAACCACGCAACAAGAAATCTAATATTGGTGTAATCTTTGCGAGGTCTCACTCACGACACACAACTTTGTAAATAAAATAAAAAATATTATGGAAGTCATTGTACTGTAATTTAACCATATTTTATTTATTAATATTATGGCTTCATGTTGATTTAAAGTTTTTAATTGTTATTAACAAATACCTTTTAACATCCGGCACAAAATGAAAGAGATGTATTATTTGAAAAAAAAAGAAAAAAAAATGGAATGTTCACAATCACTATGTGTCAAAAACAGTATGTGTGTAAATAGTTGTGCAAAGTTCCACACCCTATGGACTAACACATAAATAAATATATATAACATACACAAAACATTTCTTAACTAAGCAACTGTTTCTTAAATTATCAGACACTCACCGCACTGATGTTAACATCACCATATATTGTGTTTTCTACCATGATTGTAGTAACTATTGTCCCACCATTCTTCTGGGCAACTGTTAAGTTAAGCTGATTAGGGTTCTGAATTAATGGCTGTCCGAATGTTGTAGAAATATTACGCTGTCGTCGTTGTGGAAGGTTGTTAGGCTGTTGATTTGTCATGTTTCCAGAATGTGTTTGAACGCACAGCGTTTGAACGTCACCATCTGTTAAAAAATGAACAATTAAATACACAACCAAAAACCATGTAAACATTATAGTAAAGCTTATTGAAGATTGAGAAACATATTGACTACTAACAAAGTAAATTATACATCTTTTCCTACGTTTGATATTCTTTTTTCTGATTTTTTTCACTATGGACTTGATCCTTTTTAATGCTGTTTTCTCTCCATATTTATTCTGTAGTTCCTCTACTGTGTCTTCCAACCTCCCTGTTGTTGTTCTTCTCCTGCTGTGTTAACCAAAGACAAACAGTTAGAAGAATAAAATGTATGTACAATAGCAAAAATAAAAGTTGGTCATTAGTTGTTAGGGTTAGATACACCTGTAGACACATTCACACACCCGTTCGCCTGTTTTCATTTAGCATACACCAGAGTTCAAACATTCACTTTTTCAAAGGGTCGAATGATTACGCGGTCAAAATTTCTCTTTTTAACATGAGAGTTAAAAAATGTACACGAGTCACGACGCATTGCATTATGCACCTGACCTGCCGGCTGATGAAGTATTTATTACATCAAGAAAACATGAATACAACACACTGCACTTGGATGAATACATTTATTAGATTTATTTAATAATATTACCAGTTCCATATTATCTTTATATAAGACATATAAAGACATCTTAAAAATAAGACAAAAAATGATTTTATTTTTTAAATTTGACTGCATTCTTTACTTTTTGATTTATGAATTATAACAGACTGATGGGAAAAACATTATTTTGCAGTTACTTTTTTAAAATTTGTTTTATTATTCAACTATCTCTTTCTTTTTGTTAGATTTTTATTAGTTGTAATTTTATATATAAACATTTAACTTTTAAAATAAAGGTTTTACAACAACATCACCATCTTCCGCTATATTTTGGCCTCCATGCTCATCTATTTACAGTATATGATATTGGTGAAGGGGGCCAGCATGAATATATATTTTTAGGGGGCCCCCCGAATTCTCTACGGCCCCGTTCACATCGCATCGTAAGCGCATAATATCACCTGCTCAAGTACGTCTTGACGAGTTTCTTCTGTATTAAACAGCGAATCTTCTCAGTCAGATCGTCGCAAGATCTCAGGAATCCTCTCACACTGCTTGTGTTCACGAGCTCCATCGCTGCACTTTTGTGCGGCTGTGTGTGACTCTTAACAATTCAAACAGCAGCGCGGAGATGTGACGTCATGTGTCGAGCACATCTTTGCATTTCTTCTGAAACAACAATTTTTAACATCACTATCGCAACACTTATCGTATTGCCGGCTGGGATTGTAATGTTTTGTATGCCGTTTTCTTTACACTCACCCCGGATATCTGTTTCCTGCAGTTAGCTGTAATGTTAGTGAACTCTAGGTCTTCTCTTTGTTCATATACGACAGTATTCGCATGAATTGGCTTGATTTGATAAAATTATGTTTTAAACCATCATCTTCACTTGAGACATTTACATTATACCGTCCTAGTTTTTAAATAGCGCTAAAATGTATATTTTAACCCTTTATGCGGATATGCCGTACAAGGTTCTCTGTTCTCTGGTTCTGTGTTTTTAAAAATAAAGACAAGGATACCTCTTTCTATAAGCGACCCTTAAAATCTGTGCATACAACAAAACACGTGTAGGTGTACGATGATTTATCAACAAATTACTTTTGTTTGACGAAAAACTTAAATCAGCTGGTGCTTGATAACTATTGAAGTTATGATGCGATATTTATCACGTTTTAATTTTAACTCAATACTCTATGAACTTTAACATCTTGTTGGTCAAATTAACTTAAAGCCTACGCATCCTAGCTACTTTCTAAATGTGTGTAACAGAACTTATGGTGAACAATTTAGCCATATGTTTTAAACGTGTAATGTTTAAACAAATTTTGTTACTGGACTGAGTGAAAATAATAAACTTCTCTTTTGTTTTTATGCATCAAGTTAAATGCAAATGATAGGAAAACTTTATGATAGGAAAGTACGGACGGCGCCTTTGACCAAGCCTCTACATATGGGGCACTTGCTCAGAGAAGGCGCACATTCTTTGCACACAACTAGGTGACCACAGGGGATGAAGACAATGTTCACTTCCTTATCCATGCAAACTTTGCATGTGCGCTCCTCTTGAAGTCTTTTTAACTGTTCCTCCATAGGCAAGTCTGAAAGATCTTGACTAGGGGATGCAGCTTCATTTGTCTCGACCGTCAGGCCACACTCAAATTCCATCTCTAAAGCAGGATTGTTCTCTTGTTCTCTCACAAATTCTATCGATTCGCTGTCTCGCAATCTTGCTTGAATCTGATGAACAAACTCTTGGCCCTTTTCTTGCAGTAGGTATTCACATCTTGGAAACCACTTAGCATGTTCTACCCATGGATCATCACCAGACTCCCAACATCTGAGTCCACCATCGCAACAAAAGCACTTCACGTCATCATTACGACCAACATAGTAAAAACCAGCCTTTGCCAATTGTTCTGGTCGAACAATTATTCTTGAGGGCCAGTAGACAAATGTGAGCAACCTTTCTTCACACTGTTGCATTGCCGATACATTGGAAAGGTCGCCACCAGATAAAGGTACATTATCTGCACGGTCATCTCGAACGAAGCGGCAGTGGGGGTAATGCCTCTGGTGTTCTGATACTGCACGATCTCCCGGTTCCCAGTTGCTAAGCTGGCCTCCACAACTGAAGCAAGCCACTCTGTCGCCCTGGCCAAGGTAGTAGAAACCACTTTTGGCAAGCTCGGCTGGAGTTACTGGTGCAAGAGGCCAATTCTGAAACGGGTGTCGCAGGGGCGGAAAGCTGTAGCATGGCTACGCGGGGAAAAGGCACTTTTGATGAAGACAAAAAAAAAAAAGGGGCCACATGGAGAAGTTTAAGTAAACATGGATATGTCTCACCAGCGACCTCCGGCTTGTCACAATCCTGGCATGCGTCGGGAACAGGAACGCCTTGACACCTTTCAGAATTGGCCTCTTGCACCAGTAACTCCAGCCGAGCTTGCCAAAAGTGGTTTCTACTACCTTGGCCAGGGCGACAGAGTGGCTTGCTTCAGTTGTGGAGGCCAGCTTAGCAACTGGGAACCGGGAGATCGTGCAGTATCAGAACACCAGAGGCATTACCCCCACTGCCGCTTCGTTCGAGATGACCGTGCAGATAATGTACCTTTATCTGGTGGCGACCTTTCCAATGTATCGGCAATGCAACAGTGTGAAGAAAGGTTGCTCACATTTGTCTACTGGCCCTCAAGAATAATTGTTCGACCAGAACAATTGGCAAAGGCTGGTTTTTACTATGTTGGTCGTAATGATGACGTGAAGTGCTTTTGTTGCGATGGTGGACTCAGATGTTGGGAGTCTGGTGATGATCCATGGGTAGAACATGCTAAGTGGTTTCCAAGATGTGAATACCTACTGCAAGAAAAGGGCCAAGAGTTTGTTCATCAGATTCAAGCAAGATTGCGAGACAGCGAATCGATAGAATTTGTGAGAGAACAAGAGAACAATCCTGCTTTAGAGATGGAATTTGAGTGTGGCCTGACGGTCGAGACAAATGAAGCTGCATCCCCTAGTCAAGATCTTTCAGACTTGCCTATGGAGGAACAGTTAAAAAGACTTCAAGAGGAGCGCACATGCAAAGTTTGCATGGATAAGGAAGTGAACATTGTCTTCATCCCCTGTGGTCACCTAGTTGTGTGCAAAGAATGTGCGCCTTCTCTGAGCAAGTGCCCCATATGTAGAGGCTTGGTCAAAGGCGCCGTCCGTACTTTCCTATCATAAAGTTTTCCTATCATTTGCATTTAACTTGATGCATAAAAACAAAAGAGAAGTTTATTATTTTCACTCAGTCCAGTAACAAAATTTGTTTAAACATTACACGTTTAAAACATATGGCTAAATTGTTCACCATAAGTTCTGTTACACACATTTAGAAAGTAGCTAGGATGCGTAGGCTTTAAGTTAATTTGACCAACAAGATGTTAAAGTTCATAGAGTATTGAGTTAAAATTAAAACGTGATAAATATCGCATCATAACTTCAATAGTTATCAAGCACCAGCTGATTTAAGTTTTTCGTCAAACAAAAGTAATTTGTTGATAAATCATCGTACACCTACACGTGTTTTGTTGTATGCACAGATTTTAAGGGTCGCTTATAGAAAGAGGTATCCTTGTCTTTATTTTTAAAAACACAGAACCAGAGAACAGAGAACCTTGTACGGCATATCCGCATAAAGGGTTAAAATATACATTTTAGCGCTATTTAAAAACTAGGACGGTATAATGTAAATGTCTCAAGTGAAGATGATGGTTTAAAACATAATTTTATCAAATCAAGCCAATTCATGCGAATACTGTCGTATATGAACAAAGAGAAGACCTAGAGTTCACTAACATTACAGCTAACTGCAGGAAACAGATATCCGGGGTGAGTGTAAAGAAAACGGCATACAAAACATTACAATCCCAGCCGGCAATACGATAAGTGTTGCGATAGTGATGTTAAAAATTGTTGTTTCAGAAGAAATGCAAAGATGTGCTCGACACATGACGTCACATCTCCGCGCTGCTGTTTGAATTGTTAAGAGTCACACACAGCCGCACAAAAGTGCAGCGATGGAGCTCGTGAACACAAGCAGTGTGAGAGGATTCCTGAGATCTTGCGACGATCTGACTGAGAAGATTCGCTGTTTAATACAGAAGAAACTCGTCAAGACGTACTTGAGCAGGTGATATTATGCGCTTACGATGCGATGTGAACGGGGCCGTAGAGAATTCGGGGGGCCCCCTAAAAATATATATTCATGCTGGCCCCCTTCACCAATATCATATACTGTAAATAGATGAGCATGGAGGCCAAAATATAGCGGAAGATGGTGATGTTGTTGTAAAACCTTTATTTTAAAAGTTAAATGTTTATATATAAAATTACAACTAATAAAAATCTAACAAAAAGAAAGAGATAGTTGAATAATAAAACAAATTTTAAAAAAGTAACTGCAAAATAATGTTTTTCCCATCAGTCTGTTATAATTCATAAATCAAAAAGTAAAGAATGCAGTCAAATTTAAAAAATAAAATCATTTTTTGTCTTATTTTTAAGATGTCTTTATATGTCTTATATAAAGATAATATGGAACTGGTAATATTATTAAATAAATCTAATAAATGTATTCATCCAAGTGCAGTGTGTTGTATTCATGTTTTCTTGATGTAATAAATACTTCATCAGCCGGCAGGTCAGGTGCATAATGCAATGCGTCGTGACTCGTGTACATTTTTTAACTCTCATGTTAAAAAGAGAAATTTTGACCGCGTAATCATTCGACCCTTTGAAAAAGTGAATGTTTGAACTCTGGTGTATGCTAAATGAAAACAGGCGAACGGGTGTGTGAATGTGTCTACAGGTGTATCTAACCCTAACAACTAATGACCAACTTTTATTTTTGCTATTGTACATACATTTTATTCTTCTAACTGTTTGTCTTTGGTTAACACAGCAGGAGAAGAACAACAACAGGGAGGTTGGAAGACACAGTAGAGGAACTACAGAATAAATATGGAGAGAAAACAGCATTAAAAAGGATCAAGTCCATAGTGAAAAAAATCAGAAAAAAGAATATCAAACGTAGGAAAAGATGTATAATTTACTTTGTTAGTAGTCAATATGTTTCTCAATCTTCAATAAGCTTTACTATAATGTTTACATGGTTTTTGGTTGTGTATTTAATTGTTCATTTTTTAACAGATGGTGACGTTCAAACGCTGTGCGTTCAAACACATTCTGGAAACATGACAAATCAACAGCCTAACAACCTTCCACAACGACGACAGCGTAATATTTCTACAACATTCGGACAGCCATTAATTCAGAACCCTAATCAGCTTAACTTAACAGTTGCCCAGAAGAATGGTGGGACAATAGTTACTACAATCATGGTAGAAAACACAATATATGGTGATGTTAACATCAGTGCGGTGAGTGTCTGATAATTTAAGAAACAGTTGCTTAGTTAAGAAATGTTTTGTGTATGTTATATATATTTATTTATGTGTTAGTCCATAGGGTGTGGAACTTTGCACAACTATTTACACACATACTGTTTTTGACACATAGTGATTGTGAACATTCCATTTTTTTTTCTTTTTTTTTCAAATAATAGGCCCTACATCTCTTTCATTTTGTGCCGGATGTTAAAAGGTATTTGTTAATAACAATTAAAAACTTTAAATCAACATGAAGCCATAATATTAATAAATAAAATATGGTTAAATTACAGTACAATGACTTCCATAATATTTTTTATTTTATTTACAAAGTTGTGTGTCGTGAGTGAGACCTCGCAAAGATTACACCAATATTAGATTTCTTGTTGCGTGGTTGCACTATATGCCAGAAGCTTAGTCATCAACATCTAAACTAAACATTATCATGGTTTAGTTGTATTTTAAAACAATGTTTTTTCTGTTTTTTCTGATTTTCATTTTTCAGGTCGATATTTGTAGAAATAAGCAAAATACATTTATAAAAACAAGTTAATGGCCTTGTGTCAGAACACAACAGGTCTTTTTATTGTAACTTTGAAAAGTGTAATACAGTATTTGATTTTTACAAATACCGAAACCAATGGGCCTAAGCCGTTGACCCCTGGAGTTATGACTTCTGAAGGCCTCTCATGTGTAGATTCGCTCGTTGAAAATGTTTTATTTTATTAGCTAAAATCATTGTCTGTATTCATAAAATATGTCCTCATGGGTGTAAAATGACCTCTGCCAATGATCTGACTTATCCTCGTAAGCGAAACATTTCTTATCTTTATTTACACGGGGCGGGTAAGTCCAAGGAGGCTTCCGTGTCGTTCCGCCATCTTGAAACACTATAATACCAGAGAGGGGCAAAAAGCGCTAGCCTAACTCAACACGTTTCATCATCAACACTACTATAGTCAACAACCAAATTATGCCTTAAAAACGTTTTAAGTATTACATTAAAAAGGTGTAATTGACAAAAATTGTAATTCTGAATTAAGTAATAATTATAACAAAAAGTTGAAATTACAATTATGACTATGCGTCATATTTATGAGATGAAAAGTTTAAATGATGATGTACTAAATTGAAATTATGATAGATAAAGTAAATATTCCATAGTGAAATTTTCTGAATTCTATATAATTGTATTTGTGAAAATGATTCAGTAGCCTACTGAAACAGCATTTATGAGTTTTTACGTATCTTCTGCTTGTTTCTGCAGTTCGTGTAGGCCTCTAAGACTTGTAGGCCTCTAAGACTATGGATAACTAAAAATGATTATTGAATAACTTGAATTTTGTTGACAATGTAAAAAAAAAAAAAAAAAATGTCTTCTCATACCGGGAGTCGAACCCGGGCAGCCTGGATGAAAGCCAGGAATCCTAACCGCTAGACCATATGGGAGGCAATGATACTGCCCCGGCAAATTTGAAAGGTTGCACTGCACAGTACATTATAATGTAGGATCATACTTATGCCGAGCCACGGGAGAAGGAATCGTTAACGCCTAAAAGCTAACATTTAATTTATCGGTATGTAAATAAATATCAGGATAGCTTTTCCCCATGTGGAAAGATCTAATGAAGGAGAAAGACTTTGAAAGGGAAGTTGCCTGATTTCTTCTCGACAGGCAAGTCAAAGGTATGGTCTAAATTACAAGCTTTTTTCATTGCTTGGTTGTGTAAATCATTATATAGCTGGCATAACAGTACAAAAACATGTATCGTTAAACTCTATGAAGCGCTATTGGAAGCCATGTTGTCATAGCTTTTGACACATTAGGCTACCGCAGTTGCAACACGCATTTGAAAAAGCGAGTAGATGGGAGAACCACTAGATGGGAGAAATTCTTTTGGGAGAACTAACTTGTAGTTGGGTCTTTAACAAAAAAAAAAAAAAAAAAAGCCTCCACAATCGAGGAGGTCAAAGGGCATGCTTCCTGTATCATCAGCTCTCCCCAAAGTCTATTCATGCGGCCAGCAGACAGATTTTAAACACCGATTTTACACTTCTACATATATTTTGAGTAGATAACCGATAGTATATTCTCAGTAAAGGGTTTCACCCTGTGTGATTCCACACTGATTAAGGATAGTTCGGGGAATACAAGTTAAAATGATCTTATACGATCGTATACTTATACTTTGAATTATGACTGATAAAATTAAATATTCGCTCAAGACCAACTTTACTTATGCCGGGTCAGTGATTTTGCAGATGATACAACTTAGTCTAAATAAGAGCAATGTGGAGTCCTCGGATTTCTTAAAAACAACACAACAACAAAACATTGTGACAAACTTTGACAACATGTTGTATGGACAAAAGATCTAAGATGACCAAGCACAGTTTTTCAACAATCAACAACTAAACGCTGTTTAGTAAAAATTCTACTTTAGGTTACCGTTAAACAAAATCATTACAGTAATCTTCTAAGAAAATAAATAGAAGATATGATTTTAATAAAACTTTAAAGATTTCTTTTAATTTTAAAATACCTTATTTAAACTTGTATGATTATGCTTTTAAATGAATTTAGTATAAACTCTGGATGTATTCTGTAAAAGGCGTTAGCAGACTAGATTTACTGTGACATTGTCCCCCGAGACTCATCTGGTCTGATACCCTGTTTCCTGAAGCTTCAGATCACACTGTGGTTTATCTCTGAAGGATCTGGGGCTGTAAGGTGTTTTTGTTTATATATTTATTTAGCTAAAACTTTGTTTACATTTTAGTAACATATGTTATTAATAATAATAATTTAATTTAAAATAGAGATTAGTTTATTTTTTAGAACCGTGTGTGTGCACAAAATGATATTAAATGATTTATTTATTTGTTTATTTCATTTTGAAAATGTACAAATGTAGTTTTCTGTGTTTAGGTGTACGGTACAAAATTCATTATAGCTATGGAAAGCCCCCACCATAAAAATTGAAACCCCGCATGGACAAAAAAAATGCTGATTGAATCTTTTCATATAAATGAGATTTAAAACGACTAAAAAGTACAGTTTTTCTACAATCTAAAGTTTTTGAACAGACATTGTTTAATAACAATTATACTTTAGGTTACCGTTAAACAAAATCATTACAGTAATCTTCTAAGAAAATAAATAGAAGATATGATTTTAATAAAACTTTAAAGATTTTATTTAAACAGTCTTTTAATTTTAAAAGATCATATTTAAACTTTTACGATTATGTTTTGAAATAAATTCAGAAAGATGACGGCACGCTAATTTACCAGAACCTGTCACAGACACACACACACACACACACACACACACACACACACACACAAACATACCATTTGTCTGGTGCTTCATGAAATCTTCAGTCAGCAGACTTAGATGAATTTTATTTTTATCTAAAACTGAAATTTCAGTAGATTTTTATTTTTTATTTTTTTATATACTTTTAAAGAACAGAATGTTTTTCAACTTTAGTTAAATTAGCAAGATAACCATTTTAATGTATACCGTTTTTTATGTAATATGATTTTTATTCTTTTGTTTATCAAAAACAATTGGATCAATAAGATATTTATTTTATAAGCATTTAATTATATACTTTTATAAAGAACTGAATGGTTTTCAACTTTAGTTAAATTAGCAAGATGGCTATTTTATTTTATACACTTATAGGCCTAAAGAACGGAATGTTTATGTAATATGATTTTTTTTTATTCTTTTGTTTATCTAAAACTGAATTAAATGGTTTCAGTAGATTTTTAGTAAGATATTATTGCATATTATTTGTGTGAAATATAAAACATGATTAGGGTAACTCTCTTTTTCTCACTTTCACTGTTACCTCAGGAATGTGGAGGGGGTCATGTCAGAGGACGCACACACACACACACACACACACACACACACACACACACACACACACACACACACACACTACTCTGGCTGGAGAGGCATTCAGAAAAAACAGTGTTTTTGTTTTACAACTTTTAATAATGTATTGAATTTAAAAACATTATTACGACTTTTAATAAATGTATTAAATTTAATTAAAAAAAATAAAATAAAATAAAAACAACATTTTATAAAGATATCATTTAAACTTTGAAATAAATTTAGCCCTATTGTCTCATTCTGATCGCTGAATAAACCTAGCAGGAGAGAGAGAGAAACACTGACATTTATGTTATATTATTTTATAATCTTTTCATTTATACTTTAAACGAACGGTATGTTTTTTCAACCTTGGTTAAATTATTTTATAATCTTTTCATTTATACTTTTTAAAGAACAGTATGTTTTCAACTCTTTTTTTTTGTGATAGGCTTTAGTATTTAGTAAAATCCTTATTCATTTTATTCTTTTGTTTCTCTAAAACTGAATTAAATGGTTTCAGTAGATTTTTGCTAAGATATTATTGTATATCATTTGTGTGAAATATAAAACATGATTAGGGACAACTCTCTTTTTTTTCACTTTTGCTGTTACCTCAGGAATGTGGAGGGGATCATATCAGATGCTGACACATTTCCTAACAGCACTTGTGATGCCATATACCCAGACATACACACACACATACACACAAACACATAACTGAACCGGACAACAAATTCAAACTTTCTGTCAAAAACAGATGTCTATCACAAACACAGAAAATACACCCAGCTTGTGTGCACTAGAGATAATGCTTGTGTGTGACACAGTCTTCAAACTTTCTGACAAAACCACATTATCTACGAATAAAAAAGGGTCAAATAGGGTCAAAAACTTTCTGTCAAACCAAATTATCTACGACTAGGTAGGATGATAGGGCAAACCCTAACAACAACATATGCCGGAAATATAATAGATAAAAAACAACATATGCGGTAGATAAAACTGTCAAAACGCATGATCGAACGGTCAAAACGCATGATCAAACGGTCAATACGACAATCCATATCCTTATCAATATACACCAGAAAGGGCGGGACAAGTCAACGGACAACCGGAAGGGCGGGACCAGATGTCATATCTAGTGGGCGGGACCGGAAGTCATCAATCATTTTGACACATGGTATAGTATAAGAACTACTCATGGACATCGCAACACGTCCCAGAAACAGCGTCACCAAAGATCCTTTTACCCTCTCTGGTGTCACTGTGACCACTAAAAGAAGGCACACTGTCCGAGTTATCGCTGTCAGAATCAGCCAGAATTTGTTCCAGTTCAATTTGGCGTTTTCGCCACTGTCTCATTCTCAATGTCATCTGTAAACAGAGTGCAAGTTAGTTTTGTTTTATGTGTATTTAACTGAGCCATTTGCAAAGAGAAGGAGGATGAGTTCACAACAACACATAGTTTCCAGTTTTGGATAAGCCAGACCAATAGTGGGTGGGCCTTAAATTAAAAATATTAAATTAAAACCGTTATCCAATCTCTGTTTAACCTAATTAAAAATATTGACTAATAAAGCCTACTGTTATATTATCTGTGCATATACATAATAGATTTTAATAGCTTGATGCTTTTTAAATTTTTTGTTGCATTGTAAAAAGTTTCGGTGCATAGGACAGACCTATCCGCGATCGCTCTCCATGGTTCTGACCAAAGAAGAGCGCTTTGGAATCTCCGTTACGCATCATACGCATATGGGCTGCATTTTCCGTTCTTCTACGAAGACTCTTAAGGTATAACTTAACTAAAGGTATACTACCACTAAAGGTATACCATTGCTAGGCGCCTTCAGGGCTATCATCTATTTGCGAGGCAGAGGCGCTGAGAGGCAGAGGCGCTGGCGCCCTCCTAGCAACGGCGCTGTTTTTGGTAAAACATGATTTTGACCACTTCATTAAGTTTTGTTTTGTAGAAAACTCTTTTTAAAAGATTTTCGTTTTGTATAAATTGTATCTTAATTTTGATCAATGTTTTATCAACCAATTGCCCGTATAATGTAACATAACAAATAAATGTCTCCTTGCTAATTTAGACACATTCATAATCATTACTTTAACTGGTTCTTTGTGGCAAGCTTTATGCGTGGTCATAACGCTTATTATCCTGTAGGCTATATAGCCTATTTAAGTAATTAAATTAATATGAAGGGGCGATTTGTCCAAGAATGGCTTAAATGAACAACTACTTGTCGACTAGAAAAAATTAGTCGGAGACAGCCCTTATTCCACATATTTTCGAACCAGCAGGCCATTCTGGATTGAGCGAGCCACCCTGCGGAATGAACGAGCGGAGCGGAATATTCAGAAATGCGCTCTCCGCTCACGAGCTCTGATCGGAACACACCCGAACCTCACTGTCTGCTGAACTTGCGCAGAAACATCAAAATAGACATAACCAGCTTTTTTAAATTGATTTTAAAACTAAACATTTAGACAATTTTAGTACAAATTATGAGCTTATTGATGATTTTTTATAATTCTTGACAAAATTAGAATATATTACGTTTTTATTTTAGTTTTAGTTTTGGGTGCGCCGAAAACTAACGCTGTGCCTGGCCCCCACGGAAGAACATTTTGAAAAATAACCCCTGAAATGGTGACTTCTGGTGAAAATTGTGGAAACTAATTGATACATTTAGATAAATATATTTCATACATATAGCATATTATAACACAACTTATTAGGCCTATATATTATAGAATAGCTATAGGCCTAATCAATATACAAGACTGAACCACATAGATGTGAAATATAAAGGCTATTTTTTTTACATTTCCCGCTGTTGTCACTTGTCGTCATCGTTGCTACAATACGTGACAAAATGACTGAAACGACCAATTAAAAGGGCATTCTCTGATGATGTTCCAAGATGTTAAAAACGCTATGCGCTGATCACAGACAAACATGGGGAGATAGTATCTACGTACCGCACCGTCGGGTTTTTTTTTTCTTATCATAGCCTACAAATGTCTTCATTCGTAGTCTGTCTGACATATATTAGAAGCTATAATGTGTCTGTCATGGATTTGCACTGAATTGATTCTCAAAAATACGGAACAAAGTGCGTTCCGTATCAGTTCAATACGGAACAAGACTTTAGTTTTATGTGTCAAATACAGGACGATTCCGTATTATACGGAACGGTTGGCAACCGCAAATCACCTGACAGTTAAACAAACAAATAATAACTACAGCGTTACAGTATCTAACGTACACTATTATGACAAAATGTTAGGCTAATGATCACAGAACTTGTTAACTTAATCTTAATTTTGTTTTTTTACTTTATCACTCCTCGTACCTTTTAATTAGTGTGTTTGTATTGTACTTTATACAGCAAACTCATGAGAACTTCGGGTAAAGTTGTAGTCTATTAAATTAACGGAGCCATGCCCGTAAAGGGATACACCATCGCGCACGCAGTCCCTGCACGTCTTGTTGTCATGTAGGGTGGGGATGGAAAGATTCAATTTAGAGCTAATGTAATGCTATCTCTGTATTACGCATCGGATCATTCTCTTGGATAGTCAACGGTATGCGCTATCAAAACATAGACCTAACACATATCGTGGACAATGTAGGCATCTAAGTTAAATTAGGGAACAAATAAGTGGCATTGTAGCCTACAGTTATCGACTGATTTCCCAATTGAAGCCTACTCACTTATAATTGCTTCCCTCATCTTCTTTTTCATGAATCACATGAAATATTATTCCTGGGTCTTTTGACGCTTACCTTCACTTTGCACTACATCAAAAGCGAGTGTTTACATAGAATTCTGCGCTGCGAAATGCTTTGGATTTGCAAACATTCTGTTATGTTATTGTTATGTTATCATATTTGTTTTAGTTTTCTTTATGACAAAGGTGGCAGACCACAAAAAACGCGGCATTAGTCAGTTTAAAGTATTGCCATACAGAGAACCAAGCCATAGTGGCCTTGGAATGTGGGATTTTTAAACGGCAATCACGGCCAGATCATTGAGCAACCAACGACGGCCAAAATAAAACCCCAGCAAATGTACAAAACATGTAGCGGAATGTTAGCTGCTACTTAAGCTTCGGTGCCGTGCGAAAGTTGTTTTCAAAAGTAACGTTAGGCTAACTATGGGCAATGTTTAGCTAACGCTAGCTGGTGGAGATGCACTCCCTCCCCCACAACAGGTTTAGGTAGGCTAGTTTAAGACAATAACGCTAAAACAGCTAAAATTAGTAATGCATAATTTAACATAAACTTCACTAAGTTGACCGAACCTACCTTGAAAACAAGGATTTTTCAGATTTAGGCCTATCACTTGCTTGAAGTTGCTGCCGTTCACGTTTCCTGTGGTGTTTCCTGTGGAACTACCATACTGCAGGCGGGACTTCCTGTTTCATATATATATGCGGACCAATTCCGGACGTCATCACGACGTGCAAACTACTTCTGCTTTAGACCTAGGCTACTAATGAATCACGTTGAAAAACAATGTTAATATTTAACATTAAAAAATGCATTCACGAAGCTAAGCATGTCAATGATTAATGCCTCAGTCAATCAAACATTTCCCTACATTCATTGTTCATGTCCATTTCCTGCACCTGTCTTAGACGTCCACATGGCGTCACAGTCTGCACCTTCAGGGAACCAAAATCTGACTTCCAAACATGACGTAGAAAAGACCTCATTTGGAGGTAACTTTGCAAGCCTAGATCATGTCCATTTCCTGCACCTGTCTTAGACGTCCACATAACATCCAGAAAATTACCTATTCCGGCTTTCAAATATTGAACATTATATTGACGTCCAGGTGGGGTCATGGTTAGATGTCCAAATAGCAGACCTAGATTGCACGTTGCATAAAGGTCAAAAATTGGTCTTGGACCGACTGACGCAATATAGACATGATCTGCCTGTCCAATAGATGTCTGATGTTTAGTGGGTAGGAGCAGGCTTCACTGCATATATTAATAAACTTTTAGAGTGCTGGCCTGGATAATTGTAATACGTAAAATAGGAAAGAGGCCACACTATGCATAAACTTTTATTTGCAAAAATGCGTTTCGGCGCGTGCAAACTGATGAAGGCACGCGCCGAAATGTGTTTTTGCAAATAAAAGTGTATGCATAGTGCGGCCTCTTTCCTATTTTACGTATTACAATAATTTATTACCATTTGGTTAGTGTCGCAAAACATTGTTAATTTTTAGTAAGGGTTCTCCAGATTTATATAACACTTATGGAACATTAAAAAATGGTCCTATGTTACCCAACCAATAATCCTATTAACACACTTTTTTAAATATATATATATTTTTAGATCAAGCATTGGACTTACGGAGCAGAATAGGCACCAACAGAGAAACAAGTCCATCACTAGTAAGTATCCACTGCAGTGTCTGGTTACACTTTATTTCGATAGTCCACTTTCACTAACATGTCAACTAACTCTCATTAGAGTATTAGTAGGCTGTAGTAGACAGTCAATAGACCGGTAGGTTAAATTTAGATGTTAGGATTCGGGTTAGGAGAATAAGTTGACTTGTAGTTGCCAAGTAACTTATAGTCAGTAGAATGTCTTTTGGGGGACCAACAAAACAGAGTGTTAGCAAATATTAAGCAGACAGTCTACTAATACTCTAATGACGGATAGTTGACATGTAGTTGCTTATAGTTAGTAGAATGTCTAAAGTGGACTATCGAAATAAAGTGTTACCCAGTATTTAAATCCGCAGTCAATTTTAAAGGCACAATGCACTCCGAAATTAAAAAATTATCTCTTTTTTTCTTCTCTCGTGCCATTCCAGATGTATATCTGACTTTCTTTCCACAAAGATTGTTTGAAAAATTATCCATTATTGTAAGCCAATATAATGCAAGTGCATACGCCAGAAACTTCATACAGCCTACTCACAGCTTGCTGTGTTCTTCACACAAGATGTTTTCTGCACTTATCATGTGAGCTTTACAATGCTCTTGGACTTTTTCGACCTTCAGCATTTTGGTGTCTATTCACTTGCATTATTTGACACACAAACACAAGAGATGGATAATATTTCTAAAAGCCTAGTTTATTTTTTCTAAAATATGCGTTTTCATCTGAAGAAAGAAAATCATATACCTTTCGCTCAGCATAAGGTAGATAAAATGAAGGGGGAATCAGTTTGCTCTCCTTTAGTATTATTTATAAACCTTACATGTGATTTAATAAATGTACAATTAAAGGGGTGTTCCAAGCAAGCATCTAAATCCCTTCACAAAGAGCCCTTCCACAAAAGGGTTAGCAAAGGGGGACATGCATGCGATGGTAAATTAACTGAAGTAATTTTATCTTATAGTAATTATATATTATATTTATGGTGATGTGACCTAGGATGGCAAGTTCCTGTGATTCATTTTAAAACTAGATATGGTGGAAGAGTTCCATTTAACATAGAATAATTGAGTTGTTTGTTTGGGTTTGCTATATTACACACATTTTCATCATACCGAAGTTCCATAGGTAAAACTTTTATTAATAGATGCGTTAACCCTACCTGCAGGGTTAAAAGAAAAGACGTCAAGAACACACAAACTTAAGGAACTTTTACACATCAACAATGTACTAAAAACGGAAGAGTTTTTTCCTCTGTGCAGATGACAACGTTATTAAAACGATTACCGTTTGGACAGATCCACTGTGTTAATCTACATGTTCCTTCTTTTGGTGATGCACATTTTTTTATCAGACATAAGTTTTAGATACCAGACAAAACGAATGAAATGTGACCCATGCTAATTAATTCCCCCCTTTTACCTGTCTCTTTTATCTTTCTGTGGCCAGGATCCATCATTCATCAGAACAGCTACCAAGAGAAGTGAGTATTCGTCCTCTACCTCCTTTGTCTCAATGTTATTTCAACACAATTGGTCTCCAAAGTACTATATGTATGTGTTTATATTAGGGGTGTAAGATTAAGAAAATGTCATAATTCGATAAAATTGTGATTTTCGATGCAAAACCGATTCACAGTATGTAAATGTAGTTACTTTTCCTATGTAGGTATTAGGGATGTGCATCTCCATAACTGAGGCCAATACGATATGCATCTCAATGCATAGCCAACGATACAATACATTAATGATACATATAAGCAGCTTCCAGCTACCAATGCAATGCAATACGATTCACTTTTATTACGATCCGGTGCGATTCGATTTCGATTCAACGCATTGCAAAAATATGATGCTATGCAATTCAATATGGTATAGATAGTTAACTTTTATTTCTTTTGTTCAGACATAGGGCAAATCATAAAGTAGCTTAAGTGCCATCTGACTTTTAACACATGGCTCTCTCACAATCAAAAGATTTGGTTTCCACAAAAAAAGCAGGTACTGTAGGCTAACTGACCAGAAAGCAGGTGCTGTTATTATGTGCTTCACGGGCCGTTTATCAGTTTGGACCAGTGCAGCGCGAGCCGATCTTGATCAAGTGACACTGTTACTACACAGCGCTAAGAGATCCCCACTGAAGTAATAACATCGCTGCGAGATCTAGTGAGAAGCATTCATATGTCTCTGTTATTAAAGGAGAACTCCGGTCAATTTTAACATTTAGCTCATTTTTGTGTAAATTTGGAGTGCTGTCAGTACAGAGAACAACGACAAAAATCGGTGTTGCCTACACCGTGTTATCCTCTTTTTAAAATTTGCACCCTGTTGACTTCAATGGGGCAAGTTTTAAACCTGCTTTTAGCCTCTTAACATCCTTGATGTGTCATTACAAGTGCCCAGCCAATGTGAGTGATTCCTTCAGAGTGAACGCGGGTTAATCTGACTGCAGTAGATGTGAAAGATATGAATAAAAATGATGTTTATTCAGCCAGCGCTCATACCTGTATTTACATCCTGTTTTCGGTCGAAGGCCACAGTAGTCGATTGTCGAGTTCATGTGCATTGGTTTAGTGCCTATGATCACGCGCGTGAACTCGACAATCGACTACTGTGGCCTTCGACCGAAAACAGGATGTAAATACCAATGTAAATACCAATACCAATACACAAACCAGACACTGTGACATAACCCCCCCTCTACGGAGCGGCTACCAGACGCTCCATGACAACACTAAAACACAACACAAGAGTTCAGGAGGGAGGTGGAATGGTGGAGGATCAGGGGGAGGGAAGGTGGGCCAGGTCCATGGAGGGAAACGGGGACAGGGAGTGACAGTTCATCTGGCGGCCAGGGCGGAGACGACAGTCCCTCGAGCGGCCAGGGCGGAGACTTTCCCTCGGGCGGCCAGGGCGGAGACCTTCCCTCGGGCGGCCAGGGCGGATCCAGCTGTGCAGGCGACCGGGACGGGGCAGGTCCTTCGGGCGGCCAAGGCGGAGACGACCCCTCGGGCGGCCATGGCGGAGACGACCCCTCGGGCGGCCACGGCGGATCCGGCTGTGCAGGCGACCGGGACGGGGCAGGTCCTTCGGGCGGCCAAGGCGGAGACGACCCCTCGGACGGCCAAGGCGGAGACGACCCCTCGGACGGCCACGGCGGAGACGACCCCTCGGACGGCCACGGCGGAGACGACCCCTCGGGCGGCCACGGCGGAGACGACCCCTCGGGCGGCCACGGCGGAGACGACCCCTCGGGCGGCCACGGCGGAGACGACCCCTCGGGCGGCCACGGCGGATCCGGCTGTGCAGGCGACCGGGACGGGGCAGGTCCTTCGGGCGGCCAAGGCGGAGACGACCCCTCGGGCGGCCACGGCGGAGACGACCCCTCGGGCGGCCACGGCGGAGACGACCCCTCGGGCGGCCACGGCGGAGACGACCCCTCGGGCGGCCACGGCGGAGACGACCCCTCGGGCGGCCACGGCGGCGCAGAAACTGGAACAGACACCACCAGCGCAGGAACTGGAACAGACACCACCGGCGCAGGAACTGGAACAGACCCCACCGGCGCAGGAACTGGAACAGACACCACCGGCGCAGGCTCAGGAACAGACACCACCGGCGCAGGCTCAGGAACAGACACCACCGGCGCAGGCTCAGGAACAGACACCACCGGCTCAGGAACAGACACCACCGGCTCAGGTTCAGGAACTGGAACAGACACCACCGGCGGCTCAGGAACTGGAACAGACGCCACCGGCTCAGGAACAGACGCCACCGGCTCAGACACCACCGGTTTAGGAACAGATACCACCGGCTCAGGAACAGACACCACCGGCTCAGGTTCAGGAACAGACACCACCGGCGGCTCAGGAACTGGAACAGACACCACCAGCTCAGGAACAGACGCCACCGGCTCAGACACCACCGGTTTAGGAACAGATACCACCGGTTTAGGAACAGATACCACCGGCTCGGGCTCAGGAACAGGCACCACCGGCTCGGACTCAGGAACAGGCACCACCGGCTCGGACTCAGGAACTGGCACTATCGGCTCGGGCACTGGAACTGGCACCACCGGCTCGGGCACTGGAACTGGCTCAGGAACAGGCACCACCGACTCGGGCACTGGAACTGGCACCACCGGCTCGGGCACTGGAACTGGCACCACCGGCTCAGGCACTGGAACTGGCACCACCGGCTCGGGCACTGGAACTGGCACCACCGGCTCGGGCACTGGAACTGGCTCAGGAACAGGTACCACCGACTCGGGCACTGGAACTGGCACCATTGGCTCGGGCACTGGAACTGGCACTATCGGCTCGGGCACTGGAACTGGCACCACCGGCTCGGGCACTGGAACTGGCACCACCGGCTCGGGCACTGGAACTGGCACCACCGGCTCGGGCACTGGAACTGGCACCACCGGCTCGGGCACTGGAACTGGCTCAGGAACAGGTACCACCGACTCGGGCACTGGAACTGGCACCATTGGCTCGGGCACTGGAACTGGCACTATCGGCTCGGGCACTGGAACTGGCACCACCGGCTCGGGCACTGGAACTGGCACCACCGGCTCGGGCACTGGAACTGGCACCACCGGCTCGGGCACTGGAACTGGCACCACCGACTCGGGCACTGGAACTGGCACCACCGGCTCGGGAACAGACACCACCGGCCCAAGTGTGTGCGTAGCCCACACACACCACATGGCTGTGGCCATAATGGCCAGTGTCGCGGTCACTGAGGGCTCAGGAACAGACACAGAAACAGACACAGGCACAGACTCAGGAACAGGCACAGGCACAGACTCAGGAACAGACACTGGCTCCGGCTCAGGAACAGACACTGGCTCCGGCTCAGGAACGGACACCACCTCCGGCTCAGGAACGGACACTGGCTCCGGCTCAGGAACGGACACTGGCTCCGGCTGGGCACACGAATGGGCATCTCTTGATCTGTCTCTAGCTGGGCAAACGGAATGTGAACAGTCTCTGATTGGGAAGACGTGACGTGAACAGTCTCCGGCTGGGCAGACGGAATGTGAACAGTCTCTGACTGGGCAGACGTGACGTGGACAGTCTCCGGCTGGGCAGACGGAATGTGAACAGTCTCTGACTGGGCAGACGTGACGTGGACAGTCTCCGGCTGGGCAGACGGAATGTGAACAGTCTCTGACTGGGCAGACGTGACGTGGACAGTCTCCGGCTGGGCAGACGGAATGTGAACAGGGGCAGACGGGACGCGGACAGTCTCTGACTGGGCCGACGCAGGTCTCCTCCTCCTTCTTCCCTTCTGACGGATGTGTACCGTCTCTGAACTGGACGAAACCATCGACGAAGTCCCAGCGCTCGATGAGACCCGTGGTGAAGCTTCAGCTATTCTGATTTCCTCATGCCTTTGTGCACATCTAGAAAAATACTCTAGTAAAGAGATGCCCTTCTCTCTCTCTGCGGGAGAAAGTTCGCTACGTGGAATCCACATAGTAACTGGGGACGAGATCCTACAAAAAAATTATAAAAAATGAAAATTACCGCTGGATTTATGGTGACGGAGTCGTTCTGTCACGGATGCACACGGGAAGCAGGAAAATCCAAGTGCAGTAATTTATTAAGAGGGCAATCCAACATCGTTGTAATCCATGCAGAGGTCAAAAATCCAGAGAAGCAATCCAAACAAGAACAGGTATAAACAGACAAGAAGTGTGGTGACACAAATTAACGACTCCGTACACATACAGAAACAGGCAGAGAATAAATACACACAGATCTAACAGGACTAACAATGAACAGCTGGGACAATGATTACGGGCAACAGCTGAGTGTAATGAACAGTGATAAGTGACAGACAGAATGCTGGGAATTGTAGTCAAAGTGAAGGACACCGTGAAAACGAGACACAAACCAGACACTGTGACATTATGTTAATGAACATCACCAAGCATTAAACCCATCCAAAGAATGTTACAATCAAGTATGTGATTTGCGAATATGTGGTTTAAAGTGATTGCAATGATCATTTTTTCCAAATATGTAATACACATGCGCACAGTAGGTAGAAGCAGGGCCGGATTAACATAGGGGCTAGGTGGGGCTGAAGCCCCAGGGCCCGCGGCATTAGGGGGCCCGTGATTGGCTGGAGGAAATGAGATTGTCAAATCATAGGTGGTTGATTTGTGTATAATAAAATAACAAGAAGTTATTGGAAAATGTGCCTGACTGATATAATTCACTGCCCAATCAAATTAACTCTACAATTTGCGCCATGACGTTGGGAAACGCCTCTTTTCGTTATGCTTTCATGTAGAACATGGGTATAAATCGCTCGCTGGAGTTCAAAAATGATGAAAAAAAGTGATAGTGGTGCACAAAAAAGAAAAAACAAACTCGAAAGGCAGAAAAGGGATGCAAAAATTCCTAAACTAACTAACTACTTTGGTTCACTTTCATTCGTGCCCGTGGAAGACCCCGAGTCCAGCGGCAGCAGCCCACAGTTAGCTTCACCCTCCTGCGTCGTCACCGATCCGCGTGTTTTAGACGTCGAAGAAGGGAAGCAAGCAGCTGAAGTAAGTTAATGAGTTACTATTTGGATGGTAAGTTAATTGTTTCTCGTGGAGTCGTAAGGTATTTTCAATATTTATAGGGGCTATATAGTCGGTTATTTTATTGCAGTCTGAATCCAGAATGTCAGTGTTTTTTCTCCCACCCACCCGCGTAAAAATCCCCGGCCGAATTTTTTTTTGACGAACATCAAGGTCCAATATCCAAGGTACATGGGCATTTTTGCCCCGATAAGTTTTTGTCTTATTGTAATATTAGCCTACATAATAGAAAATAAATATATCACACAAGTAAAAGCGCAGTTTTCCCCAAATATCAGCACAATTGCTAATGTGATATATATGATATGCAACAATAAATGAGTTGACCAATAAGTTAACATTGAGAGTTACGTTTTGGTTTGTCGTCATTTTGCCGATGAAAATTCCAAAATGAAACCACAGCAGAAAAAATCAATGAAACTGATAGTGGTGATTCGTTACTGAATAATCCGCGTTTTGAACGAATGGGTTCATTTAATGATTCATTGACTCCTCGTTTGATTCGTCGTTGAATCAAACAGCCGTTTGAACAAATCGGTTGAATGAATGACTCGCTTATTAAGACAGTGACTTGCCACCTACTGTTAGTTTTAGTTTCATAATTAAGGTACCCTTTAATTAAAAATTAAAAATTAGAAATTATTTTATATTTAATTATTAAATAAAATAACAATCATAGCATTTATGTAATTGTAAATTAATATATTTTTACAGATATCCACATGAGAAACAATTACCATCTGAATAGGGGTTTAGAAAGCAAATGTTTTATTAATGCTTACTTTGTCCCTTTAGATAAAATGAGAGAAATAGCCATAAATGCACTCATGGAAGAGGAGGGGGTAAAAATGTTTTATCAATAAAATGTTCCCAAAATGAACCAAGAAATTATGTGGAGTAATTTTTATCATGATGTTCCATCAAAATCTGTGCAGTAGAGGGTTAATGTGTTAAATAGCCTGGACTATTTAGTGTGCAAAAATAATAACAATAAATAATGATAAAGAAAAACATTAATTAAATACATTGATTAATAACAATAAAAAAATATTTATTGCAGTAATAGACTGTGGTGTGGCAATCAGATGAAAGGGGGCCCTTGGTGTTGCTATAGCCCCAGGGCCCAAAGTCCTCTTAATCCGGGCCTGGGTAGAAGGGTCTGTAAAAGATCTCCCCGAAGCACGTCAGAGGGACAGACAATCATAGGAGGAATTAGGCTATTGTGTTTTTATTGACAGTGCATTATAAAAATGGTAACACTTTACAATACGGTTTCATTTTTTAACATTATAGTATTAACTAACATGAACTAACAATGAACTACACATTTGTTACAGTGCTTATTACTCTTTGTTAATGATAGTTTAGAAAAATACAGCTGTTCAAATTAACATTAAAGGATAAGTTCATCTCAAAATGAAAATTTCCTAATAATTTGCCCACCCCGATGTCATCGAAGATATCCATGTCTTTCTTTCTTCATTGGAAAAGAAATTAAGATTTTTTGAGAAAAACATTTCAGTATTTTTCTACCCAGAATTGACTTTAATGGTACTCAACTATACCAATATTCAAAGAAGGTTAAAATGTTTGTCTCAATGCAGCTTCAGAGTCTCTACACGATCCCAGTCGAGAAATAAGGGTCTTATCTAGCGAAACCATCGGTCACTTTCAAAAAAAACAAAAAACATTTATATACTTTTTAACCACAATTGTTCGTCTTGTGGTGGTCTGCAACACGCTGGAAATTACGTAGACAATTGTACGTTGACACTGTGTTTGTTATTGTTTAATCTATAATGCCCACTTTGTTGAAACTTTGTTTTCCATATAATTTAAAATAGCATGTGCATTTTTATTTTTGAAAAAAAAAAAAAACACTTGATGGCATAACATATATAAACATGTAATCTGACTGTCTTATTTTCACAATATCTATCTCCTGCAGGTATTGCATCTCAGAAAAAGCAAGGTAGTACACAGCAATCATTGTTTCCACTATTTATTCTTTAAATAAATACATAATTTAATTGTAAAATATGACTTTTTTAAAAGGCTTATGATGTTCTGTTGTTTATTGTTTGTTTGATGACAATATCATAATCACTGTTTTTGTTTCTTCCTCCATAGTTTATCTTTTTTTTTTTTTACATGTTATTGTTCTCTTCTGTGTCTCCTCTGCATTCTTGTCTCTTTCTCTATTGTTTGTCTATGTTTGTGTTTACGTGCAATTCATGAAAACATTTTTGTGTTTATCTTTTCTTGTGTGAAAAAAACAGGCTAAACAAAGTCTTGCAGGCAGAGATTTAAGAATGTTGTATGAACCTTTTTAACCAGTGTTTATCTGTTTGCAGAGAAGATAAGTTCATTAAAACAAAAAGCTGATGATGTGACCAGTGACTCCGAGGAGAAATTGGACTCCAAGCTGGACTTAAAGACTCCAAAACTTTTTCCATGTCCACACTGCAAAGCTGTCTTAAGTGCACCCAAAAATCCTATGATTTGTATTGATCCAAGAAGAGGAATTTATGTCACTCCAAAATATGACCATAGTCCTGTTTTTCCAATTCATGTTCTCAAGTCTACCAATCCACCAAATATTGACTGTGAGGTAGAAAATTGTCGCCGATTTATGCAGATTGCCTGGTCTTCTGGAAATCCTGGAAAAGAGTGTGTTCACCTTGAAAGAACCAAGAATGCCAAGCCATATGTAAACCCTGCTGTACTACAGTGTAACTCACTGAATGACATGGTTAGCAAAGGGCTAATGTCCTCAGAGTGGGCTGTCAAATGTGAACAATGCAACAACACTGCAAACAACCATGGAGTTGAAAGTGTCTTTCCAGTATTTTTTGGAGATGAAGGATACTCTAATAGGTGGTATTTTTTTTCAGTATTCACGAATACAACAGACAACTGGTGTCAGTTTGGGAGAACTAGAGTGACATTTGATGCAATGGTAGGACAGTGGAACTGTCAGTGCCAAGGAACTGGAAGATCACACCGTTGTGTACATCGAATGATGGGGATGTGGTGGATTTTCCAAGAGTCTCCTGGCACCCTAGTGTCTACCTCTGATATTCAAGTAGACGACATTGACGATTTGGAGACTCACATGGTTGAAAGCGGCATCATGTGCGAGCCACACAATATGAACACACAAAAAATCTGTGTTATGACAGAATACATCTCAAAACATAAACGCATCCCATGCCCCCAGGAATTGCCTTTGACGCTGAGGACTCAGGAGGAAGAACCACCACCATGTTTTGTTCCCTCAGAAAACACCTGCCCCTACTGTCCCGGGCCTACCCCTCCGGCACTCAATCCAACCAAAGTTGTAACCAGCCAAGCTGTGGTGTATGGGATAAAGTATGTCCGGAAAGGTAAGTCAACAAGCAAGTTTATACATTTAAATGGATTTATCCATCATATAATATCTCAGTAATATCTGGCTTTAATACAGCGTTTTCAGTACATGAATCATGAAACATTTACCGTATGTATGTAGTGTAGTGTACTGTACTATAACATATAAAGCTTTAACGTACTACTGTACGCTCAAAGTGCTTTACAATGGTATCAAGGATCTCTCCTCAAACCACCACCAATGTAGTACCACCTCAATGAGTACAGTTATTATTTATATCAGCTTTAATGTTTACTTTCAATTCATAGGTGTTTCTGTTGCTGTAAAAGTGTGCCCAACATGTGAAAATGTTGTGAGATTCCAGGAGTGTTCTTCTGGATTCCACAACTTTAACAACCATGCCTTCCTAACACTGCCTTTGTGTGAGCTTCTGCTATCCGGTTTGGCGGTAAATGCTTATTCAAATACAGCTAACAGTTAAATATTTAGATAAAGTGTACTCCTTTCCGTGTTTGTACTGAAAAATCTTTTAAAATGATTTAATACTAATGTATATAGCTTTACCATGCTGTTTAATGACAGAACAAGACTCACCAGTGGACGCATGATGGATATTTTGTCATTCTTCAATGACAACCGGTACCACCACCAGATACTGAGGAGAGCATTCCATCACTTCTTGACATTGTCAACATTTAATTTTGAATTCTCTTGCTACCAGTGTGGATACCACCCAGCTGTGGTAATAGCAGATGCCAATTGGAAACTGGCCTTCGATGTCCCACGTAAGTTATTTGGTTATCTGTTTGGTTATTCAGAAAATGTACAATGACATTTATGATGAAGATTTTGATATCTGACATGCATATACAAATGTGTGCCTGTATCAAGAATGATTAGTGGGTCGTCGTGTAGTAATGCCCGTCGTCCCAGAGACTGTTAACATCATGCCCGCTGACTCGTTAAATGCTGTTTACATTTCTACTTACCTGTCTGCATCTCTCTATAACCGTTAGACTCTCTGCTTCTATTTGCAGTTGGAACTTTTAAAAGGCCTGATCCAGATATGATTTCTGACAAAGATCTGGAAGTCGACATTGTTAAGGCATGGTCAGATCTGGACAAGTCACTTATAGCGGAAGGACTGATATCAGGTTTGGATATAGTGACATTGATTTTGTACTTAACAATGTATTTAACAATTAAAGGTTGATCTGCTAGCTGCCCGCACCATAAGCATGGCGTCAAAAAAACACGTCTCTGTAGGCAGCCTCGGCTCTGAGATCTGCAAACAAAAACAATTGCTTTCACCACCACTCAAAACCAAAATAAATAGTGTTCCAACCAATCACCGACAGGGGTGGGTGTTGTTAAGTTTTCGCGTGCAGCCGTCATAGGCAGCCGTGCATGAGCACAAAACCCACCCCTGTCGGTGATTGGTTGGAACACTATTTATTTTGGTTGAGTGGTGGTGAAACCAACTGTTTTTGTGTGCAGATCTCAGAGCCTAGGCTGCCTACAGAGACGTGTTTTTTTTTGACGGCATGCTTATGGGGTGGGCAGCTAGCGGATCGTTAGGAAAGATTAGATGAATGTGATCATTTATGTTTGGGCCTGAAATCGCTGATACAACCTTTAATAGGAACATCTGTGGCAAACCCATACTGTTCATCTGTTGGTCACTCCACTTTGGCACCTTGGATGGGACAGCACACCAGAGATGGCGAAATTCTACCAAAAACGGAAGTCAAAAAGGCTATAAAAAAAAGAAAAAAAGATGACATCAAGCATCACCCGAAAAAGATAAACGAGGACATAATACTTGAATTAATTGAATCAAAAAAGGTATACTTTGGGCTAATCTTACTCAGTATACTGTGACTGTATACATACCCCTCCATAAGTTTTTCTCAATATATTTTTTGTTTGACAATGTTTGTTTGTTTCACATGATTTAAATGTCTCTTCTCCATTTACAGCCTCAAAAAAAGGATCTCCAGGATGTTTGCTATGCCCTGGGTGTGTCCTCAGAGGGATCCATCACTGACATGCTCATCAGGCTCCAGGAACTCCTAAACTTTAAGGAGATTTACCCAAAGCTTTTTCTGAAGCTACAGAAAGCTGGTGGTGAGAAATGACTTGGTATGTTTTATATATATATATATATATATATATATATATATATATATATATATATATATATATATATATATATATATAAATTGTAATAACATGAATGTGCTGTTTTCTTCTTTTTTTTTTTAGGTGGCGTCCTTCATTTCTCTTGTGTACATGGTGTTGTGTACTATCTAAACTTCCTCTTCTGGACGGAGTCAGCAAGAGACCACACAGATGGGCTGCTAAATTTTAAGCACTTTCCAACCTGTTACATTTCTGATGTAGCAGGACAGGTTGCTCGCCACACCAACAACCGCACCAAGCAGCTTTTTTTCCGAACTCATGATGGAAGACTTTGTGCCCCAACCTCAGAAAATATACAACTGGCAGCCAACAAGGATTTGCAGGTTGATTTTCAGTGGGTGAAGAACCTGAGGTCCCCATTACCTCTAGAAGAACAACAGGATAGCGACAGAATGACAGCAAGGCATCCGATTACAGGGACATCTGAAAGGTACTCCTTATATGACCGGTTTCACCAGAAAAATCAAAAACGTCCAGAAGAGAAGTTGAGAAGCCTCAACATCTGCCCCACTTTAAGAACAGAAGTGAACTCATCAGTTGCAGAGCAGTTCAATCGTGAACTCTCAGCTGTAAGGTATTCATTGTGCCAAATGAATGAGGCACACTTCAAACAGACTCTTAGTGTGTTAATTGAGCTGCATAATGACAAAATCAACCAGACTTTTAAGGCTGAAATTGAGGCCATGTGCAACACGCAGTTGTCTATTGGGTTGCATGCGATGCTAGGACTGTACTCTGATGGTAGGTTCCATCAGTATATCATATTAAAAAATAATAATAATGAATAAATTATGGAAGAACTAAAATAATAAAATGACCAACTTTTGTTGCAAAGATTGAAATGTTATACAGAAGTAAACAACCTGTTTTTCATAAAATCTTTAATTCTTTTTTTAGAGGGAAGGAAACCTCTCCAGCCTACTTCTGGTGGCAAACAGAACATCCCACCGGACAGCACTAAGTCTTCCTTTGTAGCACAATTATATGCTATAAATGATAATGATAAGGTAATTACTTAATTACTTGCCTTTTTCATTTTGACTTCAATTACGCTTTAAAGTAAAAGAGTTAACAGCTTTTTTTGTTATGTGTATATAAAGGAAAAGCTGAAGAACTTATTCACTGGAGATTGTGATGAAAATCAAATCCTGGCTTATATCTCCACACTGTAAAACCCAACAAGTTAAGCTAACTCATTTCATTTGAGGAAACCGAGTGCCTTAATTCAATTAAGTTTATAAAAAACAATAGTTATGAGTACTCTGAACTTATTTTAATCGAGTCCACTAAAACAGTAATACAAAGTCAAATTCAATAAGTTAAGCTAACTTATTACATTTGAGGACACTGATTGCCTTAATTCATTGTAAAACCCAACAAGTTAAGCTAACTCATTTCATTTGAGGAAACCGATTGCCTCAATTCAATTAAGTTTATAAAAACAATAGTTATGAGTACTCTGAACTTATTTCAGTTGAGTTTACTAAAAGTAGATATACATTGCAGTCAATCAATTAAGTGATTAATTAAGTGATTATTGAGCATTAGTGATTAACACCTGCTGTTAACGAGCAGAATCAATGAAGGAAAGAGAAACACAAGAACTACAACTTACTTCCAACCACAGCCTTAGATGAAATCAACTCAAGATAAAAGACCTTTAAATCTCTAAAGATCTCAGAGGAGGATTAAACCACTACACAAACAGCATTACCAGCTTCACTTATTACTAAACAGTTTGACTTTTGTCATGCGTCTACAGAAGTTGTTATTGAGAATGAACAGAGGGTTAGATGATAATGATTTATTGAGTTTTATTTAAAGACACCATGATAGTGATCCGTGTTTGCTTTAGTTGGGCTCTTGACCCTTGACTTTATAACACCAGTTTTCCCTCTGGCTGCTGTAACTGAGTGTTTATAAAACACATTTGTTATGGCACATACGCCAAAAGAAAATATGAGCATGTGGTTGTGTCCAGATGATAAAAATCATCATTTAGTGACTTGATTCTCTGATCATTCCCAGAGCCTAATCTCTGATTAGATAGGTGATGTATTACTTGTATTATTCATTATAGTATAACTGATTCTGCTGTAAGGCCCATTGTTGTGATTAACAGATTTTAAAAACCTCTATGGTATTATGCTGACTTACACAGACATCAAGAATCAGCATATGAATCTCAACAATGGTGACCATTAAAAAATGATTTATGCCGCAATGCATGCTGGGAGCCATGGATAAGTTTTGTATTATGCTAGTACCCAGCATTCATCATTTTTTAATGGTCACCATTGTTGAGATTCATATGCTGATTCTTGATGTCTGTGTGAGTCTTAATAATGCAATACCTTTTCTGTGAAACTTTTTGTGCACAACTATTTGTAATATCCTTCATATTATCTGATGTCTCAACATGGCTATATCTTATGCTGTAGAATTACAGTTTTGAGTGAAACTAATATGTTGCCCTTTTAATCAGAGATCAGACTCTGAATGAAATCAGTGAATCAAGTCACGAAATGATGATTGTCATCAACAATTCTGCACCATCAACACCAGATCAGACTTTTCCTTGGCTTTTGTGCCATAACAAATATGTTTTAAAAACACTCAATTATAGCAGCCAAAGAAAATCTTAAGTGCAAAAGTCAAGGGTCAAGAGCTCAACTAAAGTAAGCGCTGATCTCCATCATGGTGACCTTAAATGAAACTCAAATCATCAACTTCTAAACCTTTGTTAATTCTAATAAGAACTTCTGTAGATGAATGACAGTAATAAAGTCAAAGTGGTTAATAATAAGTGAAGCTGGTAATGCTGTTCGTGGAGTTGTTTAATCCTCCTCTGCTGAGATCTTGAGATATTTAATGTCTTCTTTTATCTCCAGTTGATTTTGCTGTGGCTGAAGTCAGTTGTAGTTCTTGTGTTTCTCTTTCCTTCAGTGATTCTGCTTATTAACAGCAGGTGCTCATCACTAATGCTCAATCATCACTTAATTAATCACTTAATTATACAATTATCATTCTGGGATCTAGAAATGTTCTATAACTCAGTTTGAGTTCTGTTTCAGTCATTCAAGTTTCGGTAATATTTGAGTGCTGTGAACTCAATTGTATTTAGTTAATATTACTGTTAGGTTTTACAGTGCAGGCGATTTCCAGTGTCAATAAAGGATATCCGTAGTGTTTGCCCACCAGAGTTGTTGGGAGAGTCTTCGTTGACCATGCCATGGTTGAGAGATGATGTAAGTGTAAATTAGTATTTTGTTTTGTAATTTACATTTGAAATTAATTAAACTGTAATGAACAAAACTGCTCTGTATGTAAAGCACAAATGTTGTCCTTTTACTTAATAGAAAATGATGTTTAATATTATTAAGTATTAACAATTGTATTGTATTACAGGCAGTTAACTATCGAGTAGCCCAGCTGGCTCAAGAGAACATGGTAATAACTTTTAATTTATCCTCTCTATGACCCTTTTACACCAAGATTGACATAAATATTAATGATACTTTTTATGTTATAGTATGGATCTCTGGGGCATTTTGATTTTATTTTGTGGTACCGAGAATGGTCAAGCAGTGGAGCAGTCAGTGACCAGGTTGTGCAACGCATCCCTGTATGTCCTTTCGTAATTTTCTTTTTTGTATAATAAGAAAAGTTATGAAAAAACGCATCTGCTCTTAACAAGGGGCCCTTTTCCTATATGATGTTGTTGTGGTTTTGTAGGTCTCTGAAAAAATATTCCTCCCTAGAATTGTGGGTGGTCACTCTCCCGAGAGGGGAAACCATTTCATTCTTTGGGTAAGCACCATTATTTACTGGTGTACTCTGTCATTTGACTTGAATAGAAATTCATGTATGCATGTATGTCTGTATGACATTTTTGGCAGAAGTTGTTTTGTTCAACAGCCTATGATAGAGATCATGTAGATGTAGCAAAAGCCATAACCTTGACTTGCATGTAAACTTAAACTAAAACTTTGTTATATGTTTTGGAATGGAATGATGGCAGATGTATTTCTTTGCAGGTGTTTGACGTTCTTGCTGAGCAGATTAGAATCTATGATTCACTTGCAACGTATACAACAATTGGTGATAGTGACATGGACCTCCTCAGGTAAGGGAGCATCACACTGCATACTACATTTATCATGATTTAGTTATGCACTGTGCAAGTATATTTATACTTAACAACTGATACCTCCTTCTATTGTAGAAATGTCTTCAGATTTTCTGGAGGCCTTAAAGGTTGGACCATATCATATCCTGTTCAGTGGAAACAACAGGACTCAGATAATTGTGGAATTTTAGTGTGTTCTGTGAGTTGCATGTGAGCTGATTCTTATCCTCTTCTATGGATGTGTAGCTCGTGGTTTGTCATTATATTTTTTTCCCAACTAGGCCGCTGAAAACGAAGTACTACGTCGTGAGGTCACTGCAGAGGCTTTGACTTTAACTCAATGCAGGACTCTCCGTCTGCACCATGCTGCACAAATGATTAAAAATGTGAATCCTGAGGTCAGACTAATCTTATTGTCAAAATCTATACTGGCAATAAGAGAAACACTGTTTAACATCAAAGGTATTTGTTACACAGGACTTCCCATATACAACTGAAGAAATGCTAAAGATGCAAAAGAAAGAACTCAGATTACAGCAAGAAGAGGCAAAGACGATGCACTCCAGTAGCCATTGCCTGGCATGGAAGATAAAAGCATGTTTGTTCCAGAGAGCAACTGGGAAAGCAAGGTATGTGCAGTACAACCATAGATGAAGCAAGACATTGAGTGATTGAAGGTATGTGGTCTTTATACTGGTGTGCTTAACAGTTGACTCAAAGTTGAGTGGTGGTGACAGTGAAGCCTGGTGTCTCTGTGACAACTATGAATATATCATCAACATGATAGTACTTTAAAAGGCATTGTTTAATATTGGTAAAGTGTCACACCTCTGTTTTTCAACAGTGTTTTCCATGACCACATCAAGGAGTACCAATGGGTGCAGTGCACAGTTTGTCAAAACTGGCTGCATTTTCAGTGTGCTGGTGTTGAAGGGGACTGGACGGCGAAGGATTTCTTTTGTGGCTGCAACATAACTTGTGATTTGTAAGAATAATCTTGTACATGTCGCACATGGCTAGATTATTATAATAATAAAGTTATAATTGCTATAGTTATGTTTTATTAATACTAATGCACATTTCAGAATTGACTCCGCCCCACAATAACTTACCCTCAGTGTTGTTAAACTAGTTTTGTTCCAATGTTATTTTCATTTCAAAGTAATGAAATAACACAAAGTGCATAATGCAATCATATCTGACAAAGTTTCATTGTTAAACACTTAAAATATGTATTTGTAGAAATGTAAACATTGATCATGTTTTTGACATGAATTCAATTCAAATTCTGAATTGTGCACAAGTCTGCTAGTGTAATGGCAAGGGGAGCAAGTGATGTTAACACTAGTTAGGCATTGTCCTCGATGTGTCCAAAATTTTTTGAGAAAGAACACTTTTTTTAAGTTTCAGTGTACAGGGATTGAGTTGTCGAGGCTCAGTCAGGTGGTGAGCCCACGGGATGGCGGCCCCACGTCACTTTTGTTGTTTTGTACAACAAAACATGAAATGTACAGATGTGGTTTACATTTAGGCAATGTTTGTTTTTGTCTTGCACAGAAATGACATCATGGATTGTGTACAAGCAGAAGACATTCTGACAGATAAAGAGATAAAGGTAACAAATAAAATAAAAAATATCCAATGACATGCACAAAGTTTTATTAACTAAATGGCATTTGACAATTATACATGCACTTCAACCTAGTTAAATCTACATTTAAATATACATGTAATATTACAGGATTTAGAAATAAAGCTGCAGAGTGGACAGATTCTCTCCAACAGAATGTATCTGTGGAAAAATCGAGGATTTGATCCAGCTCTTGGAAAGTTTTACTGGCAACATTTCAGTATATTTAATGATATGAAGGTAAGTGGACTGTTTTTCCCCTTATTTTTACTTAAGTCCTGATCTGCGAAGGATGACAAACAATGTTTGTGACAAATAAATTCAGGACTTTAAAAAAAATAAATCCCTATCAATGTTCACATGTTTTGCTTATCGATTAATTTTCTTTGTAGCCCAAATGTTGATATTTACCACACTGTGAAAACGGATGACATAGAACTGCAGTAATTTCTTAGTTAAGGTTATGGTAATGTGGGGAGGGGAAAACATGCCACTTCTACGGTGGCCGAGAGAGCTCAATGCGCTGCAAATGAAGAAAACACATGCAAACAGAAAAAAACGCATGCAAACAGAAAAAAACACATGCAAATAGAAAAAAAAACACCAGCGAATAAGAAAACATCTTCATCAGTTTTACAACTCACGTGCGTCCCAATACTCACAACACAACCAAATACGGAAGCGCGCTGCAATTACAGAAACGCGCTGCAAAAGTTCACAACACAACCAAATACAGAAACGCGCTGCAAATAGAACAGAACACAACGGAAATGTTTCCGGGGAACCCAATAAGTGACGGACGGACGGCTAGGACGTGCTTACAGCTGTCTACTTTTATTATTATTTTTTTAATTTTTTTTGCAAAACATACAAAGATGACACGTTTATGACATACAACTTTGTATACAATATACAAAATGTATTTGCGATATGTTCAATGTCATAAGAATACTAAAAAGAACAATGAGCTGAAGACTAAAATAAATAAATAAATAAAAAGATAGAGAAAAAGAACGAGGAAAAGACATTAATCTATACATCAGTTACATTGAACACATTTTGTCATGTTATGTTAAAATAAGTTTCGTAAGAGTAGCTATAGGTCCAAATATGAGACGGCAAGTTTTAAAGTTGAGACACTCACACAAAGATATAACACATATTTTAAAAACTTTGTTGAATAAAATGTATATTTATTTGCAACAGTTATGTTAACAGCATTAATACTATATTTCTGGTAAGAACAGCTATTCAGCTGATGGACACGCTGCGTTGTCATGGGAACATCCCAGGTGAAAATAATGAGGAAATTACGTTGTCTTTCGTTGCTCCCTTCATCAACATAATGGCACACAAGTGCCCCGCTCCCTCAAAAGTGCCCAATTCAAGGGCTCTGCCGTCTGCCCTTTTAAGAGAGTAGGGCATAGGTAAAGCCTGAGCCCGCGTCTCTCTGGTAAAGCTCGCGAGCCGTCCGTCCGTCACTTATTGGGTTCCCCGGAAACATCCGTTGTGTTCTGTTCTATTTGCAGCGCGTTTCTGTATTTGGTTGTGTTGTGAACTTTTGCAGCGCGTTTACGTATTTGGTTGTGTTGTGAGCATTGGGACGCACGTGAGTTGTAAAACTGATGAAGATGTTTTCTTATTCGTTGGTGGGTTTTTTTCTATTTGCATGTGTTTTTTTCTGTTTGCATGCGTTTTCTTCATTTGCAGCGCGTTGAGCTCTCTCGGCCACCGTACACTTCCTTATTTGACTTTTGACAAAAAAGTCAGATGATGTACTTATGACACCTATCACTTAGAGATGATTTATAACTTTTATTTTCTTTACATTAGATAATACAAAGCAAGTCATAAATGACAAGATTTTGGAAAGAGAATGGCAAAAGGGAGGAACGGATAGTCATCGCACTATGCCAGTTTCACCCACATTTTTTGCCTTGTATTGTCAATGTCCTAAGCTATTTTTTTTATTTCCTAATCCAGACAGAAGACCTAATCCAGCGACTGGAAAAAAATGTGTCTGTACCTGGAACTGTAGCTGAGAAGCAGCTATTTATTACCACAGTAATTTTGCCTGAGGTAATACTTGCCTGAGGAGCTTATATACTTTTGATTATTTAGAGAACATGGTTTGGAGAAAATATAACACAAGTATCTCTAATAGTATTTTAATAATTTGAATCCAAACTGCATTACTTCTTTACAAGCAACAATTTAAGTAAAAATAGAAGACTGCAACTTTGCATGTGGTTTGAGGTTGAAGCTGATATTTTTAACATTGTTATTAATGCTTTATTTATATTAGGTTCTGATTCAGTGGTTGCAAAACCAAAACATGTGCAGATACAGAGCCGAATCTGTGCTTCTGAAGTGCACATCTTCCCAGGAAAAGAAAAGGTAAAGGACATTGCTTGCATTGTGGGTGTGCATACATTTTTTATGTGTAACATCACTAAATTCTTTCTTTTAATCGTGATGTAAGTGGGTTTCTAGGTCATGTTAACAACTCTATAATGGCAATGTGCCTCCAATTTTGTTTGTTCTCCAGTGCTACAGACATAACATCAGGAGACACCAGAAGCACAGAAGTAAGACATAGTCAAAACCTCATTCAAATATATTAAAGCAGTGGTTTTGATGCCAGAGGCACATGACACAGGCTGGTTTAGTTGCTCTTACCCAACACAATTATTTTTCTGTTTAAAGCCCATTTGACCACCTGATGTTGGAAACTATACAGCTCATAAATAAGAAAAATTAGAAATCTAAATTAATATTAAATTATGATACTTTAAGCTTCACACACTGAAAGTTGTTAGCAGATGTTATTTCACATGTATTGAATCCATACATTCAAATAAATTATGTTGATGGATATACACTTATTTGTAAAAAAAAACCCAACAACTGTGTTTTGGTGATTGGAAAGGACTGTATAATTTGACTGGTCTTTAAATGGTTGTGGCCACCAGGGGGCATCGATTAGAATGCAGTCAAGATGTTCCGTTTAGGTGTTTTATTGAAAAACTTTAAATGTGTGTGTTTGGTTGGTAGTTGCACGCACACAATTCGAGGAACTTGTGAATCAGTACAGTCAGCAACACTCTCTTAAATTATCTATATAAATAAAGATATAGATATAGTCTTTCGACGCCAGCGCTCTCTTCCAAACTTTCTCGAAACTGAAACGGTCTCCTTCCGCGCGCTGAAACTTAGCACATTGACGCTCCTGATTGGCTGATTCTCAAACAGCCAGTTTTATCTGCCTGAAAAGGGTCGTCCTTCGTCGTCACAAACTGGGATCATAGATAGTGTAATTAATCTTAAACAGCTTGTAATCCAATGCACAGAAGCCATCATCATCTCATGGAATGTCAGGACACAAACAGGTAATTCACAAATAGGTTTATTGAACGAGCACAGTACGGATTAAGCAGGGTGAATGATAGATGAATATAAACGGTAACTGGTTGAAGATCACTGAAGAGTTGACTGAATGTCTTATCTGAATGAAGACGATGACGACGAACCAGAGAGACTGGGAACAGGGAGACAGGACGAGGAACCAGGCAGACGAGACGGAGTCCAGAGACGAGACGGAGACCAGAGACGAGACGGAGACCAGAGAGGAATCGGGATCCGGGGAACAGGTGTCAATACAGGTGGGTAGCAAATGCTGGGAGTCGGGTGGGTCGAAGTAGACCGGACAATGAACAGAGGTTTGTGCTGTGGTTAAGTAGTGCTGAAGATGAGGTGCAGAGTGCAAACAGGTGGTGATGATAATCAGTGATAAGGAGAGAGTGAATGCAACTGACAGATGGGTGACAACGGGGAACTGTGACACAAATGTTTATAGATTTTGTTATTTGTTACAAAGATCATTTATTAATGATGTAATGTAAATGCTATAGGCCTACAACTTTGAAGCATTAGTTTATAATTCACTAAATACTTTGACCATGTTTGATCTTTTACAACAGAACAACATTTTTTGGAGAGACCTCATGGCTGCAGCTGATTGGTGCTGCAACACAACATTTCAAGATGCAGTTAAGGTTCCCAGTGTCCTTAACATGCAAAAAGAGAAGCAAATCGAAAGCCTAAAAGAACTGCAGGCTTTCAAGGGTGAATATGATGAAAGGTCTCCTGCCGAACTTTTTACTTTCGCATTTAAAAAAAGACAGGACTTTGAAAAGTTCATGAGTGAACTAGTTGATAAAAAAAAGTATAAAGTCTTTGCAAGATTTGAGGAGCAGTGAGTCCTGCTCAATAGGCTCTATGCACAGCTGCACTACTTCCTGAACTTCAGCCATCTCCTTTGTTTCCTGTCTGCCATTATTGGACAAACTGATTAGTTCAGGTGTGCCTAACTAATGGCAGACAGGAAACAAAGGAGCTGGCTGAAGTTCAGTAAGTAGTGCAGCTGTGCATAGAGCCAATTCATGTTTTATATTTTGTTCATATGTACCCATATGGCGTCCTGTTCATTCTTCTGTTCCCAAAGGCCCCATCATGTAATTGCTTATTAAAATGTAGCATTTACTTATCTACTGTTTGTCCTTGTGTTTTATTCTTGGTCTCACCTTTGTCCTGTTGTTTATATCCTGTTGTTTATATCCTGTTGTTTATATCCTGTTGTTTATAGTCATGTTTCATGACTAATTCATCAAATAAATCATTAACTAATCAATTACTAATTGCTTGTAAATTACTTGTAACGGAATTCACATAACATACATAAAATGTTAGCATATCACTTGATAATCATTTAAGAATGTATTGTAAATGGTTAGTTCATCATTAACTAACCACAAATGACATAAAACTGAACGATATTGTAAAGTGTTACACCATATGTTTATGCGCTGGGCTCTAAAGCATTTTCTGGAGGTCTAGTTTCAGAGGTGTTGAACTAGAATGAATTAGAAAGATTCTAAAACATCAAAGACCCCATGAATGGGCATGATACTCCTTGCGACTTCATAAGATTCCTTTTAATAAAATGCATGTCTTTTCACACTGATCTATTTTTGTGAACATATATTTTAGATCCATCTAAACGGCATGTCAATACTGTGATGGGCTGCTTCACATTACAATCAGCCTGGTTCTTAGCCAGGATACCAATCAGTTTCAAGCTTTATGCTCTCAAATGTGTGGTCACAAGATGACAAATGAAAATGGAAATAGTGCAGAGTCAGATGGTAAAGTGGCAGTGAATGCGTGTTCATCGAGGGGTTACTGGAGGTCAAGAGCATGACCATACCGATTGATTGACCAAATCATTAACAGCCCTAACCCACTTAAAACATCTAAAACAATTATCCCTTACTGAGCAGGTCAAAGGTAATGTGAAAGATATGTCAAAATCCTCGAGCTATTCATCACTTGTAAATGTGTTAACTGTTACACACATCATTCGTAGGCCTATATTACCACTTCAAGAATCAATCTCATTGATTCAGCACATCAGAAACTCATTTCTGTATTAACTGAATAACCGTTTCTAGCTACATAATGTTAGGCTACTTTTTTTAAATGCGGTTTATATAAAAAAAAAAAGGCTATTAAATCAAAATATCCCTTAATTCAAAAGTCCCTGGCTGGAGATGGCGCTCACTGATGGCAGCTGGAGATGCCGCTGGAGATGCCGCTCCCGCATTTGGCCGCTGGAGATGCCGCTGGAGATGCCGCTCACTGATGGCAGCTGGAGATGCCGCTCCCGCATTTGGCAGCTGGAGATGCCGCTCACTGATGGCAGCTGGAGATGCCGCTGGAGATGCCGCTCCCGCATTTGGCAGCTGGAGATGCCGCTGGAGATGCCGCTCACTGATGGCAGCTGGAGATGCCGCTGGAGATGCCGCTCCCGCATTTGGCAGCTGGAGATGCCGCTGGAGATGCCGCTCACTGATGGCCGCTGGAGATGCCGCTCACTGATGGCAGCTGGAGATGCCGCTGGAGATGCCGCTCCCGCATTTGGCAGCTGGAGATGCCGCTGGAGATGCCGCTCACTGATGGCAGCTGGAGATGCCGCTGGAGATGCCGCTCACTGATGGCCGCTGGAGATGCCGCTCACTGATGGCAGCTGGAGATGCCGCTGGAGATGCTGCTCCCGCATTTGGCAGCTGGAGATGCCGCTGGAGATGCCGCTGGAGATGCCGCTCCCGCATTTGGCCGCTGGAGATGCCGCTCACTGATGGCAGCTGGAGATGCCGCTCCCGCATTTGGCAGCTGGAGATGCCGCTCACTGATGGCAGCTGGAGATGCCGCTGGAGATGCCGCTCCCGCATTTGGCCGCTGGAGATGCCGCTCACTGATGGCAGCTGGAGATGCCGCTCCCGCATTTGGCCGCTGGAGATGCCGCTCACTGATGGCAGCTGGAGATGCCGCTGGAGATGCCGCTCCCGCATTTGGCCGCTGGAGATGCCGCTCACTGATGGCAGCTGGAGATGCCGCTGGAGATGCCGCTCCCGCATTTGGCAGCTGGAGATGCCGCTGGAGATGCCGCTCACTGATGGCAGCTGGAGATGCCGCTGGACATGCCGCTCCCGCATTTGGCAGCTGGAGATGCCGCTGGAGATGCCGCTCACTGATGGCAGCTGGAGATGCCGCTCCCGCATTTGGCCGCTGGAGATGCCGCTGGAGATGCCGCTCACTGATGGCTGCTGGAGATGCCGCTGGAGATGCCGCTCACTGATGGCAGCTGGAGATGCCGCCGGAAGTGCCGCTCACTGATGGCCGCTGGAGATGCCGCTCCCGCATTTGGCAGCTGGAAATGCCGCTCACTGATGGCCGCTGGAGATGCCGCTCACTGATGGCAGCTGGAGATGCCGCTGGAGATGCCGCTCCCGCATTTGGCCGCTGGAGATGCCGCTCACTGATGGCTGCTGGAGATGCCGCTGGAGATGCCGCTCACTGATGGCAGCTGGAGATGCCGCTGGAGATGCCGCTCACTGATGGCAGCTGGAGATGCTGCTGGAGATGCCGCTCCCGCATTTAGCCGCTGGAGATGCCGCTCCCGCATTTGGCCGCTGGAGATGCCGCTCACTGATGGCAGCTGGAGATGCCGCTGGAGATGCCGCTCACTGATGGCAGCTGGAGATGCTGCTGGAGATGCCGCTCCCGCATTTGGCCGCTGGAGATGCCGCTCACTGATGGCAGCTGGAGATGCTGCTGGAGATGCCGCTCCCGCATTTGGCCGCTGGAGATGCCGCTCACTGATGGCAGCTGGAGATGCTGCTGGAGATGCCGCTCCCGCATTTGGCCGCTGGAGATGCCGCTCCCGCATTTGGCCGCTGGAGATGCCGCTCACTGATGGCTGCTGGAGATGCCGCTGGAGATGCCGCTCACTGATGGCTGCTGGAGATGCCGCTGGAGATGCCGCTCACTGATGGCTGCTGGAGATGCCGCTCACTGATGGCTGCTGGAGATGCCGCTCCCGCATATGGCCGCTGGAGATGCCGCTCACTGATGGCTGCTGGAGATGCCGCTGGAGATGCCGCTCACTGATGGCAGCTGGAGATGCCGCTGGAGATGCCGCTCACTGATGGCTGCTGGAGATGCCGCTCCCGCATATGGCCGCTGGAGATGCCGCTCACTGATGGCAGCTGGAGATGCCGCTGGAGATGCCGCTCACTGATGGCAGCTGGAGATGCCGCTGGAGATGCCGCTCACTGATGGCAGCTGGAGATGCCGCCGGAATTGCCGCTCACTGATGGCCGCTGGAGATGCCGCTCCCGCATTTGGCCGCTGGAGATGCCGCTCACTGATGGCTGCTGGAGATGCCGCTCCCGCATTTGGCCGCTGGAGATGCTGCTCACTGATGGCCGCTGGAGATGCCGCTCACTGATGGCAGCTGGAGATGCCGCTCCCGCATTTGGCCGCTGGAGATGCCGCTCACTGATGGCTGCTGGAGATGCCGCTCACTGATGGCAGCTGGAGATGCCGCTGGAGATGCCGCTCACTGATGGCAGCTGGAGATGCTGCTGGAGATGCCGCTCCCGCATTTGGCCGCTGGAGATGCCGCTCCCGCATTTGGCCGCTGGAGATGCCGCTCACTGATGGCTGCTGGAGATGCCGCTGGAGATGCCGCTCCCGCATTTGGCCGCTGGAGATGCCGCTCCCGCATTTGGCCGCTGGAGATGCCGCTCACTGATGGCTGCTGGAGATGCTGCTGGAGATGCCGCTCCCGCATTTGGCCGCTGGAGATGCCGCTCACTGATGGCTGCTGGAGATGCCGCTGGAGATGCCGCTGGAGATGCCGCTCACTGATGGCTGCTGGAGATGCCGCTGGAGATGCCGCTCACTGATGGCTGCTGGAGATGCCGCTGGAGATGCCGCTCACTGATGGCTGCTGGAGATGCCGCTGGAGATGCCGCTCACTGATGGCTGCTGGAGATGCTGCTGGAGATGCCGCTCACTGATGGCCGCTGGAGATGCCGCTCACTGATGGCTGCTGGAGATGCCGCTCACTGATGGCTGCTGGAGATGCCGCTCCCGCATATGGCCGCTGGAGATGCCGCTCACTGATGGCTGCTGGAGATGCCGCTGGAGATGCCGCTCACTGATGGCAGCTGGAGATGCCGCTGGAGATGCCGCTCACTGATGGCAGCTGGAGATGCCGCTGGAGATGCCGCTCACTGATGGCAGCTGGAGATGCCGCTGGAGATGCCGCCGGAATTGCCGCTCACTGATGGCCGCTGGAGATGCCGCTCCCGCATTTGGCCGCTGGAGATGCCGCTCACTGATGGCAGCTGGAGATGCCGCCGGAAGTGTCGCTCACTGATGGCAGCTGGAGATGCCGCTCCCGCATATGGCCGCTGGAGATGCCGCTCACTGATGGCAGCTGGAGATGCCGCTCCCGCATATGGCCGCTGGAGATGCCGCTCACTGATGGCAGCTGGAGATGCCGCTGGAGATGCCGCCGGAAGTGCCGCTCACTGATGGCAGCTGGAGATGCCGCCGGAAGTGCCGCTTCGAGATGCCGATGCCGCATTTTGCGCTAGCCCTCTCTCAAAAAACGAAGCTGTGTCAAAGGTTCATGTCTGTGCGTAAAATACGCATGAATCAAACAGAAAAAAAACAATGCAGTGAGAAGCGCTTTCTCTTGCTAAATGCGCGTGCGCACACACACTCACACACACACACACACACACACACACACGCACACGCACACGCACGCACACACATCCTACACCACCGATACACAGAGAGAGAGAGTGTGTATAGGCTAAAGGGTAAAATATGACCTTCAGGATATTGTGATTTTTGTCCTGTTATATTTAGGCCCTACACACACACACACACACACACACACTTTTGTCAATGCAGACACGCATTGCTCTCAGACATCCACACATACTCAGAAACATAATTTTAGATCATTGAGCCATTAAAATGCTTCATAATAGTCAATAGTGCCCCTTGTGGAAACCAGGAAAATAACATGCATTTCCACCCCATAGGGAAACCGATGTTGTGACGTCATCTGGTAAAATACACTATATAATGCAAATATAATGCTTTTGCTTCAAAATGAAAGGATGTTTCAACATAAATCATGATTCATGTATTAATGACAGCCCCAGTTTTAAACGACGTTTTAATGGGTTTCAATGGGCCATTTTTGGTCTTTATGGTGCTGAGTGTTGCTATTTGATCTACACAGTGTGTGTTATACATATTTTGCAAAATGAGATCAAAATTTTTTAATTTATCCAAAAAGTCACAATTTTGCCAAATTACATACCTTTGGCATTAAAACAGCCAAAATGATCAAAGAAATTAAAATGAAAAGGACCAAAAATGTCCTAATGCAGCATAAAGGTTAAACACTTTAAGACTTGTGTCTCATTTAAGACTTCAATGTAAATGCCCACTTCTGTGATTGAGTAATACCGTTGCAATTTTGCCAGTTCCCATGGAAAAGGGAGGTCTTAGGTTTTTTGGCGAGAACTTATAAGGAATGATCAGGTATTCTTGGGAAATCGGCCTTAGGTTTTTTGGCAAGAACTGATAAGGAATAAGGTATTCTTGAGAAATCGCACCTGGTTAACTGGAAAAAGGTTGTGAAACAACGGCTTCTTATTCCCAAGGTGTCATGTGTCCAAGAAAAATGGACACGTTTTTATTGTGACGCGGCCGGTAGCTCATTGCTTTTCTTTCAACCTTTGGAATCAAAACACAGACACAATGGGCATGGGAATTTTATCCTCACAAAATTATATATTGGTGTATAATTTTGTCGCCTTGACATGATATTCTGGGTTATGACTATTACGTAGATGTTTTTAAGCAGACCCCGATCCCTAAACCTAACCATCTCTCAATAACAGGTAGATAAAAGTATGGTCACAATAATTAATGTAAAAATATCAAATATTTCAAGTTTTTCAAGGTCAAACGATTGTGTAGTTTAAGGATCAAACCAGAAAATGATCACCGTCTCCATCCCCCGTAACGCTCCTATCTTGCACACATTCACAAATCGCCACCTGAAGAAGCGGTTTGTGAGTTTCATCATGAAATGTATGTGAACACACTTAAACTGAAAGTTTTTTTTCATACTTCACATGTCATGTCTCATCATGAAAACCAAAACTCGCCTATGGAATCAGCTGCCTCTTGACACTGCCTTGCACTTTCTCTCATGGTTTTAAATCATGTCCATCTCTTCTGTATATTAATGTGCTATTTAAATAAAGTTTACTTACTGAGCTAGCTGGTTTACCAGATCTGGGACGTATGACCATATAAGCCCGGTTCTGTCAACACTGCACTGGCTCCCTATTAAACATCGCATACATTTTAAAATATTGCTGATTATTTACAAAGCACTAAATGGTTTAGCACCCCAACACTTGAGTGAGCTCTTAACGCATTATAGTCCTTCACGTCTATTGCAATCTCAAAATTCCGGCCAGTTGATAATACCTAGAATATCTAAATCTACTGCTGGCGGCAGATCCTTCTCCTATTTAGCACCAAAACTCTGGAACAGTCTTCCTAACATTGTCCGGGAAGCAGACACACTCTGTCAGTTCAAAGCTAGATTAAAGACACATCTCTTTGACCTAGCATTCACATAACACATTATAGACTTCTATAATTCAATGTTAGGCTGCATAGATTAGGTCAGCCGGAACCGGGAACACTTCCCATAAATCCTGATGTACTCGTTACATCATAAGAAGAATGGCGTCTACGCTAATTTTAGTGTCTTTGTTTATCCCGAGGTTTTCCCACAGCCTGCCGGATCCAGGCCGTATCCAGATCTGACGAAGGACCTTCGCCTGGACCCGATGACAACGCAGTGCTGAAGTGCCAACTAGTCTCTCCCTATGGAGGATCCCTTTACCACTCTACAGATAAAGCGTTGCCGGGAAAATTCGTTTCGCGTTAGGCTTGGTTTCTTAATGCGCATGTGAACGCCATCAGCGTTTCTCACAGGTTCGTGTTTAAAGTCTGTGTAGAGAGAATGGTGACGTCTTAGCGGCCCCTAATTTAATAACAAATGATCGTTGCGACGGAAGCGAATCAATCAAAACTAACTTTAGCTGGAAAATAACTTTATTAAAGAACTGCTATAAAGCCAAAACAATCTCTGTTACCATAAATTATACGTTTATCTCTGTAAAGCTGCTTTGAATCTACATTGTTAAAAGCGCTATATAAATGAAGCAGTGGCAGCTGCTGGTCTTTCAAAGAGGGGAAGCTCATTTTCGGCCTACATCATAAAAATTGTCCATTTATTTATACGTAAATTCTGCCCTATGTTCCTTTAAGAAAATGCTCTGTGACCCTGTCGTACCAACTAGGCGTCTTTTCCAGTGACTTGACCAGTGTCCTCTCAATGGCCAGCAGAGTTAAATATAATTGTATAAATGTAATAATATAGCCTAATAAAGGTATAAATAATAATATAATAAAGTATAATAATACTACTAATAATAATATATTTTTTTTTTATTTTAATAATTATTTTTTTAATTATTACTACAAATAATATAAAAAATATAAGTAATAATATAATAAAGATATAAATGTATAATTGTGTGAAGTGTATTATGAAAGTTGGCTAGCAATTTCGACAAGCAAATACCAAGAAATAGGTTGCAGCAGTTTGTCTTTCGACTTCACTTGAGAAGTCCGCGATGGGACTGAGCTCGAACAGCTTCAGCATCAGCGACTTTTTATTGGATGAAATCGCTGTCAATCAAAAGGAGATGCAACCTTTCGACAGACCCTCCAATCATCACGCAGAAGCCGGAGTCCAGGCCCGCCCACTCCTCATTCACTCCAGAGACGCTGAGCGGGACATAATCGCAGCATTATCCAATGACCGTCTAGTTCCGAAGCGCTGAAAAAAACCCTGTTCAGAGCAGCTCCACTGAAGTCACTGACGCTGGGCTTCAACAGGGAAATGCACTGTCTGTGACGCTACGGGAATGAGAAGGAGATCGAGTCAGCCGACCTGCTGTATGGAGCTGATTCTGAACCAACTCGTCTTTGAGATGAACGTGTTCTAACGCATTTTTAGTTAATAAAATGTTAACACAATAGTACATATTTGATCATTATTTTTTTGACATTATAGGGGAAGCCGAGCTTCCCTTGCAGTCTTAAAGAAATCCCCACTGAAATGAAGATGACTTGACTTGACTTGATAATAGGAAATTAAAGTAACAGAGATTGTTTTGGCTTTATAGTAACTCTAGAATAAAGCTAAAGTTAGTTTTGATTGATCAAAGCAAAGAATGCCATAGACGTGCTGCACAGGGTGTAAAATATCGGTGCTCTTTGGTTGTTTGGGATAATTAAGCTCTAAGAACATAGGAAGGCACTCAAATTATGTTGAAAAAAGTTAAAAAGCCTTTATTTTATTCATGGCTTACACATTAAAATTGGTGACAGGTACACCTACGTGTTGCGGCTTTACATGCCTTCATCAGGGTGTGTGTAACAAACAACATCTCAGGTTCATTTTTAACAGCAGTTATTACATTGGCTTGGTTGAATTCTAATGTAGAATGCGGTGTGTTATTTCTTGATAACAGACCGCTGCGAAGTATAACACACCGTTGCCATGAAAAACAGCGCGTTGCTATGGACGCGGAACGGACTATTTTCTTTGGCGGAAGCAATACAATCGTTTTTAAATCAATAATTCGTGTCAAATTATTTATTTACTTTGTAGGTAGCCATGTAATAAGCGGGATAAGCGGTAGCCTCCGCTTCGCGTCGGGGTCCTGTTCAGCCTGTCGGGGTTGTTATTCGCTATAACGACCGCCTCTCTATACATTATCCCTTACTTAATTAGTCAAATTACAAACACCTGGTCACTCTGTGTAAGGATATCTAAAGAGAGAGAAAAAAGAGCATATCCAACACGGTACACAGCCGAATCAAAGAACAAAAATAAATAAAAAATATCATAAATACCACATAAAGTATACAGGTCAAAATGCACAAATCAATATTGTATATATTCAATAAATTCTCCTTTTTTATAAATCAAATTACACAAGTCGAAATACAAAAATCAATCATTGTATACATCATACAATGCACAGCGCAACCCACCACTAGAAGAAGAAAAAAAAAGAAAAAAACGATATTACAAAAATGGCACAAAGTCTAATTCTCCGTTCAAGCCCGGAAATGTAGTTGCTTTCAGTGTATAGATCCAGAAAGACTCTCTCTGTAAAAGCATATTAACCCTATCTCCTCCTCTTATTGACTTAGGGATATGTTCAGTGCCGATTATCTTCAGTGTACTTGGGCTGCCATGATTCACATCTCTATAATGTAGGGCCATGGGGTATGAAGGGTTACACACTCGAATAGCATTTTTATGTTCTGATAATCTGATCTTTAATTTTCTTGTAGTCATCCCTATATAAAAGCAGCCACACACTCCAACCTATACAACACAAGGTATTACAATTAATAAATGATCTAATTCTTAATTCAGAACCAGAGGTTACATCTCTAAACATGTCAGTTGCCACACCTGAAATTTCCTGCACTTAAACTTAACCAGGTATTTGATTTCTTAGAGGGAAGATGGCTTCTCACCAATTTGTCTTTAACTGTAGGTGTTTTCCGGAATGCAATAGAAGGAGATTCGGGCATGACTTCTCTTAGATAAGGATCACTCATAACTATTTCCCAATTACTTTATATAATTCTCTTAATTCTGTGTGCCTCTGTGCTATACTGTGTCACGAAATAAACTGAATTATCTGAATCTTGTGATTCAGGTTTTTGTCGTAATAGCTCATCTCTACTAATGTTTCTTACTTTATTGTATGCTTTGTTAATCACTCTATTTTTGTACCCTCGTTCCTTAAATCTTTGAGTCATATCTTGTGCCCTGATGTTAAAATCTTCTTCCGTATCGCATATTCTTTTCAATCTCTGGAACTGACCAAAAGGAATATTCTCAGTCATCCATATAGACCATTTCAACGGCCTTTCGTCTGTTTAAGGAAGTGACGTATTTTTCCCTAGGACGTTTCCGGTTAGTTGTCGAGCGCATTCAAAACAATGGCGGGATGCGCTTGATGTACAGTGGGATTGCGATAATTTATTTAATCCTGCCATTTAGAATATCTAAATTAAAATTAGGTCCTTGTTGCTCGTTAGTTGGGTCCTCCTTCTGGCCCGAAACAAACTTTTTTGGAAATTAAAATGTTTAAATTCCTGAAAAACGCGCCTGGATTGCATCAGTGAAGCGAGAAGGCTGAATACGCAACTAGCAATATACAGCACACATTTCGATTCTGGTAAGTAAAATACTCCCACCCCCATTGGATTATTTGTATTTCTTTACGTTAACTGTTTATGTATGCTGCAGCATAATTTAAGATAGCTCTGTTCGTTATTGTTTACATATAAACCTAGCATTTTGACGCGTGTAATTTAGTGAAAATAGGCCAAGCTTTTATTTCCGTCTTTTCCCCTAAATGTTCTGTAGGCTGTAATTAAGTAGGAGTTAACATTTGTTGGCTAGCTGTCTAGTTAGTTGACAACTGCAGTAAGTAACACATTACAGAATGTATACAGTATAACAGTTACCTGAATGGTGTGCTCCAGTAGTTTACAAAAGGTAACGGTAAACATTTTTCATCACTTAAGCTTGGCTAATGTTAATTCCAACATTTACTATAGTACACAATAGTAGCATTAGTTCTTAAATATTGTGCATTAACCAGATTAAGTTAATAATTGTTTTTCTGCTTTTGTCTTCAATAGGAAAGCCATCATTTGTAATTTAAGATGTCCAAGACTACTACAGGGAGACAGGAACGACAGCCAAACCACATGTGACCATACAGTGTCTGCAGAATTATTAGGCACCTTGTTTTTCAGACACATTTTTACCAATTCAAAACCACATTAAGCTTAATAACTACTATTCATTTTGTATTTAATATATTTAAGGGATATATAATTGTACATGAAGACTGGAAATGAAAACGCCTTATATTCAGGTGTGCATAATTATTAGGCACGTTTTCTTTTACAGATAAAATAAGCCAAAAAAGAGATTTAACTCGGACTGAAAAGTCACAAATTATTAAATGCCCATGAGAAGGAGCATGACCATTGGACAGTGAAATCCTCATTGGGTCAGCAGGGTCAGACAAAATCAGGTGGAGAAGAAAATACACATGTTAACTGCAAAATAATTAAGTGTTAAACCATCAGGAACCCTTTAGTCTCCAGCGCCACCATTTTCCAGAACTGCAACTTACCTGGAGTCTCCAGAAGAGCAAGATATCAGGATCTCAGAGACTTGGGTTCACAAGCTGAAGTGTAATAAACATGAAGACTGTTTTTATAGGCTTTATGGACAGACAGATTGGGACTGACTCTTGAAGGACCAGCATCACATCCTCTTGTTCCACTGTTTGAAGAATTCATCTTCATCGGTAAGTTTTGGGAGTTAATTTTTAAAAATGAACTCCTAAAACTTAATGCCAGATTCTGGAAGATTAATTCTTCATGTATTTTACTACACTTCAGCTTGTGATTCTTAAGTGTGGGGCATTTTTTAGTATTCTTTACCTCTCTTTTTTGGCTTATTTTAACTGTAAAAGAAAACGTGCCTAATAATTATGCACATCTGAATATAAGGTCTTTTTTAATTTCCGGCCTTGATGAACAATTCTATATCACTTATAAATTATTAAATACAAAATGAATTGTAGTTAAGATTAATGTGGTTTGGAATTGGTAAAAATGTGTCTGGAGAAAAAAATATATGATCAGAAAATCAACGTGCAAAATCAATAATTCTGCACACATATGAACCCCCAGATGTGTTCGAGACCTTGAGGATTGATATTGACCCCCTTTGTTCAGGGACTCATAACTCTTTTTGTCAAAAAAAGTCTGTGAAATGTGTTTTATGTTGTTGTCTCAGTTGTTGAAGCAGATTATGTTCATACAAGTATTTATTTACACATTAAGAAATTTGCTGGAAATAAAAGCTGTTAAAAGTGAGAGGATGTTTCTTTTGTTTATGTATTTTTAAATATATACAGTAGTCAACATTTGAAGTGGATAAAAACCTTTCATCAAAGTTAACATTAATTTTGAACAATACCCGTTCTTGCCTTAGGACAACTTTGATTAACTTTTTTGATCCACTTCAAATGTTGATTACATAAATACACACACAGCTAGCAAATCTGTATGTGACTATACTAACCATAAAATAAGATTTTCCCTTCAAGGACCTAAAAAGTGTATTCTGTATGTTTTATTCTTAATTTTACAATTATTAATCTTCACGTATACATTTCTCTTAAATGACTAATACAGGTTTATGCATTAGAAAAAAAGACAGCCAGCATTGCATTGCTTTCACCTTTTTTTTGAATAGCGCTGTACAAATAAATATGAATATTTGCATAGATATGCCAGCAAATGCAAGTGAAATGCCCACTCGTAACCTCCCCGGACAAACCATGTTTTTGACGCTGTTTGACTTGCTTCATCTTCACCAAACACAAGACAGATGTCATCAACATTTTACGAACGAATGTTCCCAACCTTTCTGCTAAGAAATTAATTGTAAGTATCCAGACTGCGATAGGCTTTTATCGCATCTCTCGTGTAACGTTACACGCAAGCAGCCGCAACACCCAATCGGACTAACGTTACTCAGGCAAACGTTGTTCTGTGTAAAAAGTATACGCATCAAAGTCTTATTTAAAGGGTCCGGTAATTCCAATCATCGTTTATTTTCAGTTTTTGGAAATACTTTAACTGTTGCCTTTTCGCTAGACGTAAAAGTTACGCGCTTGTTTTCACAGACCTGAGATTTAAAAACGCCGCCACCGGAAATGCTTCAGGGCCAGACATGCGCAGTAGCATTCCAACGGAATGTTATTGTTTACGTCCTTGAAATGGTCTATAGGATGAAAGCCGTCTGCTCTTAATATGGTATTTCTGTCAATTTCTTTCCTGAAAATAGTGGTATGCAACTCCCCATTACTTTCTTTAAAGATTTGTATGTCCAAAAAGTTAATCTGAGTGTGTGAAAAATCTAGACTCTTTTTTTATTTTTTATTTATTTTATTTATTTATTTATTCGGGACAGTGCACATTAATGGACAATCAAACATTTCTGTAGACTGTAAATGAGCCAGGTTATAGCATAAATGCTAATTTTCACCTGTAGTCCCGAGGCAGGAAAATAACATTATACAAGATAATACAACATAAAAGAATGACAGTACAATATCAAGCACAAAACACATTAGCACACAATCAGGCAGATTACGTTATATCAATACAATTATTTAAAATGAGTACATAATTGTGAAATTTTAAGAAATTGTTTAAGATGCTTTTTGAATGTGCAGTAAGTGGGACATTCTCTAGTAATTGTTGGAATGCTATTCCAAAAATGACCCCCTTTGACAGATAAAACAGTTTGACCAAAGTTAGTTTTTCTATGTGGGATTTCTATGTCTCCTCTAAATGAAGCTCTGGTACAACGACCTCTGTCAGACCTTGGTTTGATAAATAGAGAGAGTGAAGGTGGGGCTAATCCATGAAAAACTTTATAAATTAAACAGCTATATTTAAAATTAATAAAATTTTCAAAATTGAGCAAATTGTATTTTTCTAAAATATTACACTGATGGTATGACAGAGGTTTTTGATCAAGTAACTTGACTCAACTTCAAATTGGCATTGGTAGTATTTAGATGTGTGAAAAGCTAGCATATCTGTGTCACAGTGTCTGGTTTGTGTTCCCCGGATAGCCACTAGAGTTCCTCTTCCCCCACGGTGTCATTCTCTACATTTCCCATCATCCTGTTCTGTGTTATCATTGGTTCATTGCACGCAGCTGTTTCCCCTCACCTTGTTAGTGTCTGTGTATATATACCCTGTCTGTGGCAGTGTTCTTCATGGAGTCCTTGTATATTGTCACACATCTTCTGGTAGTCTGTTCTTGCCTGGACTGGGTTGTGAGAACGGATTTCCCAAATAAATACTGCGATTGGATCTACCTTTTCCCGTGTGTGTGTTTCGTGACAATCTGCCTCTGAACCTCTCCATATCAATATAATGGCATCTATATATCTGCCCCACCACACCACATACTTCAAATAAGGATTTAAATCAGAAAATACAAATTTCTCTTCCCAAAGTAAGAAAGAAAGTTCCTTGAAAGAGAACGTCTCGGTTACGTATGTAACTCCCGGCATGCATGTGATCGACTTGCTTCAGCCTATCAGAAGCTAGCACGGTTATGATTTAGGGGTGCTTTATAGTTTCTTGGTCGATGACGTCACCCGCCTATGACGTTCCGTCTCGCCATTGGACTGATTCCATACGTGCTTCATGACACACTCACGCAGGGGCGTTTCGACGCAGCATCTCGTTCTCTCTTCAGGGAACTAGGGTAACATACGTAACCGAGACGTTCTCCCATCCAGGTCCTGACCAGGCTCAACCCTGCTTAGCTTCAGTGAGCATTGGGCTACATGGTGATATGGCTGCTGGCTTATGATGTCACACATTAAATTAGGAAAAATTATTCAGAAAGAACCTAAACAAAACAATTATTTTTTGGGAGAATAAGCCCAATATCTCCCTCTGAATTGAAAACAATGGATATCATTAATTTATATCACTTAATTATGCAAAAGTATCTAATAAATCATTTATTTAGCATCAAGTGAAATGTGAAATGTGAGTGATCAATATTATATTCGTTGTCTAGAAGTAAGCGCTGGCTGTATCAAACCGGTGTCTTGTAAGCACTAGTATTTTTCAAAACGGACTGATTAAAAACACTGTTATTAACTTTTTAAAGAACATAACAATAATCAGAGCCTCATAAAACCCACTTAAGTTTAAAAACAAAATATTATCATGTTGACATGCCGGAATATAATTGTGTAAATTGCACTATTGATTTAAGCAATAAGTCAGTCATATGTCAGTCACCAGCCTACTAATAAGATAAGAAACATTCTGCTAATTCTGTTTAATGGCTGGTAATAAAATGTTTTGTCCTGTGCATTTTCTCAGTTCACTCACTGATTTTAGCTTCATTTTTGTAGTTTCATGTATAGAGATCATGCATCAATTTTTATTTCCTGTTTTATTCTTATAATGTTAATAGAATTACATCAAAACTGTCATCATTGATACATAGGTTATTTTCTACCCTGATTTTAGCACTTTGATTTAAACACTTTAAGACTTGTGTCTCATTTAAGACTTCAATGTAAACGCCCACTACTGTGATTGAGTAATACCGCTGCAATTTTGCCAGTTCCCATGGAAAAGGGCGGTCTTATAGCCTAGAAATCTAGACGCACCCTAGCGGCAGCAAAATGTATTTTGCAGCCAGGGCAGTCTAGCAACTCTCCATAGACTTTCGAGCTGCAAAAACCTAAATTGGGTCAGGCCAATCACGTCGCTTGTAGAGTAGGCGGGGCGGGCTTGACATATGACGACAGAGTTGTGACGGTTACCTGGCTGCGACCTGAAAACAAAGAATGACGGCTGCTGGAGAACAGTCTTTTGAATCGGCTTTGTCCGTGACTCTGGAGAACTTGGAGTTAAGTTTTTCTTTGAGAAAAGAGCAAAGAACGGCACTTAAGTCATTCTTAAAAAAAGGAAGATGTGTTCGTAGTTTTGCCGGCCAGATATGGCAAAAGTTGAATCTATCAACTAGCTCCGCTGTTGGGAAAACGCTCTGGTTGGTTGAAGCGCTGTCCTATTGCGTGCAGAGGGAATTTGAAAGACAGCCGTTTATCCCGCCCTCGGAGTGAGCGTGTCTATGGTGAGTTGCCAGACCTAACATCTTGATGTAGGTCTGGCTTGCCAGGCTTGCGGTCTTAGGTTTTTTGGCAAGAACTTATAAGGAATGATCAGGTATTCTTGGGAAATCGGCCTTAGGTTTTTTGGCAAGAACTGATAAGGAATAAGGTATTCTTGAGAAATCGCACCTGGTTAACTGGAAAAAGGTTGTGAAACAATGGCTTCTTATTCCCAAGGTGTCATGTGTCCAAGAAAAATGGACACGTTTTTATTGTGACGCGGCCGGTAGCTCATTGCTTTTCTTTCAACCTTTGGAATCAAAACACAGACACAATGGGCATGGGAATTTTATCCTCACAAAATTATATATTGGTGTATAATTTTGTCGCCTTGACATGATATTCTGGGTTATGACTATTACGTAGATGTTTTTGAGCAGACCCCGATCCCTAAACCTAACCATCTTTCAATAACAGGCAGATAAAAGTATGGTCACAATAATTAATGTAAAAATATCAAATATTTCAAGTTTTTCGAGGTCAAACGATTGTGTAGTTTAAGGATCAAACCAGAAAATGATCACCGTCTCCATCCCCCGTAACGCTCCTATCTTGCACACATTCACAAATCGCCACCTGAAGAAGCGGTTTGTGAGCTTATCATGAAATGTATGTGAACACACTTAAACTGAAAGTTTTTTTTCATACTTCACATGTCATGTCTCATCATGAAAACCAAAACTCGCCTATGGAATCAGCTGCCTCTTGACACTGCCTTGCACTTTCTCTCATGGTTTTAAATCATGTCCATCTCTTCTGTATATTAATGTGCTATTTAAATAAAGTTTACTTACTGAGCTAGCTGGTTTACCAGATCTGGGAAGTATGACCATATTAGCCCGGTTCTGTCAACACTGCACTGGCTCCCTATTAAACATCGCATACATTTTAAAATATTGCTGATTACTTACAAAGCACTAAATGGTTTAGCTCCACAACACTTGAGCGAGCTCTTAACGCATTATAGTCCTTCACGTCTATTGCAATCTCAAAATTCCGGCCAGTTGATAATACCTAGAATATCTAAATCGACTGCCGGCGGCAGATCCTTTTCCTATTTAGCACCAAAACTCTGGAACAGTCTTCCTAACATTGTCCGGGAAGCAGACACACTCTGTCAGTTCAAAGCTAGACAGTAGTCCTTATGATGGTGCTTATGTCAAAATGATTAATGGCTTTGACCTTTGACCCTTTGACAGGTTGACCTTCCGGTATAGGGGTCACGGATTAACCTTTGACCTTTTGACAGGTTGAACTTCTGGTATAGAGGTCAGGGATTAACCTTTGCCCTTGCTAGCCCATTGATCATGTGTTTTTGACAGTTAGTTTGACCTTTTAACCCTGCTAGTCCTCGATTATGTAGTTTTGATGGATGGTTTTGATGAAGGTTTGAAGCCAGTGTCAAGAAGGGCTATATAGTACGTGTGTCTGTGCGCTCGCCCTCCCACCCTTCGCATTTGAGCTCTGACATCTGAAACGTGCTGCTCGGGCACTGTGATTAAACAACGTCACACAAAAACATTCTATCCTTTAAAATAAATATCTTGCTAATTAAACTAAAGTTGAAAAACAAACAAGTATATAAATTATATAATATAAAATAAAAAATATCTTACTAAAAATCTATTGAAACCAATTCTTTCAGTTTTAGATAAACAAGAATAAAAAATAAAATCATCTTACATGTTTAGAGAGTTGAAGAAGAAGCTCCTATGAATGAGTTAAAAGTTGTAATACAAAAGACCTGAATGCCTCTCCAGCGGCATCGCGCGGCCACAGTGGTGCATGTGTCTGTGTGCGCGCCCTCCGCATTTGAGCTCTGACATGATCCCCCTCCACATTCCTGAGGCAACAGTGAGAAAGAGGTGTCCTAATAATGTTGTATATATCAGACTAACTAAAGTTGAAAAACATTCTGTTCTTTAAAATAATATAAATGAAATGGTTATAATATATAATATAAAATAAAATAAATATCTTGCTAATTTAACTAAAGTTGAAAAACATTCTATTCTTTAAAAGTATATAAATTAATTGCTTATAATATAAAATATATAATATAAAGTATATAATATAAAACCACAGAGTGGTTCTCTCTCACAGCACCGTCTGTTGGTCACTGACTCATAGGGCTGTATTCAGTGATCAGGATGAGACATTGTGAATGTTGTGTTGAATTTATTTCAAAGTATAATCTTAAAAGTTTAAATGATATCTTTTTAAAGTAAAAGATGTTTTAAATTAAATTCAATAAAATATTAAAAGTCTTAATAAAAAACAAATATTATACAACGATGGTCTGTGGAAAAACTTGATTTGAACTTGAAGTATATATTTTTTATTTATTTATCATTCGTATTTAAAATAATTCGAAATTTGAAGTGTCACAAGTCATCTCACACCTGTGAAATGTTCAATAATTCCTTAAGTTGTATCTGTGAGAAAATGACCACATAGGCCTATCTTCAGAGAGAGAGAGAGAGAGAGAGAGCAACACTGAAAACATTTAGAAACTGTGAAGCCTCAGGCTGTCCCGATTGATAGGCTGCTTATAAGGCCCTTCCGATCAGCGCTGCGTCTTCTGAGAAAGACGTTACTTGACAATCATTAATGATAGCTTCAGGATATAGGGTGACAGACCAGATGAGCCTCTTTGCATCATGTAATGTTAGTCTGCTAACGTCTTTCCAGAGCCAAAGTTTTGCTCGTACTAAATTTATTTCAAAGCATAATCGTATTTTTTTCAATTTAAAATAATTGTATGTAAATATCTAAAAATGTTATTTATTCCAGTGATGATGGTGATAATCCTTTGATAATAAAAAATGTTACTTGGGCATTTAATCAAATTAATCAAATTAGAATGATTTCCAAAGAATCATGTGACACTGGAGTAATGATGCTGAAAATTCAGCTTTGCGTCCCAGGAATAAATAGCATTTTAAAATTAAAAATTATTTTAATTTGTTATACCTGAATTTTTTTATTAAATAAATTTAGTTCGTTTATATTGTGGAGTATAAATAAGACAAACACATGTTCTTGTTACAGCAAGATATTTTCTTCTTGCTGTCTAAATGCATTTATGTATTTTATATACTTCAATCGAATCTTCAGATGAGAGTATTGAATTAGTCTCTCGCGAGAAGTGAATTCCGATTCTCTTGTTTCAGGGCATGCAATTGGCTGTTCGATGCTGATGCCACTTTTTCTTGTGTGTGTGTGTGCGCGCGCGCCTCCGGATCAGGAGAGGAGTTCGAGACGAGTCGACGGAGTCTATGAATATAGCAGTGGTAAATTATTTGAATCAAAATTATAACAATAGTGTTCAGATATTTACTGATGGGTCTAAAAATCCTCAATCTGGTTATACAGCAGCAGCAATATATATACCTCATATTGAACAAAGTAATGTTAAAAGGCTGTCTAATGATATATCAGTATTTACAACAGAACTCATGGCAATATTCATAGCAATGATATGGGTAGAAGAATCTAATATTAAGGATACAGTCATATGCTCTGATTCATTCTCAGCTTTGTGCAGCTTAAAAAGTGGAATGTCAGATGCTAGACAAGATCTTATACGATATATTACAGATTTTGTACAGAATAAATCCACTAGACAAAAATATATCATTTTTATGGGTACCAGCTCATGTTGGAGTTGAGGGAAATGAGATAGTGGACAAACTGGCAAAGACGGGATTAAAAAAGGATGAAGTCGACATAGAGATTCCATTAAGCAAAGCTGAAGCTAAGTGCATTGTAAGAAAAGCTGTTATAAATATCTGGCAAGACAACTGGAATAATGAGTTAAAAGGAAGACATCTGTATAATATTCAGGATACAGTGGGGAGTGAAAGGAGAAAATATGGATCCAGAAGAGATGATACAATTATTTCGAGGATACGCATTGGGCACACCAGATTAAATTATTATTTACACATGTTAGGTAAAAGTGAGACAGATGGGTGCATCCATTGTGGGGTGGCAGAAACAGTGGAGCATGTGATTGTTCAATGTCAAGCATATAATGATGAACGAGCTCAACTTGTGGAAGATCTAAAGGAACTGAAAGTTCAGCTAGCAATAAAAGATTTATTTCACAGTGCACAGATACAACTAAAAGTGTACCCTATTTTATTTAAATATTTGAGAGATACACGGTTGATACACAGAATATAAGTTTAAACAAATAAGGTTTTTTTTTGTTTTTTTTTGTTTTTTTTGTTTGTTACTAGATAGTAGTTTTCCATTCCATCATCCTAGGTATTCACACTCCATCCCAGTAGGTGGCGGAAATGCACCAAAAGCTGGTTGGCCAACCGCCAATAAACAATGAAGAAGAAGACGAGTCGACGGAGAGCGTTGATGTGTGTCATCGTCATGAAGGTAATCGTGTTTAACACGTTAACATGCATGTTAACAAATAGTGTGTCTTGCATAATGCCCATCATATATGTTTAGTGCTTGTGTAACTTAATTCGTGCACGCTTGTGTTATCGGGCCGCTCTCTCCCTCGTGCACACCTCGTCCCTGCATTGGGCCACTAATTGCGCTTTTCCACTGCATGGTACGCTAACCTCGGTAAAGCTATGGCACTTAGGTAAAGTTGGTTTTATATTCGCACATTCACACTTTTTTGCTTAAAAACTGTCTCAATAACAAGCGCAATAAAGCACATTTTTGCAAAATAAAAGCAGCTACATGATCTTTAGGACAAAGATGGTGAACTACAACACTCTCCACAATCGATCAAAATGGGCAAATATTGTTTTAATGGCATACAAAGTTGCGAATGTCCACTGAATGTCCAATGTAGTGTGGTAAACAAGATAGGGACCGTCTAAAAAGTTCTATTTTTTTCATTGTGTGTAAACAGACAACTACATTTTTGCAAAGTACAGATGTACCAGCAAATCTCTCTCACATTATGTGTTCTAATGCTATTGATTGTACTTTAGCAACAATAAAAAGTGCATTATAATGATTGTATTTAGGAAACCTGCCTCACTGTACATAATGTACATAAATATTTTTAGAATAAAATTACATTAATTCACCAAAAGGATTTTTTACTATCCGAAGGTTGTAGCATGTTCCTAGTGACCAGTCTGACTTACTACAGGTGAGATTTTGACAAAAAGTCCCTTACTGTACGTAGAGTTGACAAATCTGTTTTTTTTAAATTACTGTAAATCACCCTAAGTATTTTTTCGTGTTCCAAAGGCTGTAGTGCTATCCTACGGACCAGACTGACTTACTACAGGTGAAATTTTGACAATACCTCCCTTACTGTACAATTATCAAATATGTTTATGTAATGAGCATATTATTACATATGTTTATTACATATGTTTATGAAATAAACTGTAAATCACCTATAGTGTTTTTTTTTATATATCCCAAAGGTTGTAGTACTTTCCTAGTGAAAGGACTGACTTATTACAGGTGAAATTTTGACAAAAAGTCCCTTACTGTACGTACAGTTGACAAATATGTTTTTAAAAAAATTACTGTAATTCACCCTAAGTATTTTTTCGTGTTCCAAATGTTGTAGTGCTTTCCTAATGACCAGACTGACTTACTACAGGTGAAATTTTGACACAAAGTCCCTTACTGTACAATTATCAAATATGTTTATGTAATGAGCATATTATTACATATGTTTATTACATATGTTTATAAAAAAAACTGTAAATCACCTATAGTGTTTTTTTTTTATATCCCAAAGGTTGTAGTACTTTCCTAGTGACCATACTTACTACACGTGAAATTTTGACAATACCTAATAATACTGTATTACATAATGATATAATACTGTAATTCACTTAAAGGGGTTTGTTTGTTTAAGGTTGTAGTACATTAATAGGGGCTACATTATTATTAACAGTAGTGACTGAACCTGTATGCATTGGTTTAGCAAATCTGACAGATAATGAACAGCAAGATCATGGAGGCATTCAAGATACTGTACAGTGCACTGTTTTATTTCTATTATCTTTCTAATTGTTCATGGAATACCACTGGGATTACACATAAAAGTTGTAATTAATTTCTTGTGGTTAGAGTAATATTTCAATTTCACCTCTTCAAAATTTTGCTGTTGTTGATCCTCTCTTGGTTTAAGTTGTTCTTATATTATCATAAACCCTTTAACTGATTGTTTTGTCAAGTACTTTTTACTTTACTATATTTTCTTTTATTGAAGTGACGTAAAAGTTTAAGTAAAACAAATGTGTGTTTGAATACAATTTTTTCAAATGTTTTCAGTCAGGACTACTTTGGGTAAACAAAAATATTTAAGCAATTGAACATGTTATTTAATATTTATTCATTGCATTATGTAATTGGTTAACACACATAACTATAACTGTTAGTGGTTTGTTACATAATTAATCCTTGTCATGTTTACCAATGTGAACAGTGCCAAAGATGGTACCCAATGTATGCTGCATTGGACTGTCACCAAGACAAGCTACCTGAAAAAGATGCCCAATGGTTGTGCTCACTGTGTACCTTAAACAGTGGAACATCATTAAATAATATCTGCTGAAACTTCTGCTTTATTGTCCTTGTTTCAATATGGATTACCACTGTATATCTGTATTTTGGGACTTACAGTTAAAGACCCAAGGACCAAATATGATTTATTAAGACCAGGAGTTAGAAGTGCACTCAATTTAAGACAAGATTCAGAATTATAATAAATTAAAGGAAATTTTACTGATAGATTTGAAGATAGTTTGCAGTTTCATCAGGCAGAAGTCAGCTTCAAGAATCACAAGGAGTGATTACAGTAACAAAAGTGCTGACACCCTTACATTTACAAAAATCACAGCAATTATACCCTTCACCAAGGTCTAAGCTTTGTCATTGCTTCAGGTTGAATGTTTCTGATTGGCTAATAAATAATCACACATTTTCTACACATAGATAGACTGAAGCATATCTCCATCAATTATGCGGCTGACATTCGGACCCTGAATTTAGGCACGTCGTGACCTTCCACACTTGTAGTGATTGTAATGAATAGTAATTGGACCAATTTTTGAGTCTCTAGGACCAACTCTATAGCGCCACCACCAGTTCAAAAATTCCACATTAAAAGGTTTATAGCTTTTGAACCCTTTGATCTAGATGTGAATGTAAATAGATGTAAAATGAAACTTAGTACACCTGATTCCACTCATTATGGTGATCACAATCAATATCTTACATTAAGACTCTGCCCATTACAGTAGTGGCCATTTTGAAAAGTACAGTGTTCAGTTTTTTTGCTACTCCTCATTCAAATTTTGTTCAATTCTTACGACAATTGGCTCAGATGATCTTTGGACCAAGCCACACAGAAGTGACTGAACAGATTTTTGATTTTCGCTACCATTCCTGATATATTTTTCTCCAAATTTGACCTGTATTTGTCTCCTTATGGTAGTTAGCTTAGCATGCTAATTGGTTAGCATGCTAACCAGATGCCATTCTTTCTAATGTGGCTCTTCAGCTATCAGGCTAACCATAAACTACATTAGCATTAAGTTAACTTAGCTTGCTAATCTGGTTAACATGCTTTTGTGTGCTCATTCTTACACTTATGCCTCTCCTTGGCAGCTTGGTAAGACAGCGTCAACTGAGTGGCGCAAGCTGCTAAACCACGTGCCACGAGCCCCGAACCATTCCGGTTGTGGGTTTGAATCCTGTGTGGCACATTCCCAGACCACAAGTGGTATTGTGGCCTTAAGTGGTGGAAAAGTTGCTTCTGTTCCAGACATGGTGTCTATATATGAACGAACTCGATAAATACAACATGCAGCAAATTTATACAAAAATTATTCATTTTGAATTGCTTCTCACTTGAACTATGGACCTTCTTCATCTTGCCAAAAACACAACTTCCCAGTGGCGTAATGATATGAGTGACAGGTATCTGACCCAGAGATAATGGGTTCGAGCCCTGCATGGGATGATTTAAAAAAATTGTGTGATTCCTTTATTATTCAACGTTGTACTAATCTTTCTTCCTCTTGGATTAGAAATAAGTATGTCTTTTTCATTCTGTGTTCATTCTCATCTGAACTTCTGTTCATTTTGAGTTAATTTTCACCTGTACTTCTGAACCAGCTCTTTTTTCAGGGTGTCCGCGCGGTAGTAAAAAGTAGTAAAAAGAATCTACCAAAATGAAGGCCCTTGAAAGGTAGTAAAAGGTAACAAATGCAATTTGACTTGGTAGTAAATTTTTCATCACCACCTCAATATATGAGTTTACATTTTTTTGCTTAATATTTGTGTCTCCATATTTTAACTTCATCTAGCATAATTTAAAAATATTTACGGTGCTAACAACAGGACCTGACGGGCTCAACATTAACGCTTGTCCGCTTGTCCGGGACAAGTGGATTTTTTTGAAGGGACACGTAAAAGAGAATTTTACTTGCCCGACCGGACAAGTAGCCTGATTAAAAGTCAATAACAAAAAAATTAAAAAAATAACTAGGGAATCACTAAAATGAGAGAATGATTCTGATTGTATTATATTTATTGTAAGTTGCAATCGATAGTGGATATTACTGACGGTAACAAGGTTGCGCTGTTGAGCACTGTAAACCCGGATAAGTAGAATTTACTTTAAAAAACCGAGGTAACTCGTTGCCTTAAAAATTTTAAGTAATGAAGCATTAGTTGAATAAGTGAAGTGGACTACGTTCAATGTACTTAAGCCCATAATGGAATGGAATAGAACATTTAAGTTGAATGTACTTACAACTGAGTTACAGTAACTGAAGATACTTAGTTTAAACAATCATTCCCCACCCATTTATTTAACTCAGCTTGTTAAGTAAGCATTACTCCATTACCAATTCAACTAAATTGTATATTGTAATTGACCCAACTTTTAGTTCCTGAAACTCAAAATATCTTTCAATCAATAGAGCAATGTAAAATAAATACATACAACTGCAACATTACAATGATCCAATTTTATTTTTATTGAACATGTCTTCTTTTTAGCAACAAAAGAAACAAATCCATGACCTAATAGGCTTCTAGTGTGTAGTTTCCTCAGTGATGGCATGAAAAGAAAAAAAATCTCTTCCTCTTTACCGCCAATCATTACAATATTGTACTGTGCCTTTTCAAATTTGGTTGACAAACTGGCAAGATAAAACTCAGCCCTGCTGAACACTAGCATCTTAACATTTATACTTCAACACTTAACATTTACTCTTTTACATTTGGTTGTCAAACTGGTGAGATAAAACTCAGCCCTGCTGAACACTGGCATCTTAACATTTGTACTTCAACACTTAAAGGGATACTCCACTTTTTTTGGAAACAGGCTCATTTTACAACTTCCCCAGAGTTAAACTGTTGAGTTTTACCGTTTTCGAATCCATTCAGCCGATCTCCGGGTCTGGCGGTACCACTTTTAGCATAGCTTAGCATACTGTAGATCATTGAATCGGACAAGACCATTAGCATCTCTCTCAAAAAAATGACCAAAGAGTTTCGGTATTTTTCCTATTTAAAACTTGACTCTTCTGTAGTTACATCGTGTACTAAGACCGACAGAAAATGAAAAGTTGCGATTTTCTAGGCTGATATGGCTAGGAACTATACTCTCATTCCTGCATAATAATCAAGAAACTTTGCTGCCGTACCATGAGTGCAGCAGGCGTAATGATATGATGGAGCACCTGAAAATAGTCCCCAGCTCAGTAGCCTATTATCAGGCGGCATGCGCTGCCTCATATCATTACACCTGCTGCACCCATGGTATGGCAGCAAAGTTTCTTGATTATTACGCAGGAATGAGAGTATAGTTCCTAGCCATATCAGCCTAGAAAATCGCAACTTTTCATTTTCTGTCGGTCTTAGTACACAATGTAACTACAGAAGAGTCAAGTTTTAAATAGGAAAAATATCGCAACTCTTTGGTCATTTTTTTGAGAGAGATGCTAATGGTCTTGTCCGATTCAATGATCTATGCTAAGCTGTGCTAAAAGTGGTACCGCCAGACCCGGAGATCGGCTGAATGGATTCGAAAACGGTAAAACTCAACTGTTTAACTCTGGGGAAGTTGTAAAATGAGCCTATTTCCAAAAAAAGTGGAGTATCCCTTTAACATTTACTCATTTACATTTGGTTGACAAACTGGCAAGATAAAACTCAGCCCTGCAAAACACTGGCAGCTTAACATTTGCAAATAACAAATATCTCCATGGAAAAACAAAAAAAAAGTGTGTGAGAATGAAAGAAGAGAGAACGGGAGAAGAAAAATAAAATAACAGAGCAGATACCTGTATGGAGAGCCCATACTCTCCCCTCCAACTCTACCTCCCTTTCTCTCCCGCTACATTGCAAGCTGATTCTTGAGTGTTTGAAGTTTAGGTTTCAGATCTGTCTTACCTAAGTTCAGAAGTACCTGTTGAAAAAAATCTAAAGTGTTCTTCATGTACTTTGGGTAGGTCAGATGCAGTGCATAGGTAAGTCCGAAGACAATGTACATGGCCTGGGGCAGGCTCTCAACATCCATCACAATGTTACCCTCCAAAATGATTCCCACTGAGGATGCAGTGTGGTGAAGGTACTGCGTGTGTGGAGTGATGTTTTCCTGTTCATAGCAGAGGATCCCCACTGGCACATCATTGTACGAACCTTCCTCATCATCAACGTCCTGAAAAAAGGAACAGGGCATGATCACATCAACATGACAACATAGTGCTACAAACACACTCTATAGGTACACAGCCCACATGTCTGCCCTATCCAGTGTCCACTCACTGCAGCGACCTCTACAGAAAATCACTCAGGACAGGTGCAAGAAGCATCCACAAATGACCTGGGGTGAACACTAGGGGTGGAACGGTACATATATTCGTATTGAACCGACATGTGCAATAAAAAAATTGCCTTCTGCATTTTTGTTTTGCTTTTCCCTCCATTGTACAGAACCGAACTGTGACTTCTGTGTACCGTTCCATCCCTAGTGAACACAGGTCACAATTTTGGAGATTGCCTTTTTTTTTTTCAAACAACAACAAAAAAACACATGCACACCTTAAAATAATATGTATGGTAGGGAGAGAGGAGGGGAGGTAGAGAATAGGGGGAGCAAGGGAGGGGAGGTAAAGAGAGGTAGAGAAAAGTCAAAGTTGCTTACAAAGCAATCTTTAAGGGAGCAAATTAAATGGTCAACTGTATCAGGCTTTGTCGTCAGTTCCACCTTCCTTATGTCTGCTTCAGTGAAGATAACTCTCACAAGCATTCTCTGTTGCTCCGCCATCTGGGGAGAAAGAGAGAGCTTGTTCAGCACAGAATATAACGTTTGAGAGTCACCATTAGTTTCCCACCTATTCTGTAAGCTGAAAGGGGGAAAACATCGTTAAGCTCTGACAGCGGAACCACACACAGAGGTGGGGTTACAGAGTAGCAAAGTTCATACGATCTAAGGTGCTCATGGTACCATGCACTCATTACTCTGCACACAAACATGATTTCTGTATGAACTGCAACAATCTGTGTGATCTGCCTAAACTCAGGGAGACCTGAGCAGGATCCAGCAGAGACTACCATATCTGCCTTGTATGTAACTCCATCTAGACATATGGATGATGCTACAAAAACTGCTGCTGGCTTGTGGATTTTCTGACGGAGTACCATCTGGACGTTATCAGGGAATGATGATACCAAGACTGTAGTGACCTTCTCCATCTCGACTGAAGGTTTGAAAAATGAGCTCGAGTCCAAATGATAGCTGACTGCTTTCTGGTGTTTCACAGCAAGTGTAAGGGCTACATTCCTGTAGTTCTGAGCGTCACGGATAACCTTTTTGAAAAATTTGTGCTTGCCCTCAAAGCGCATAGTGGCACAGTGGACATCACACAGTGGACCAAATGCCTTAATAAGTTGAGGGTAATGTTCTATGTAGTGGTGTTTTGGTCGTAATCTTAACTCTGGGAATGTAGACTGCAGCAGTTCTCTGTGTTCTGCTAACTTGCATTCCATGAAGTAGAGTGTCTCATCAGTAAACCTGGGGGCAACTACTAACTCCACAATGTCTTTGACAAGCATTAGAATTTCCCATGCCTTTTCCCCCGGAGGAACATACTGACCAACAAGAAATGGAAGGAGCCTAATTAGACACCAGTTCTCATGCGCATTTCCCCCGATTGTGTCTTTTGTGGAGAAGCCTTTTGTAATAGGCTGTGGCTGGTCAGTTTTGTCAGTAAAGGTGTATGTAAAGGACCTGATAGCCTGATTCAGTGTTTCTAGATTAAAATATCCCTTGGAAATCAGATCTGAAAGGCACAAAGACAACTCTACTCTATGCCCTCCAGAAGATCATGCATGAGGTCAGGAGGGTAACCTTTAACAACATGAAAGTGCTCCAGTTTTGCAGTCAAAGGGCACTCTTTTTTCACACCGTATTTTCTACCCAGTTCTGGGTCTTCCATCACTTCCTGCACTTGTCTGTCATGCCTGTCTTTGTCTCTGAGCTCAAAGGCACCAGAGCGCACCTCTTTTTCCTGAGTGTCACTTCTACTTGCCATGCAGAATCTGCAGAACTTATCAACAGAGAAGTTCTCGTAGAATCCTGCCAGTGCATGAGCACCTAGGTTGTCAGCAGCTACATACAAAACAGTTCCTTTCACACTTGCACCTAAGGCCTCTACGTAAACACCATCTTTTTCTAGTGACATCAGATCATGTATAAGTGGGTCCAGCACTTTATCATAACTACATTCTTTTACAGTGGTTGTGTTGCATATAAGAGCAAGTTGGATAGAGTTGAGTGATGCTCTATATTTTGCTGGCATATTGGCAATTACCCAGTACACAGCACACATCTTATGCTTCTTCTTCGATGTTCCTAACGGATTGGCGACTTCAAAGTCATCGATGTACAGCCCAATGGCAATTGTGAACTCATCACTAGTAAGAAGGCCATTTTCTCTGAAGTATACACCATCTACATGAGTTTTGTATTCATTTGGAACATGTATTTCCTCAGACATTGCTTTATCTAACACATCTGTCCTGCTCAGCAACTTCTGCAGCATTTGCTGTATGGGAACATATACAACTGATTTCTTGTATTTGTCAACTACATACTCTACAGGCATTACCAGTGGAAAATTTTTAGACACATACGATGCTCTCTTTTTCGTGGTTGCTAAGGAACCAACTTTGCCGCAAAATGTTGTCATTACGTTGGTCTCTGAAACAGCACTGCTCACCTGTTTCACAATGGACTCATCTATCTCGGAATCATACTCCTTAAGAATCATCTTCACCTTATTATGCAGAAGTGGCTCTGACAAATAATGTATATCACAAAGCTGTTTGATAACTTCCTGTACAGAGCGCTCAGGTATATGGAGGATAGTCTGCATCTTTAAAATAAGTGCAGCCAAGTTGTGCTCTAACTGCTTTTCCAAATCATGAAGATCTATCTCACAAGCTTCTTCACTGACATCATCTCCCCCGTGTCTTCAGTTGGCATTTGCTCATCTGCAACATCACTGTGTTTGTTTTCATCACTTATGTCAACATTAACTATTTCTTTCTTGAACATCTTCCAGTTGACTTCTCTATGTGCTTTACTTTTATGTGCATTGAAAGTTGAATACACACTGCTCTCAAATCTAAAAGGGGGGGGGGGGGTGTCATATCAGATATGACAATATGCAGATTTAAATATATCTGATTGAACACAGATGAGGATATTTCTTCAGAATAAATTATATTTACAGCATGCACACACCAAAAAAATTCCGGACAAGCAACTTTTTTACTCGGACAAGTGAATGACAGATTTACTTTTCCAAAGGACAAGCACATGAAAAGGCTTAATGTCGAGCCCTGAGTGAGTCGGAGTTGATAGCAATGACAAAGTGCCAAGGTTATTATTCACCTTATTAGGGCTAAGGGCTATGGTTAGGATAACTCAAGGGCTAGGGTTAAGATAAGGACAACTGAAACTCAACTCGACACTACAAAAAAAAACATAATTGACAATGACAATACTTAATGATCACAATTAAACATTAGTGTACCTAATATGTATGATGGGTGTTACCTTATCACACTTATACCTTATAGTAAGTAGTAAGTGGTGCTTTGCATACCCCTCCCACCCCACCCCCCCCAAAAAAGGTCTGCTGCTTGATGTCGTGTTGGTAGTAAAAAATATCAAATATCAAACCTGAAACTATTTTTACCCTGGTTGGCAACTATTTAGGGCCCGAGCACCGATGGTGTGAGGACCCTCTTGGAATTGCTCTGTTTATTATTAGGGCCCGAGCACCGATGGTGTGAGGACCCTCTTGGAATTGCTCCGTTTATTATTATTATTATTCTTCTCCGCATTTAATTGCATTTTTGAGGGCCTAAACATGCTCGAAAACTTACAAAACTTTGCACACGCGTCAGAACTGGCGAAAATTTACATCTGATAAAGGTTTCAGAATTGGACGGGGCAAAATGGCTCGATAGCGCCACCTATAAAAGTTCAACGGAGTGCGCCTCCCGCAACGTTCCACGTACGTGCACGAAATTCGGTACATACATGTAATGACCTAATACCTACAAAAAAGTCTCTTGGAGCATAGCCCTAAACACAACAGGAAGTCAGCCATTTTGAACTTCCTCTCAGATTTTTGTGCAGTTTTTGCCATTTTCAGGCCTTGTACTTTAACGAACTCCTCCTACAGTTTTAATCTGATCATCTTCAAATTTGGTGAGTGTAATCTTAAGGCCTTTGCGACGTTAAATTGCGAAGATCTTGAGTTTTCGTCGAAGGACGGGTCCTCGGCGGCCTGACAAATTTCGATGTTTCGCCATGAAACAGGAAGTTGCTGTAACTCAGGCATGGAATGTCCAATCTGCCCCAAACTTCACACGTTTGATAAGAGTTCTGTCCTGAACACATGACCATGCTCATATTCAGTTATAGTCATAGCGCCACCTGCTGGCAACAGGAAGTGACATGTTTAACACTGTTATGGACTCCTAATAACATATAAAAAAGTGCCAGCAAGTGCTAAACATGCTAACAACATACTAGAAGCATACTAAAACATGCTAGCAAACTCTTAGCTAAGTGCTAAAGCATGCTATTATTGCAATTAAATAGGAATTTGCTGTAACTCAGGCATGGAATGTCCAATCTGCCCCAAACTTCACACTTTTGATAAGCGTTCTGTCCTGAACACATCTACATGAGAATATTCAGTTATAGTAATAGCGCCACCTACTGGTAACAGGAAGTGTCATGTTTAACACGTTGATGCCATTCTAGCAACATGTTAAAAATGCCATTGACTTCTAAACATGCTAGAAACATCCGGTTTATCCGGTTTTGGAGAGGACGCTGGCGCACGTTAGGCTGCCGCTTCTCCTGCCATATTTTATTTTATTTAAATTTTAGTTTATTAACTATTTTTATGGATTATATTAAATTCTCCTGAATTATTTTAACTTTATACTTTTACGAGTTTTTCTGCTGCCGGTTTTGCACTTACGTGTCTGAACCAGCCTTTCGAAGTGTCTGTTTCTGGTCTGTTTGCCGCTTGCCGATTACATCTGCTGCCGTGTTTCTCTTGCACTGTCCCTGCTACCTGTCCGCTGCCTGCTGTTGTCTCCGTGAACCAGCGCTAAGCAGAGGTCTGAACTTTTGGACATCACCATGCTGAGTGTTTGTTCTGGTCTGTCTGCTGCACGTTGATCACATCTGCTGCCGTGTTTCTCCTGCACTGTCCCTGCTATCTGTCCGCTGCCTGCCGTTGTCTCCGTGTGAGTTCAGACGGATCCCTGGTGCTGTATTAACCTGATACCCAGCAGGTTTCAGCCTCTTTACATAAATGGCTGAATAATTCTGAATGGCATCATGCGACTTCATTTAATCATTTGGATTATCGCCGTTTTCATTACATCAGGAACCAGCGCTAAGCAGAGGACTGAACTTTTGGATACCACCATGCTGAGGTACTCTCTATCTGAACTTTTATCTCTGGACCACCTTGGCCGCCCAAATTATAGTGTTTTAAAATCTCTGCGCTCCTCGCTTCTCCTCCGTCGGCCTTGTTACTCTCATAGAGGCTCACGTCAGAGTCTCTCTGTTGTTGGTGCTGGAGTCTCAGTGTTTTGGTCGAACTGTAGGCGCGTGCTGCGTTGTACTTCTGTACCTCGAGAAATTTGTTATGGAAATTTACGCTATCCAGAGACTTTTTCTCAAAACACTGTGGTGAATGTGCTCTGCACCAATATGCGAATTGCTCATTTAAACACGAGGTCTATAAACAACAAAACGGCACTTATCACTGATACTATTTTAGATAGGGAAATTGACATTCTGTGTCTCAGTGAAACATGGCACAAAGAAAATGACTATCTTAATCTGAATATGTGTGCTCCACCTGGATATAAATATGCTGACATGCCTCGTGCTTGTGGTAAAGGTGGTGGCCTGGCTGTGATATTTGGACCTAATGTCTCAGTTAATGTTATTGATGCACCTAGTGTTTCTTCATTTGAATGTCTGGTTTGTAAAATCAATGGTGTTTCACCTGTACTTATGCTGCTCATTTACCGTCCACCAAAACCTAATCCTGCATTTTTCTCTGAGTTTACTGAGTTGTTGACACTTCTTAGTCCACTCTGTCCTGCTATGGTGCTGACTGGCGATGTCAATTTTCATATTGATAATCCTAACTGTGGAAATACTGCTACTTTTATGGACATTTTGGATGGCTTTGATTTTACTCAGCATGTCACTTTTCCGACCCATAAGCTGGGCCACACATTGGATGTAGTTTGCTCTGCTGGTGTTGACATTAGATCTCTGAATGGTATAGACATGAGTATAAGTGACCACAGACTCATTACTTTTGATATGAATGTCATGTCTTCACGAGCCACTTCTAAACGCACTATAAAATTTCGTAACCTCAAGCACATGGACTTCTCGCTCTTTTCTACCTCTCTCTCTGGGCTTCCTATTACTAACTCCGTGGAGCACTATAATTCCATGCTCTCTGCACTTTTGGATGAGTCTGCACCTGTGCGGGAACGGGTCGTTACATTTAGGAAACCATGTCCATGGTATACCCCTGAGTTACGCTTAATGAAAGCTGCTGGAAGGCAATTAGAACGGCAGTATAAGAAATCTGACCTGACGGTACATAGGCTTTGCTATATTCAACAACAGTCTGAATACCACTCTGCTCTGAACATTGCACGTAAAAATTACTATTCTAACATCATTGGAAATGCTGCAACTAATTCTAAAGCTCTATTTAAGACTGTTGACAATCTTCTTAAACCATCTAAGGCCACCGTTCACTCTTCTGCTGACCAATGTAATTCGTTTCTACATTATTTCACTGGTAAGATTGATGATATATATAGCTCCCTAACCGCCATAACCACAGTTGAGTTAGTTGGTACACTGCCTTTACATCCCCCGACCACAACTTTTTCGAACTTTGATATGGTTGGAGTTGATTTTATTACAAGTACAGTTAAGTCCATGAATTCAACCACCAGTATTTTAGATCCCGTTCCTTGCTCGGTAATTAAGAACTGCCTTGCATCAATTTGCCCTCATATGCTTTCTATTCTGAATTCATCACTGAGTTCTGGAATCGTTCCTCCAGAATTGAAAATAGCTGCCATTACACCAGTCCCTAAGAAGCCTGGTTGTGATGTCTCTGATCGGTCTAACTATAGGCCTATATCAAATCTTCCATTCTTGGCCAAAGTTCTGGAGCGTGCTGTGGCTATTCAGCTAAATCATCACCTAGCACAAAATAGTCTTCTTGAACCTTTTCAATCTGGGTTCAGAAAGGGGCATAGCACTGAGACCGCCTTAGTGAGGGTCGTAAACGACCTTCTTACTGCAGCAGATTCTGGTGTATGCAGTGTTTTGGTCTTACTAGACCTCAGTGCTGCTTTCGACACTCTATGTCATTCTCTCTTGCTGGATAGGATGGAAAATTGGCTTGGTATTTCTGGAGTCGTACTCAGTTGGTTTCGGTCTTATTTAGCGCATCGTGCACAGTTCGTAAGCATGGGCATTTTTAAATCGGATACCGTGCCTGTTCGACAGGGAGTTCCTCAAGGTTCAGTGCTAGGTCCAATTTTATTTAATATTTACATGCTTCCACTTGGGCAGATCATCAGTAAATATGACCTTGGGTATCACTGTTATGCGGATGATACGCAGATCTACATCACTACAAAGCCGGACGTACATTGCTCATTAAATACTTTGCATAGCTGTCTAGCAGAGATTAGTTCATGGATGCAGAACAACTTCCTGATGCTAAATGGCTCTAAAACGGAACTGATGCTGATTGGTACAGTGGTGGCTATTCGTAAGGCTGATCAGGTTAGTCTGATTGTTGACTCTAGCAGGGTAACCCCCTCTCCACAGGTGCGGAATCTCGGTGTAATTTTTGACCCACAATTGAGTTTTGAAGCACATATAAAACAGGTCTCTAAAACTGCTTTTTACCATCTGAGAAATATTGCTCGACTTAGACCATTTCTCTCCTTTGCTGACACAGAAAGACTCATACATGCCTTCATCACAACTAGGCTAGACTATTGTAATGCCCTGTTCTCTGGCCTTCCAGCAAAATCATTAAACAGGCTACAGTATATACAGAACTCTGCTGCTCGTGTGCTCACTCGCACCTCTCATCGTGAGCACATTACACCGGTCCTTTCACAGCTGCACTGGCTTCCCGTAAAGGCGAGAATTGATTTTAAAATTCTCATTCTAACATATAAGGCATTTCATGGTATTGCTCCAGAGTACCTATGTGATCTTATTAGCCCTTATATTCCATCGCGTTCTCTCCGTTCTGCAAATTCCCTCTTATTACATCAGCCTTTGTGTAAGCTCAAGACAATGGGGGAAAGAGCTTTTTCCTGTAAAGCCCCCAAGCTATGGAATTTACTTCCTTCTACAATTAAAAGTGCGCCAACGTTGGGACAATTCAAAGGGTTGATTAAGACACATTTGTTCAAGGCTGCTTTTTCTTAATTGTTTTTATTGCTCTTGTTGTATTTGTTTTACTGTATGCGCTTTGGGTTTGAGAAAAGCGCATTATAAATAAAATGTATTATTTAAACATGTTAAAAAATGCTAGCAATACTTAGCTAAGTGCTAAAGCATGCTAATTCAATGAAACAGGATGTTGTTGTTACTCAAGAAGGCAATGTCCAATCTGCGCCAAACTTCACACTTTTAATAAACGTTCTGTCCTGAACACATGACCATGCTCATATTCAGTTACATTTATAGCGCCACCTGCTGGCAACAGGAAGTGACATGTTAAACACTGTTGTGGACTCCTGATAACATATAAAAAAGTGCCATCAAGTGCTAAACATGCTAACAACATACTAGAAGCTAAAACATGCAAGCAAACACTTAGCTAAGTGCTAAAGCATGCTATTACTACAATTAAATAGGAATTTGCTGTAACTCAGGCATGGAATGTCCAATCTGCCCCAAACTTCACACGTTTGATAAGAATTATGGCCTGAACACATGTCTATGCTCAAATTCAGTTATAGTAATAGCGCCACCTACTGGCAACAGGAAGTGACATGTTTAACACGTTGATGCCGTTCTAGCAACATGTTAAAAATGCCATTGAGTTCTAAACATGCTAGAAACATGTTAAAACATGCTAGCAATACTTAGCTAAGTGCTAAAGCATGCTAATTCAATGAAACAGGACTTTGTTGTTACTCAAGAAGGCAATGTACAATCTACCCCAAACTTCACACGTTTGATAAGAGTTATCTCTTGAACACATGTCCATGCTCATATTTAGTTATAGTCATAGCGCCACCTGCTGGCAACAGGAAGTGACGTTTAACACTGTTCTTGACTCCTAATAACATATAAAAAAATGCCAGTAGGTGCTAAACATCCTACCAACATACTAGAGACATGCTAAAACATACTAGCAAACACTTAGCTAAGTGCTAAAGAATGATATTACTGCAATTAAATATGAATTTGCTGTAACTCAGGCATGGAATGTCCAATCTGCCCCAAACTTCACACTTTTGATAAGCGTTCTGTCCTGAACACATGACCATGCTTATATTCAGTTACAGTCATAGCGCCACCTGCTGGCAACAGGAAGTGACATGTTTAACACTGTTATGGACTCCTAATAACATATAAAAAAGTGCCAGCAAGTGTTAAACATGCTAACAACATACTAGAAACATGCTAAAACATGCTAGCAAACTCTTAGCTAAGTGACTAAAGCATGCTATTATTGCAATTAAATAGGAATTTGCTGTAATTCAGGCATGGAATGTCCAATCTGCCCCAAACTTCACACTTTTGATAAGAGTCATGGCCTGAACACATCTACATGAGAATGTTCAGTTATAGTAATAGCGCCACCTACTGGCAACAGGAAGTGACATGTTTAACACGTTGATGCCGTTCTAGCAACATGTTAAAAATGCCATTGAGTTCTAAACATGCTAGAAACATGTTAAAACATGCTAACAATGCTTAGCTAAGTGCTAAAGAATGCTAATTCAATGAAACATGACTTTGTTGTTACTCAAGAAGGCAATGTCCAATTTGCACCAAACTTCACACGTTTGATAAGATTTCTGTCCTGAACACACATCCATGCTCATATTCAGTTATAGTCATAACGCAACCTACTGGCAACAGAAACTGACATGGATAACACAGTAATGCAGTACTAACCACATAATTATTGTGTACTAAGCATGCTAGAAACAGACTAAACATGCTAGCAACACTTAGCTGAGTCATGAAGCATGCTATTATCACCATTATACAAAACATTTTGTAACTGACTTTGACATACTCTTACTATATATACCTCCTTAAATGTACATTTCCCAACCATGCTCTGTCTTCCTAAAGCCACCGAGTGTTGATGACACGGGTGCGAGGGCCCTTTCATCGCTGCTTGCAGCTTTAATTTATTTTTTATTTTTTACTTGACTATGTTCATGGTGCTGTCCACGTATGTGGTACTGAAGGTCCTACATGATCAAGTCTGCAACTTGTGTAAAGTTGGTTTTATATTTGCATATTCGTGGAGTTCCGCGTTCAATATCTCGTAAGCTGAATATTGTTACTACACAAATAACATTGTTTTAATATTTAAATCTTCCTCAAAACGAGCTTTCCTTCGGGTTTGCACTTTGCAGATGGTCCCTTCTTAGCAGCCTGCGCATAGAGATCAATGTATTTTGTCCAGTGCGAAGGAAAGATCGTTTTGAGGAAAATTATGTTGTAGCTTCTGGTGTTTTATCTGTAGTTATATGTGATAGGTGTTTTCTGTAGCAACAACGTTTAGTTCACGAGTTATTGAATGCGGAAGTCCGCGAATGTGCGAATATAAAACCAACTTAACCTAAGTCGGTATGGCTCATTTAAGTGTAAGAATTCAAATGTTTAACCCTAATTAAATTTATATTTTATTGTCTTGTAATATTAATGGGTTTATGTTGTGCCAAAAAAGTACCGTGTTTATCTTGTAGGGTCGATGAAGATACTGAGCGCCTCATTGGGGTTATCAGGCTACAAAACAATAAATAAAAAGGCTCTAGTGTCATGCAAGTGTCTTTTTTTATGTATTTCTTTTGATGTTTCTGTCTGACTTATTTGTAGTAATACTGTGGCTGTACAAATGTTAACTTTATCAGTCCAACCAAAGAAACATGGTTACTACACTTTTACTATAGTAAAAGCATGGTTCATTTTCATCGGGGTATTTTTAAGTATTATACATAAGTATAAGATTAAGTATAAAATACGTTAAACAATAGTTAGAAAATAAGTTACACACATTGCACATGAACGTCAGAACCAGCCGCCTCACAAGCGACCTGCGTTTGGTTGATCTACGACGACGCCCTGCTTCACTCCTCAATTTGGTAGAACACATTGTAAATGTATTGTGGAAAAAAAGATGGGAATAGTAAATAAAATTATATTGGACATATAATGAATGAAATGTAAAATGTTTTGTTAACAGTCGCGGTGTGCGTAACTAGGCAACCATGTTCTCATTCACGTTGCATGACGTCATCGAAGTATGTCCCAGAACGTGCATACTCTTTTGCTACACACTCAAAAGTATGTACTTTTTCCTCACAAAAAAAGTACATACTTTTAGGTCGTAGTATAAGTAGGCGAATTGGGACTCAGCCTATGATTTGAACGACCGGTTGACTTCCTGATGAAACCACTCCCTCAGAAACAGGCAATGGGCTCAGATTGGTTAGTTGGGCCGGTGTGTTGTAATTGGCTAAACTGTGTAGCGCACGTTGTCCGGAAACTTCACGCCCATTACCTTTACGGGCGAAAGTTGCATGTGCTCTGGTCAAATGTAAATAATGGTGTCGATACTGCCGTATCAGTTTGAGCCAGAGTCAGACCCAGAAAGCGGCAATGAAGATAGTCAAGCAGAACCTCCCCAAACACGGCTCTTACAAAACGTTTCTGAATGGTACATTTTTTATTATTATTATTATTATATTCTTCTATTATTATATAAGAATTTCGATACGCTGTTACTTGAAAATGCTACTGCTGCTTGTTAGCTTTTGAGATAAGGTTTTCTCCTGATTAAACATTTAATATAACTGAATAAATGACTGAGTAATACCGTTTTTTAAAGTTATTGTTTTACCGATATATAATGAACAACCGTTTATCTATTCACAAAACTTAGTTTACTCAGTGTATCGTTTTCTTTAGGTGTACATGTGGCAACTGTGTTAAAATGCCAACAGAACGTGAAAACATCTGTTGCAAAGAAATACAAAAGGTATTGTAAAAATATATATGCCTATATATTTTATAGCTTTGTGTTGTCCTTTTGTCATAAGCTGTAATAGAATTATGTAAAAAGAAGAAGGGAAGGTCAATGCACAGGAATTACCCTACTTATTGTCTAACAAATCTTTTTAGGTTGTGCATCGAATGATGCAGGTTCCGGACCCACCTACATGCATGGTTCTCTGTGTCTTCTGTGTCTCTGTGTCCTCTGCATGGTTCTCTGTGACCAAATAGCATCCAACTGACTGGCTACTATAAACAAACAGCCAGGGACGTCACTAGGATTGGAAGACGGGGGGGCTTAGCCCCCAGGGTATTTGTAACTTGCGTTTATAGAAAATCTTACAGTGAATTTGAGTAAAAAACAACTCATTTGTCTCTTCAACCTCGTTACCATCTTCAACCCTGTTAGTCTCAACCCCGTCACACCTACATTTTTATTAATTCTTTTTTTAAGTTTATGAATAAGTAAGTTAATGTTTGTTGAACTTAGTCAGAAATGTTCAGAGCAATCATAAGAATACTGATTTTAGTTCAAATTCTGAAGTTAAGCCACATCTTTGATCAAAAATGATAGGGTTGCTGTCACAAAAAGTGCCCATTTCAGGCTTTAGTATAGCATAAGTGTAAAATTATATGTAAATTTTATGGTGCATGGTACAATTTCTGGTAAGCTACGCTTTTTTTATTATTTCAATTCAATTATTGTGATTTGATTTAATATTAACTCATTTGGATAAATATTAGGTACTCAAGATAGGCGTTAATTTTTCTCAAGAAAAAAACAACTCGCCTAATGCTGTAAACACACAGAGAGCCCTATCAGCTGCTAGTATTTAAGGTTAAAAATAACTCAAATTAAATATAATGCGTTTTTTATTATAATAACAACTTTATTTAATGATATAAGTAAAAATATAATAAATATGTAATATAGAATATATGCAAAAAATTTCCTTTCCTGAGGTAAATGTGACATAATTGTTCTCCAGCTGTGTTATTGACCTCTTCACGCTGATAAAAAACACTGATTGGTCGATATTATGTATGAGGAATATACATTTTGGTAAGTTGTAGCCTACTACTGTATCTTTCAACAGTGTTTGTGTTTTTTTACTGTTAGCTTGTAGAGATGATCGGTTCACGTGCCGCTAGGGATCTGTCACGTCACATTTACAAACGCCAAAACGGTATTGTTTGAATTTCGTAATAAAAGTGACAGAATCTGAGAGTTGATTCTTTTATATCATAAGTAACTGCTCTGTCTAGTCTGTCCGTGTCCGTGTCCTCTTTGCTTCGCGATTTTTCTGTGCGTGAGAAAATGGATGTGTGGCGTGAGAGCGTGTGGAAAGTGTCAATTGCGTGTGACTCACGGTGAATGCGTGAGAGTTTGGCTATTTTTTTATAGCTGGATATATATCATTTGTTGCGTCTAAATATGAATGAGGATACGGTTATTGATAAATCGAATTGTTATTGTTCTTATTATCATTTAGGGGGGCTTAGGAACATTTTGGGGTTGCTTCAGCCCCCCTCACAGTAAACTCTCCAGTGTTGAAATCCTGGTGTTAAGGACTTTTAGAGTAAAGAGTTAATTTTCTGGTGGTGAATTGCAAGGGATTAACACTGCTAGTGTAAACCACACCCTCTGGCTGGTGAAAATATGTGGAGTTAAATTAATAACACCGAGAGAGTGTAATTAGTTACATGCGGGACATTTATGCGCTGGGCGCGACCAGACGAGCTGAAGCTTTTTTCAAATACGCCATTTTCTTTGACTCGCGATGCAAGGCATACGAGGAGGGAAAACGCATCAATTAAGTGTTTTATCGCATTTATACATGCATTTTATAACATAATATTGTTTTATAACAATATGTATATGCTGTGCATGGCTAAACTGCTCTAAGAGGGGCATTTTCCATGACGCGCGATGTGGAGCAGACCAGGATGGTGTTGCTTTTTAACAGGGAAAAAACGAAAGTAAGTGTTTTTACTAATTTACAATATGTATTTTATAACATATTGATTTATAGCGATATTTAAATGCTCTGTGCGCTTAAACGAGCCGAAACTTTTTTCAAAGGCGGCATCTTCTTTGACTCAATACGGAGCTGATGACGAGGAGGTTTGCTTGTAACGTTAACAGGGAAAACACCGAAACTAAGTGTTTTTACCTAATTTGCAACATGTATTGCATGGCATTATATTGTTTTGTAACGATATTTATGTGATGTGCGCGCTTAAACCTTTCTCTCAGACTAGGCCCTCCATCTTCTTTGACTCGTGACGCAGTGCAGACACGGAGTTTGCTTTTAACAGTGAAAACACAGAGTAAGTGTTTTAACTTATTTACAATACGTGTTTTATAATGTTATATTGTTTTATGATAATATTTGTGACGTGCAAATATCATAAAGTAGCCTATGTATTTATCCTCAAACTATCTTTTACTCTCGTTTGCCAGCACACCTAACGTATAACGTTAACTGAAAAACAGAAAAACAACTCCACAAACTGCGGACCGACAATGCACGTGAAATTGTCACTTTATTTCCTTATTTGGAGGACCAATTTTCTTAAAATTGGTAAGTAATTCTTTCAGATTAAATACAGTATGTATGCAAAATGTATTTATCAGATTTACTTTTGGTTGATGTTTGAAACTATTGCGGAAACAAAGACACCTACATCTTGGATGCCCTTGAGGTAAGCTAAAACATACCAAAATTTAATTTGAGTGAACTATCCCTTTAAAGGGTTAGTTCACCCACAAATGGAAATTCTGCCATTAATTACTCACCCTCATGTCGTTCCAAACATGTAAGACTTTCTTTCATCTTCACGACACAAATGAAGATATTTTTAATGAAATCTGAGAGGTTCCTGTCCCTCCATTGACAGTCCACGCAACTACCACTTTCAAGCCCCAGAAAGGTAGAAAGGTACATCATTAAAGTACTCCATGCGACTCCAGTGGTTTAACATACATTTTATTAAACTATGCAAGTGCTGTGTTTGCAGCAAAAAACATTTACCACTTAATTTATAAAATATTAATTTCCAACATGCGTTCATGAGAACATTACAACTCGTGCATGTTGTTAATGCGAGAGCAGATGTTGTTGTGTGAAGATTAATATTTTGTAAATAAAGTTGAGTTAAAATTGTCATAAAAAAGGTCGTAAAATTGAGGTCAAACCACTGGAGTCACATGGATTACTTGTGATTTTCTTTATACCTTTCCGTGGCTTTGGAAGTGGTAGTTGAATAGGCTGTCGATCAAGGGACAAAAATATCATCATGAAGTGTTCCGAAGATGAGCAAAACTCTTACTGGTTTGGAACAACATAAGGGTGAATAATTAATGACAGAATACAAATTTTTGGATGAATAAAGTATTTAATTTACTTGGAAATCAGTAAATTCAAGTCTTAATCTTACCAAAATAGTTTCTTGTTTGAGTCACGAAAGTCTAAGATGGAAACTTTTTCCACCATAAACTTGCTGTATTTGTAAAACACAAATTGTATTGATTGTAATTGGTCTGGTTTTGTGTTGTCTAGGGAACGCCTCGGTTACGACTGTAACCTCGGTTCCCTGAAAAGGGAACGAGCGTTGCGTCGAGTTTGACGCTATGGGAACGCTTTGCGTGATGACGTCTTGAAGCACATGTAAAATCAGTCCAATGGTGTGGCGGAACGTCAGAGGCGGGTGACGTCACGTACCAGGAAGCTATAAAAGCCGGCCCGAAACAGAAAACGAAAGCTTCGTAAAGTCTGAAGTCGTGTTGACAGGCATGAAGGAGATATGGCAAGGTGACGCAACGCTCGTTCCCTCTTCAGGGAACCGAGGTTACAGTCGTAACCGAGGCGTTCCCTTTCAAGGGAACTCGCGTTGCGTCGAGTTTGACGCTATGGGAACGTCTATACCAACGCCTCCATAGCTACAAATGTCTGTCCTGTGTGAAATCTGGTGAGCAGCACTAGGAAGACAAAACATGAGACCCTGGAGCAGAGTCTAGATCCAGAGAGTAGAACCTGACGAAAGTGTGCGGTGAGGACCAGCCTGCCGCATCACAAACGTCCTGTAACGAAACTCCTGATATAAGGGCCTTAGAGGCCGCCATACTCCTCGTAGAGTGCGACCGGACAGCCAAAGGAGAAGGCTGTCCAGCCGCCTCATAAGCAAGTGAGATAGTCTCAACCACCCACTGCTCATCCTTTGCTTAGACACTGGACCTCCCTTGTTAGGGGAGCAAATGTCACTTTTACGCCACAGGGCAGCTCTGTGGACATACGCGTCTAACGCCCGAACAGGGCAAAGCAAATTATTCGCCTCCTGGTCCGATTTCGAAAGGGAGGAGGACCTCCAAGTGCCACGAGGGAAACGAGATACCAAAGGGGTCTTTCCCCACAGACATTCCACCCAAAGGACTGTGGTTAGCACCTACGGCCGCCACATAAACCTTTAAAGTGGACGGGGTCAGACCTGCAGTGAACCGGTCCTGCAGGAACTCCAGAACTGTACCAATTGGGCAGTTGACTGGATCCAACCGACGGTCACTACACAAAGAGGTGAATACTCTCCAGTTCAGGGCATAAAGTTTCCTCGTGGAGGGAGCTCTGGACTGTAGAATGGTCTCAACAACCTCAGTTGAGAGACCTGACTCTATGAGCTGGGCCCCCTCAGAGGCCAAGCCCACAGGTTCCACAGTTCTGGTCGGGGGTGAAAAATCGAGCCCCCTGCTTGGGACAGAAGGTCCCTCCTGACGGGTAGCTCCAGAGGAGGCCCGTCGAGGAGGGACACAAGATCGGGAAACCATACTCTGCCCGGCCAGCGCGGGGCTATAAGAAGCAGGCAAACCCGGTCCCTGCGAACTCTTTCCAGAACTCCCGGGAGCAGAGCAACTGGGGGAAAGGCGTACAGACGTAGCCTCGGCCACGTCTGTACCATAGCATCCAGTCCCAGAGGAGCTGGATGCGTGAGGGAGAACCAAAGTGGACAGTGAGACGTCTCTCGAGACGCAAACAGATCCACTTATAATTTCCATATCAGCTCCACCACCTCGGGGGTGGAGCCACCATTCCCCGGGCCTCGGCCCCTGTCTCGACAGAGTGTCTGCTCCTATATTCTGGACCCCGGGGATGTAGGCTGCCTTGAGTGACAGCAACTTCCCCTGGGACCACAAGAGGATATGGCGTGCCAGCGCAAACCCCCTTGATATAGGCGACTACCGACGTGTTGTCCGTATGTACTACACATGGTGTCCCCTGAGACCTGTGATAAAGCTCCTCAGAGCCCGGAAGACAGCTAACATCTCTAGGCTATAGAATGCCAGGAACGATGATGGTCTTCCCACAGACCTTGAGATGAGCGACCCTCAGGATCGCTCCCCAACCCGTGAGGGAAGCATCCGTCGTTAGCAGTTTGCGACGACAAGGAGCTCCCAGCACTGGGCCCTGGGACAGGAACCAAGGTTTCTTCCACATAACCAAGGCACGTAGGCATCACCGCGTGACCTTGATTGTGCGAAATGGGTTGCCCCTCGGGGAAAACCCTCTGGTCCTGAGCCACCACTGCAGGGGCCTCATGTGCAGCAGTCCAAAAGGCATCCCGTTGGAAGCTGCTGCCATGAGACCCAACAGTCTCTGGAACTGTTTGACAGTGAGTAGCTGGCCTAGCTTTACACTTCTCACAGCTGCCAGGATCGAAGCGTGGCGATGACAGGCGCGCCTGCATCGACACTGAATCCCAAACCACGCCTAAAAAAGTGGTCCTCTAAAATAGAGAAGCACACTCTTCTTGGCGTTCAGCCGTAACCCCAACTCTTTCATATGGGCGAGAACAACATCTCGATGTTGAACCGCCATCTAATGCGACTGAGCTAAAATCAACCAATCGTCGATGTAGTTCGTGATGCGAATACCCAGGAGGCGCAGAGGCGCCAGAGCTGCATCCACGCATTTGGTGAAAGTGCGGGGTGATAAAGCCAGGCCGAATGGAAGAACTCGATATTGGTATGCTTTGCCCCCGAAAGCAAACCTCAGGAACTTCCAATGACACGGACGGATGGAAATATGCGTCCTTGAGGTCTATCGTGACAAACCAGTCCTCGGACTAATCTGTGGCACGATTGTCTCAATGTTAACATTTTGAACTTGAGCTGCATGACAACTCGAAGACCTAAAATGGGACGCAATCCCCCGTCCTACTTTGGAACTATGAAGTACCGGCTGTAAAACCCGGTTTCCCTGTTGGAGGGAGGTACATATTCTATGGCCCCTTTCTCTAACAGAGTGTTTACTTCCTGTTCCATAACCAGAACCTGCTCGGGGCCCACCATTGTGGGCAGGACCCCCATAAACCGCGGTGGGCGTTACTAGAATTGTATCTAATACCCTTTTTCCACGGTCTGCAGGACCCAACGAGAAACATTTGACAGTAGCTTCCACGCTGTCAAAGATTCTACTAGAGGTACCAGTCTCTCGAGACTGGTTTCTGGATTTTGTTGCTGTTGAGTAGTCGGTTCGTCGCCCTGTAACGGCGCACCGGCAGGGAACGACCAAACAGACTGCTCTAGCACCCTCCTCAGAGGGGGCGGGCATCCCGAGGCCACTACGTTTCCGGGTGGACCTTGAGATATGTGCTCGCCGGAGACCGCTGCGCCCTGTAACGCCGGAGGCGGCAGGGTTGGCAGAACGGTCCCCTGAGGGCACCGAAGAGAGACGGCACCGTATTTTTCTCCTGCTGTTGAGCAGTCGGTTCGTCGCCCTGTAACGGCGCACCGGCAGGGAACGACCAAACAGACTGCTCTAGCACCCTCCTCAGAGGGGGCGGGCATCCCGAGGCCACTACGTTTCCGGGTGGACCTTGAGATATGTGCTCGCCGGAGACCGCTGCGCCCTGTAACGCCGGAGGCGGCAGGGTTGGCAGAACGGTCCCCTGAGGGCACCGAAGAGAGACGGCACCGTATTTTTCTCCTGCTGTTGAGCAGTCGGTTCGTCGCCCTGTAACGGCGCACCGGCAGGGAACGACCAAACAGACTGCTCTAGCACCCTCCTCAGAGGGGGCGGGCATCCCGAGGCCACTACGTTTCCGGGTGGACCTTGAGATATGTGCTCGCCGGAGACCGCTGCGCCCTGTAACGCCGGAGGCGGCAGGGTTGGCAGAACGGTCCCCTGAGGGCACCGAAGAGAGACGGGCACCGTGAAAAGAGGTGTTAACCGCTCTGCTTCGGGGGGACTACCCTCATTTGTCCTGAGCCCTCAGACATCAGGACTTTTTCCCAGCAGCCTTCTTGGCGGTAATAACGGTCCGCAGATCCGTTTTACCCCTCGAAGACTGCTGGGTTTGAGAGCGCCCTCCGTGTCCCCGAGATTTTTGTGGGGGAGCACGGGAGGAAACGCTCTGTTTCTGAGTGGCGCGGTGCTCAGCGCTCTTTTTAGAGGAGTGAGGCTGCTCCCGCTCAGCAGCCTCATAGAAAGAACGGCGGGGGAGAAGTTTCTGAAGTGCAGCTGCCTGTTTTGAAGCTTCTTGTGACTTCGCTACAGCACTATTAACTGCGTCTCCAAATAACCCTTGCGTGGATACTGGTGCATCTAAAAGAACATGTTTTTCTTTGTCCTTTATGTCACTTAAGTTGAGCCACAGATGCCTCTCAGTGGCCACCAGGGCTGCCATAGAGCGGCGGATGGATTTAGCCGTCTCCTTGGTGGCCCTGAGAGACAAATCCGTGGCTCTACGCAGTTCAGACACCGTATCAGCACTAATACCCCCGCCCTCCTCAAAATCACCCAATAACTCAGCCTGGTAAGCCTGCATTATGGACATTGTATGTAAACACGCTGCAGCTTGACCGGCGGCGGCATAAGCTTTATGAACCAGGGAAGAAGTAACTTTTACTGGCTTGGATGGAAGTGCAGGAGCCTTCAGAGAAGATGCCGTTGCTGGAGAGAGATAGCTCGCGAGCGTCTCTTCCACCTTCGGCATCTCCCCATAACCATGCTCTTTATAATTGTGAATGGATGAATAGTGTGATGTTTGTGCAGTATACACTCGATATGACACTGGTTTCGCCCACGATCTCGACACCTCGGTGTGGAGATCGGGGAAAAACGGCAGGCTCCTGCGCTGGGGCTGCGCACGAGATGGCAGGAAGCGTTCGTCGAGCTTACTTTTCGAACGAACGTCCTGCCTATCTTCTGGCCACTCAATAGACAGTCTGTCAACAGCTCTAGTAATGACATCGAGCAGTTCCTCAAACGCATGAGACTGAGGTGGCGAATCCTCAGACTCAGCTACAATACTCACAACATCCAACTCCTCAGAGCTGGATAGTTGCAGTACTGGTACCTCTATCGGGGGGGAAGAAACCGCAGCGCGTGCTTCCACACTCTGATAAGAGGCACTGGATCTATCAGACGGATGCTGAGATAAGGCAGAGCCCGTCTCAACATCCACTGATAAATCCATCTGTGAACCCCAGGTCTGAGATCGACGCCGTGCCTCGGCAGCGGCGGGACCCGAGCCCTGGGGAGCGTGGTCGGGATTGAACCGAGCCAAGCGGGATCGGAGCGTACGCAATGGAAGCGCACAGCAATGCACACAGTCACCACCCTCGAGTGCTGACTGGGCATGCTCCTCTCCCAAACAAACAACACAAAGAGTGTGTGTGTCACCTCCCGTTAAATAACGCGGGCAGGGATGGACACACACTCTAAACTGCTGCTCGCTCGCCATACTGAATATATATATATATGATATAGACAGACAACACCAAATATACAGACAGATTTCACACAGAGCGCAACTGAAGACTCAGAAAGCTTTCGTTTTCTGTTTCGGGCCGGCTTTTATAGCTTCCTGGTACGTGACGTCACCCGCCTCTGACGTTCCGCCACACCATTGGACTGATTTTACATGTGCTTCAAGACGTCATCACGCAAAGCGTTCCCATAGCGTCAAACTCGACGCAACGCGAGTTCCCTTGAAAGGGAACCAGCACTCCAGGATTTTTCGAGAAAGTTGGATCTGCACAGCCTTTCCTTCTCTGTGAAACACCTATGCACTGAACTTTACTGTTAGCAACTGGACACAACTGATCCACCCATATCCTGCAACTGTTCTTCATCTGCTGAATGTTGTTGACTCATGCACTGCTGTACTGTTGCAAAGTCGAAGGTACTGACTCAACTTCACTGACACAGAGCTTACATTCACTGACATGTACAGGACTTGAGGTATTACAGACCATTTGAATAAGCAGCTTTCATATAATTCTGGTGACAGAAATGCCTATATTGTTCCTTCATTTATTTTAAAAGTTAGCTATGATGTAAAGGGGCTTGTTAGTTAATAAAAAAACTAGTTTGTCAAAACAACTGTTTGCATTTTGCCTTTATTTTTAACTTTACACTGAACAGAATTCTACTATGATCCCAGACTGAGGTTACAATTTAACTTTCTGGATTGTTTTGAAATAAAGGTTTGAAAGAGTAATATAGAGTGATGTGTTTATTTCAAATTGAATTTATTCTTTTCAGATTAAATTATTTGTGAGTTTATTTTACAGTTCTTTAAAGTGGCAGATGCAGAGCACTAATAAGAAAAACTGGTAACTCCCTTAGTGTTTTTATGTGTAAAAATGTGTTTTATCAACACCAGGATGGTGTAATATTTGACTCCTATAAGGTTGAGAAGATTGTGATTTCCATTTTTTTAAAGTGTTGGGTCAACACCAGAACAGTGTAGAAGTTTAACTGCACCCAGCTCTGTGACAGTGTTGTTGTTCTCTGCATTGGTGTTAATATTTTACTCTCTTAGTGTTCATATTGTAACACTGTGTCGCTGTTGCGAGAGGCAACACTTTTGAAAGTGTTGAACTAACACTTTGTGGGTGGTTCCCATATATACACTTTTAAAGTGTTGAAATTAACTCTATTGGTGTTGATTTCCGGATTTCAAATTTACTGTGTAGCATTACGCTAGCCGAGATCAGTGCTTTACATAACGATCTCAGAGCCTCAATCGCCGCGGACTTCAAAGCATCTTTGAAAGCTTGGCAACCAAGCTAGATAACGTTCAGTCTACTGTGGCAGATCATGATCTTCGCATCGGTAATCTCGAGTCTGGCACTACGGAAATTAGTCAACAGCTTGAGCAAGTCGAAGCTACGTGTTTGAGGCTCCAGAAGGATAATGAGTGGCTCAAGGCTAAAGTCTCAGACCTCGAGAGCCGCAGCCGGCACCAAAATATTTTAATTCTGCCCAGTAAACAATTACCGTCTTTCAACGTTAAAATATGGTTGAAAATAAGTCGGTCCACCTTGGACTGGTTTACGACGTGATTTCAACTAAGTAGTTTCGGCCGGACTGTTTGACTACGTGTTTTCAACTGATCATCCAAGACATGTTTTCAACTGATAATCTAAGACAGCTAGGATAGTCTGTTATACATGCTAAAACAACGGAGAAAACAAACTACCAAACCATGTTCATTATTATCTCAAATAAATTTAAAGAGTTTTACATATTCCGTCAAAGTTATAAAAAAATACATTGAAACTGTACGTGCAATGAGGATTCATACTTGGAAAGAATTACCACACCCCAGCTGGCGGCAGTAATGCACCATTAAAGTTAGTTGCCAACCGCCATAAAACCGAAAGAAGAAGAAGCAAATGAGGCGTGCGTGCGAACATGCATGCAGCAGAGGAAGTGCGCGCTCTGTATTTTTCCACCCATCATCAAGCCAACCGCCAGAAAGCTCTTCACACCAGAAAGCAGCTGTGTAAAGTAAGTAGCTATGATAAAATAATTAGCTATGATGGCAAAATAAGTGTAACATTATAAACGTTTACCTTATTTCAACCAAACCTGACTTTTTTTTTTGTAAACGTACTAGCTAGACATTATGCGGCTAGCTACCACGTGTACACACCACACCGATGGACTGTTAGCTAGCTATCTGTGTGAAATTCCCAAAATGCGGATATTAATAAGCCATTAAGGTTTAACTGTTTGTGATTTATTTTTTAGTTATGTTACATAGTAGATAGCCAGATTAATTTCAGCTTTGGTTTATTCATGCACCATCTAATATATTTTCTTTTGCAGCTGCAGTAATGAAGTGGAGTAAAACTGCTACAGAATTTGAAATCACGGCTGCTATGGCTGAGACACTTAAACATGCTCCCGGGAGAGCTGGAGGTGGAGGTCGCAAAGTGTGAACATTTGTAGTGTAAATTTTCTGAGTTGTGTTTTGTGTTGACTCTTGGAATGTGCTTTTGGAATGTGAAATCTGCGTTTTATTGCACTATATTTAATTTAAAATGTGCTGTTTTAAGTATAATAAAGCTATTCTCTCTTTAAAGCTTTGTTTTATTCATATGTTAATCTAAAATGTTATTTGGCATGTTAATGTGTTGGGACTTTAGAATTGACAGTTGTCAATAGGCATCGACTGTTTTCAACGTTGAAAAGTCTGACAAATTTGACGTCTTTTCAATTTTCATTTTCAACCTTAAGCGGACCGTAATTAGACGTTGAAGATTTATGTCTAGTCAACGTCTAATAGACGACTTTTTGCTTGCTGGGTGGGCTTACCCGAGTCAGTCGAGGGGCCGCGTCCGACTACATTTTTTCCCCAGCTCCTGGTGGATGTCCTTGGCTCTCAGGCGTTAAACCTCGCCGCCTGAGCTGGACAGAGCTCATCGTAGCCTCACACCTAAACCAGCGCCTGGGCAGAGACCGCGACCTGTCATTCTGCGATTTCATTGCTTTCAAGTGAAAGACCTGGTCATCCGTGAATCTCGCAAAAAGGGTGAGCTGCTGTATGAAGGACATAAGATCCGTATCTTTGAGGATCACTGCCCTGAGGTTTTGAAACTCTGCGCCGAGTATAAAGATGTGATGTGGTCACTGTACAAACGCGGTCTCAAACCTGCGCTTCTCTATCCTGCCAGACTGCAAATCACGCTTCTAAACGGTGAGAAGAAATGGCTGGCTTCTGTTTTGGAAGCCAACAACTTCATCCAGAGCTTGGACTCGTAGTGGGTTCGATGGACTGCATTCTACTATGTCAGTCTTGATTTTTTTTTTTTTCTGTCCTTTTTTTTTCTCTCTTAATTTCGGGAACGACCTAGGCTGTTGTACGGTGACCGGGAGGGGACATGTTCGGTTCACTTATTTTTGTCGTGGCCACAACATATAAACTCGTGGGAACGTGATATTAAGTCGTGGGAACGTCATAATATCTCATGGGAACGTCATATTAAGCCGTGGCCACGAGATCATTTTGTTGAGGTAACGACATCATTATGTCGTGGCCATGCGATGCAAAGTCGTAGCCTCAAGATCATATGTTGAGGGAACGATATATTTTTCTCGTGGCCACGACTTCATATTTTGAGAGAACGACATCTATTTGTCGTGGCCACGAGTTGAGGGAGCCACAGCGGCCAATACTGTAACCGTACCATAGCATAAACTGGGCTACAGCAGAGATGGAGATGACAGAAGAAATAACATTTTACTTTAAATTAGGAATGTCATATAAAGATATAGTGCGGTCTTTGGCATTCTTAAATTGGATGGGCTTTTTTGTCGCACTTTTGCACTGGCATGAAGTTGGTTTGACGTTGGACGTTCAATATTCGCATATTTAGGGACCGTCTCAAAATTACATGCGACATTGGCATAAACGTTTCTAACTTCAGTAGCATTTGAAGACAATGATTTACAGTCATAAAACCAACTGTACATTGTTCACCCAGGTCTCATGTATGATGCACACCTTTTAGATTTTTGATATTTATGACAATAAACTGCTAAATCGTATGCAAATATTGCTATGTATTTCACTTACCTGATTGAAGTACGGGCCAGTCAAGAGTTGAAACGTGGACCAGTAAAACCCCAAAACAGTGTGTTAAAATCTAGTAATGAATGAGCACGGGTTATAAGCGGGAGCGAGTACTAGGTTTGGCATGTTGTCTCGTCAGGAGAGATGCGCCACCGGTAAGCTGCTATTTTTATCCATTGAGCTGCGGTTTAAGTTTGTTTGTCTGTTTACCCTGCCGCTGTGCTGCCGTTGTGTATGTGCGCGGTTTGTATGCTTGATAACTGTTATTTTGGTCACGCTGATAAAACCTTGTTTGCAGTCTGATGTTTAACGTTGTCGGCTCAATTCCAGTAAATGTTTGAAATTGGAGCGTTTCACTGTCACACGAGTTACTTCCTGTTTGCGGTGCTGGATGGGTAATGTAGTTAATCACTGTACATTGGTAATGGATTGCTATGCTCAGCGTTGCTATTTAAAACTACACTCACTGTCTTTCACTTTAGGCCAACATACTGAGAACACTTTTGTGGTTTTGGGCTATTGGTTTAATGTGTAACATTGACATTCATGTACATTTGGTGTGTGTGAAATTGTTGCATTCCTGTGTTTAGATGCATGTGCTTTGTTTAGTCATTCAGTTTAAACACTAAGTATATTATAATATTTATAATACTAAATACTGACTATATTTGGAATTTATATTTTTATTTATATTTATATATTATTCGGATTTTATGGTATATTATGTATGTGACTATTAATATTGTTGTTTACACCATAGTTTTCTATTTCTACAGGTTTATAACCTGTTATTTGTGGACTAATCAACTGTGTATGGAAAATTAATCACAGTAAATAAAAAACCACAAAGAGTCATAACAACGTGTCCTCTCCTGACGCCCCGTTCGGTGGGGAGATTCTTAAAGAACCGAACAGTTATAAACCGCGGCCCACTGCACTGGATTGAGTGCAGCAAAAAACAGCCACGGACTGCTTCATTAAGGAAGCTCAATCAACCCAGGATCAACTGGCCTCTCACTTTTGTGACTGACCCCAAGTTTATCACCAATTAAACTGCCCGTTGATCAAGGATAAAAGAGCGTGTATACACATTGGCAGTGACAGCTCTCCAGTCAACACAAAGGGAGTAACAATGGCAGACTTGGAAAAGCTTAAAAGTGTGCGATCAAGAGCACAGGCTTCATTCACCAAAAGGGCTCATACTCTCACCAAGCCGGGACTCTTGGAACCGACTGAAGTTCTCAGGGAATGGAAGATTTTTAGGGCAGACTTTTCTAAAGTTACAGATGCGGGACATGAGTATGCTGAAGCCCTGAGGGAATCAACGGATGAAGAGGTCATAGCATCTGCAAACCAAATTGATGTAAAGACAGCGGAGTGTGAGAACAGGTTCCTCGAGGTAAAGAGAGTCACCCAGGAAACCTTCTGGACCAGCTATGCAGAGGAGGTGTTTTTTAAGCAGGCTAAAACAGCTGATACGGCCATCACTCAGGCAGAGGAAGAGGAAGTTAACCCTCAGAAGTCAATCAAGTACCGCAGGCTAAGAAATAGAGGTCTTGAAAGAGAGGTCATTGAACTCGGAGAAATGCTGGTAGAGTGGAAGGAGTTGGTTCCTGGTCCGAAGGCATTAGATCTTAGGACACGCCACAAGACATTAAAGAAGAGGGTCCTGGCGTTGTCTGATAAACTGGAGGAGGACGAAGCAGACCAAGTAAAGGGTAGAGAAAGAAACCTGGGAGATGAGAGCAGCGCGGTTGGTGATCCGATACAAGATGCTTCTTTCCTCTCTCTCCCTGACATGTCTGCCGATCTCAAGCTGAAGCCCAAAACGTACACAGGGGCATTGAACATGAACACCCGGCCCCTCTTACAGCAAAGCAGCCCGGAAAGGACCAAAGGAAACTCTAATCTCAAGCCTCAAATCAGCCTTGAAAGAGCACGGCTACCCACTTTCTCTGGTGACATGAGGGACTATTACCGCTGGAAGACTGAGTGGGAGGACCTACAAGAATTGGGTAACCCACAAGGTGTGGAATGTATAAAAAAGTTCCACTTATTAAATAGTCTCCACGAAAAGGTCAAGAAGGATCTCGTCCTATCTAGCTGTGGATCCGCTGACGATATGTTCAGGCTGCTGGACAGTAAATACGGGAACAGAGCGAAAATAGTCCTACTGATCACCAACGAGGTCCAGTCTCTTCCCCCCGTCAAAGGAAACAATCCAAGAAGAACTATTGAGTTGATCCAGGCTGTGGAAAGGGCACTGTGCAACCTCCAGATTCTTGGTGAAGAGGACGCCGTGAAGAACCGTGTTGTTGCTCAGTCTCTTGAAAGCAAGCTTCCCAGTTCACTCAAGAAGGAGTGGATTATGCACAAAACTGACCCGGCAAACAGGTTCTCTCCACTGTATCATTTTGATTGCCTCCTAGGATTCTTGAAGAAGCAGGAGGAGATTCTTGAAGAATTGGATCAGTTGGAGTCAATCCCTGCAGACAAAGGCCCTGTGGAAAAGGGTGCTGCAGACTACCCAGATAAGAGGGGGAGGAAGGCTTTCACTAAATCCACAGCAGGTCAGAAGGACGACTATCCCAGCTGTACTGTCTGTGAAGATGACTCCCATGCTGGCAGACTATTTGCGTGCAAGGTCTTCAGAGAGCAAGATCTCTTAAGAAAAAGGGCCCATTTGAAGAGGCTAGGGTTGTGCTCCAAGTGTTTGCGGCACCACCCCAAGGATGGGAAAGGATGCACACCCAGATACCTCTGCCCAAAAGTAGACTGTCGAAAAGGAGGGGTGTCGGACCACAATTACCTTCTGTGTCCTAAGCCACCGACTCCAAAGAAGGACAGCAGCAGTGAGGAGCAGAGCACCATAAAAATTGGAGGAAAGAAACTTGGCCTAACCAATAAACAAGAGGAGTTTCTTGCAGAGCTTACTCCAGAACAAAGAGAGAAATACAAAAATGCGTTCTCAAACAAAATATCATCAACTGTATGCGCCAAGGTTGGAGATGGACTGCAAGAACATCCAGTGGTGATGATGCTGATGGAAGTGACGACGAACTCGGGTTGCCTTATTGGCTCCCTAATCGACCTCGCATCGGATACCAATTATATCACCAATGAAACAGCTGATCACCTTGGTCTGTGCGGAGAGAACATCAGGCTTATAGTCCATGGAGTCGGGGGGATGAAGAAGACTGTCCTGACCAAAAGATATTCCCTGAGGCTGAAGGTAAAGACATCCAAGGGAAAAGTGGCAGAGCATAGAATTCTCTGCTATGGCCTGGAAAACATTGCGGAGGTGACTCAATCAGTCACTGCCGAGCAACTGCAGAAGTTCTTCCCCAATGTACCCAGAGACGAACTGGTCCGTCCAACAAAAATTGACCTCCTTATCAGTCACCGGGAAGGTCGTCTTGTTCCCCAGCCAATCAAGATTGTGGGAGACCTCGTCCTCTGGGATGGCCCGCTGGGAAAGACTGTTGGGGGAACCCATCCCGATCTCATTGAGACAGTCGACCTGGCCGTGTACCGCTCTGAAACTCACCTTGCAAGGACCATGAGATCGGCTTCGATGGCGTATAAAGAGACCATCATACCTCAAAAAGAGGAAGAAAATGCGCTTGTCCGGAGCACCGTAACCGCCAACAAAGAGGTCTTCGAGTGGTTCAGGTGGGACAGCATCGGAGCTGCGTGCAGTCCTCAATGTGGCGGCTGCAAGTGTGGTAGGTGCCCCCCTGGAGGAAAAGAAATGACCCTCAAGGAAGAGCGGGACCTGGAAAAGATAAAAGGATGCCTAACATACGTGTTGGCGGACAAACACAGCAACTCACCCCACTGGGACGCAGCTTATCCCTGGAAGACAGACCTCACAACACTGCCAGACAATCGGCAGGCAGTGGAGGCAACCTTCAGAAACACTGAGAAACGTCTGGAGAAGGAACCTGTGTGGAAGGCTGCATACAAAGAACAAATACATGAAATGGTTTCAAGAGGGGCTGCTGCAAAACTCACCAGGGAGGAAATTAACAACTGGGAAGGACCTAAATGGTACATCAGCCATCTGGTTGCACCGAACCCTCACTCTTCCTCAACCCCTGTGAGAATTGTGTGGAATAGTAGCCAAGAATTCCGAGGCATAAGTCTAAATGATCTCCTTCACAAGGGTCCCGATGTACTCAATCCCATCAGAGGTGTCCTTCTGAGGTTCAGGAGTGGACTCCATGCCGCACTGGGTGACGTAAAAAAGATGTATAACTCAGTGTGGCTAAAGGATGATGAAGTTCACCTCCACCGCTTTCTCTGGAGAGACAACCCTGAGGACGACATTGAGGTGTTTGCAGTCGTCAGAGTCAATATCGGTGATAAACCCGCAGGATGTATCGCCCAAGTTGCAATGAAGGAGACGGCCAACCTTCCTCAGTTTGCTAATATGATTGAAGAACGGCGAGCTCTGACTGAGGACAGCTATGTGGATGACATCCTGACCTCACACGATGACCTTAAGACGCTGGAAAGGATCACCAAAGGGGTAGAGGAGGTTTTGAAAGCGGGAGGCTTCTTCCTCAAACCGTGGGTTCTGTCACGCCAAAGTGGGAGGAGTGGAGCCCCTGCTGAAACAATTGTACCCAGGACCCTGGTACTGCCCAACCAAATGCATGATGGGGAGAACAAAGCACTTGGAGTCGGCTACGAACCTGAGACAGACGAGCTTCGGTTGCTGACTTCTATCAACTTCTCTAAGAAAAGAGGGAAAATGAGGACAGGATTTAATCTGAGCATGGAGGATGTCAGGGAAGGAACACCAAATCCCCTTACCCGACGCATACTTCTTAGCCAGATTGCCGCATTATACGACCCGGTTGGTCTTGCCTCACCAGCCAAACAGAAGGGAGTGATGTTGGTACGAGAATCATTCCAGGAAGCTGGCAAGGACAACCACCCATCTAAAGACACATGGGATGCCCCTCTCTCACTAAAACTCAGAGAAGCCGCAATAACGCTCTTTGAAGAAATCGTGAGACTTGGCCAGGTAAGGTTTGAGAGAAGTCTCACGCCGCCTGGAGCCATAGGCCCACCAATAGGGATCACGTTCTCAGATGGAAGCGAATCCTCCTTTGGAGCTGTACTCTACCTGCGGTGGGAAACCCGAGACAAAGTTGTAATGAAGTTGGTGGAATCCAAGGCTAAACTCACCCCTCTCGATCAAAAGGGAGATGTGATCAAGGCGGAACTCTGTGGCGCGGTCTTCGCTACCCGCCTAAAAAAGTATTTTGAGAAGCACTGCCACATTAAAGTCAAGCAGTGGATTCACTTTGTGGACAGCCAAACAATCCTGGCAGCCATCCAAAAGGACAGCTACGGCTTCCAGACCTTTTTCGCTAATCGAATCGGTGAGATTCAGAAAGCCGGACAAGTGGAAGATTGGAGGTGGATTGAAGGCAGAAGAAACATTGCTGACATACTTACCAGAGGTGCAACTCCTGAGGAACTTAATGAAGGGTCAGAGTGGCAGCAAGGCCCTGAGTTCTTGAAATTGCCCAAGACTGACTGGCCTATGAAGATGGCCAGTGAAATTACACCCTCTGCTGCTGAAGATGTGGGAAAACTTCAGCGGAAAGCCTTCTCAGCAGTGGTCACCAGGGCCCAGTCGAAAGAAAGAACTGGCCTCAACGGACCTGACATCAAGGCGGACCTCAAGCATGAAGGAGTCAATGGTAGACCGACATCACCAGCTGTCCCGGGTGCAACATCAGCAGCAGACAGACAGAGAAGGCCCTGGGCAATTGGACTGGTACGCCTTGTGGAACCTCAACGCTTCAGTTCTCTCTCCAAGCTGTGTGGTTCCATAGCCTGGACTCGACGGGCTGCAGAAACCTGGCTGAGAAGATGCCAGGCATCAGACTCAGCAAAGTGGGAGGCAAACTGCTCTATCCTGTCTACTGAGGAGAGAGCGCAAGCCTTCCGAGACCTGGTCCTCGCAGCCCAAAATGGCAGCCAGTTTCTGGACTCAATGCTGAACCGCTTGGTGGTCCACAAGGACGAGAGCACAGGAATCCTTCTCTGTGGAGGACGAATCCAGTCCTGGAAAGAAGATGGAACAGCTGTTCCTTTAATTCCATTTCGTTCATGGCTCGCAACGCTACTGTCAAGAGAAGCTCATAACGAGAACCATGAAGGTGTTGCTTCCACGCTTCTGCGCACCAGGAGGAAAGCATGGATTGTGCAAGGTCGGAGGATAGTAAAGAGAGTTGCAAACGACTGTATAACATGTCGCAAACTAAAAGGGAAGATGTGCCAGCAGAAGATGAGTGATCTGCCGCCAGAACGCTCACAGCGTGCTAACCCATTTGAGTATACCACACTTGACCTCTTCGGCCCCTTCGAAATCAAGGATGCTGTCAAGAAAAGAACAGGGAAAAAAGTCTGGGGCATAGTATTCTGTTGCATTGCATCAAGGGCAGTTCATGCGGACCTCATTGACGACCAATCATCTGAAAGCTTTCTCCAAACTTACTCTCGCTTCGTAGCATTAAGAGGCCATCCCAGAAAATTGTGGTCAGATAGGGGAACCAATTTTATTGGAGCTAAACCTGCCCTACAAGACTTGCATAGGTACTTAGCTACCTTACGGGAAGCATCAATTGAGGACAAAGCCGCCAAGAATGGGACAGTGTGGGCATGGAACTTTCATCCGGCTGACGCACCTCATCGCAACGGGGCTGCGGAAGCTGCAGTTAAGCTCATAAAAAGGGCTCTCACTAGCCTCGGAGGGACAACAAGCTCACTCACCTGGGGTGAACTCCAAACCCTCTTCTACCAGGCAGCTAACCTCACCAATGAAAGGCCAATTGACGCCAGGGCACAAGAACAAGAAGACTCTGTAGAGTATTTGACCCCCAATACTCTGCTTCTTGGGAGAACTAGGCAAGGAGGAGATACAGGAGGAATTGACTTATGCACTCATCCCTGGCGCCGTCTCAGAGCCATCCAGATTGGTGTGGATATGTTCTGGAAGAAGTGGAGTGAACTAGCCGGACCTAATCTATTCATTCGGCCAAAGTGGCACCAGACCCAACGGAATGTAGCAATCGGTGACATTGTTTGGATTGCTGATCAAAACGCACTGCGAGGGCAATTCCGGCTGGGACGGATCCAGGCCGTGTACCCTGACAAGAGAGGACTTGTGAGAGACGCAGACGTTAAGACGTGTGCAGGCCCCCCTGCCTCCCTAATAGTTGGGCAACTTAAGAGGAACCCTCAGCAGCTGACGTCAGTCATCCTGCGGAGAGACGTGAGAAGACTGGTAGTCCTCATCCCTGTGGAAGACCAGTGACTCCTAGACCTCGTCTCTTCGGCCACCAATCCTGCAGGTGCTGCCCAAGCGCCCAAACCCCCGTTTCTGAAGGCATAACCTCAGGATACCTCTCTGTTTCTTGCTCTCTCTCTCCCTCGCTGGTTGGTACGTATCTATGCCACCTTTGCCCACTTGCACCACCATTCACGAAGAATGAAGAGTACATACCCCATATGACCAAACCTGGCAGAATACCACACATCTGTCAGGGGAGGTGCCTGAACAGTGACAATGGTGTCCTATTCTTCATGATTCATAAAAAAAAAAAAAAAAAAAAAATGTAATGTTTTGTCTGTGACCGCCTTGAATCACATGATCAGTCGGTCAAGTGGGAGGTGTCGCGTTCACTACGTCACGGGTGTTCAACAGAAATGTAACGCAGGTTAATAAGTGGGAGGTTCACTTACCTGATTGAAGTACGGGCCAGTCAAGAGTTGAAACGTGGACCAGTAAAACCCCAAAACAGTGTGTTAAAATCTAGTAATGAATGAGCACGGGTTATAAGCGGGAGCGAGTACTAGGTTTGGCATGTTGTCTCGTCAGGAGAGATGCGCCACCGGTAAGCTGCTATTTTTATCCATTGAGCTGCGGTTTAAGTTTGTTTGTCTGTTTACCCTGCCGCTGTGCTGCCGTTGTGTATGTGCGCGGTTTGTATGCTTGATAACTGTTATTTTGGTCACGCTGATAAAACCTTGTTTGCAGTCTGATGTTTAACGTTGTCGGCTCAATTCCAGTAAATGTTTGAAATTGGAGCGTTTCACTGTCACACGAGTTACTTCCTGTTTGCGGTGCTGGATGGGTAATGTAGTTAATCACTGTACATTGGTAATGGATTGCTATGCTCAGCGTTGCTATTTAAAACTACACTCACTGTCTTTCACTTTAGGCCAACATACTGAGAACACTTTTGTGGTTTTGGGCTATTGGTTTAATGTGTAACATTGACATTCATGTACATTTGGTGTGTGTGAAATTGTTGCATTCCTGTGTTTAGATGCATGTGCTTTGTTTAGTCATTCAGTTTAAACACTAAGTATATTATAATATTTATAATACTAAATACTGACTATATTTGGAATTTATATTTTTATTTATATTTATATATTATTCGGATTTTATGGTATATTATGTATGTGACTATTAATATTGTTGTTTACACCATAGTTTTCTATTTCTACAGGTTTATAACCTGTTATTTGTGGACTAATCAACTGTGTATGGAAAATTAATCACAGTAAATAAAAAACCACAAAGAGTCATAACAACGTGTCCTCTCCTGACGCCCCGTTCGGTGGGGAGATTCTTAAAGAACCGAACAGTGTGCATCATACCTGACACCTAGATGAACAATGTACAGTTGGTTTTATCACTGTAAGTCATTGTCTTCAAATGATATTGAGCTTTAAATATTGTCATATTTTGTGTATGATCCCATACAGTAGTAAAATAGGCCTACATAGCAATATTTGCATATGATTTAGCAGTTTATTGTCATAAATATAAAAAATCTAAAAGGTGTGCATCATACCTGACACCTAGATGAACAATGTACAGTTGGTTTTATGACTGTAAGTCATTGTCTTCAAATGATATTGAGCTTTAAATATTGTCATATTTTGTGTATGATCCCATACAGTAGTGAAATAGGCCTACATAGCAATATTTGCATATTATTTAGCAGTTTACTGTCATAAATATCAAAAATCTAAAAGGTGTGCATCATACATGAGACCTGGGTGAACAATGTACAGTTGGTTTTATGACTGTAAGTCATTGTCTTCAAATGCTATTGAAGTTAGAAACGTTTATGCCAATGTCGCATGTAATTTTGAGACGGTCCCTGTGTGGGTGGGTGGTTCTTTGTTTGTCTTTTATTTATTTTTATTTTTTTTACCTTTTTCGATTCATGTGCAATCATTATTACACCACTTTATATCCTGATATGCTACAAGCAAGGTGTGTTGTTGGCTGGGTTGTTTATGGGGGGGCTCAGAAATCTGGTCATGTTCATAGAATTAACTATCCATGTCTGTGATGAGTAACAAGACGGCACCTCGTGGTGCACTGAAATTCACCAGTTGGAATGTTAAGGGACTGAATTTTCCGGTGAAGCGAAATAAAGTTCTTAATTATTTGAAACATTTGAATACTAGCATAGCGTTTATTCAGGAAACACACCTCAGGCCTGCAGATCATCTAAGAATCAGAAAGGGATGGGTGGGCCAGCTCTACCATGCCTGTTTTCAGAGTAAGTCTCGAGGGGTTGCTATTCTCATTCATATATCAGTTCCTTTTTCTGTCTCTGAGGTCATCTCAGACCCCAATGGGCATTTTATTATGATTAGAGGACAGATCAGTGGAGTTTGCTTGATTTTGGACAATGTATATGGTCCTACTTGGGATGATGAGGCTTTTTTCAAAAAAGTTTTGTTTTCCCTCCCTGATTTGCATTCCAACCAACTAATTCTGGGTGGGGATCTTAACTTCTGTTTAGACCCTTTTCTAGATCGCTCCTCATCTAGGCCCTGTGTGCAGTCTAAATCCAGCAAGATTATTCAGCTGTTTATGGAGCAATCTGCGGTTTCTGATTTGTGGTGCTTTTTTAACTCCAAAACAAAAGTTTTCTTTTTTTCAACCGTTCTTTCTCCCGCATTGACTATTTTCTGGTTGATAATAAATAGCTTTCATTGGCTTGCTCATGTATATACAATACTATTGTTATTTCAGACCATGCTGCCGTTACATTCGACCCGGCTTTACCAGGCCTTTCAGTGTCCCGGACTCCTTAATAAAGCCCATATTCCTCTGCATCCTTGAGTCCTCACTACAACCTATACCTCAACCCGTCACATGTGAAGTGCGGCAATAGCGAGTGGAGGTAAACCACACTGTTGGCTCTCTTATATCTCTTATATCAGAGTCAGGATGTCTTCTGGTGCCTGGCACGTTTATTGAACCAACCAGATAAGATAAATTGTAGTGTCAATGATGCTTGCAAAACTCAGAATAGTGAGAGAATCGTGCCTAAAAGAAAGACAGAACAGAAGACAGAATTGAAAAATGGAAGTCGGAGGAATACAGATCATATTTATTTTACGTCAGCGTGAAGCTGCAGTTTCACAATTCATGAGTTGCACTTACAAAAAGCAGTAAAATGCTGCAAATCTTTTTTTTCTTACACTTGAAACATGATTTACACCTTTACAAATCTTCTCTTGCACATGCAAATGTAATTAATGCTTGCAATCTTGTGTAGACTTTCACAGATCTAACTTTGTGCATGCAAATCTTTTAGGTATCATTTTACCTTCATAGGACTGAAATTGTTGTTCAAAGATTGTTTATTTCTTTGATAATTTTTTTATTATTACAATTTTTTTTAATAATTTATTTTGATAGGCCTACTCCTGTCGGGCGCCCAAATTATTTGGTTTTAAACAGGTTATTTAATTATTGATTTAAATAGTTTTTTGGGGCCACCACCATTAGAAGGTGTGCTCTACTTTTTGGCATTATGGCAAGTTGTCAACAACAACCAGAAAGAATCATGTTTTTTTCCTCGTTCATCACTTAAAGTATATCAAGTTTATTGCTTTCACTGTACATTTACTGATGTATCATCAGAGATGATAATCTGAAACACCAAACTGTGAAATGTGTGAAAACATGTCCATTCATCTCAAGAAATGACTCGCGACAAAAGTAATCCCTATTTATAATTGAAAAGACTAAATATTTCATGATACTCAAAGTGAAAACATTCATGATATTAATGTCAGCATGGTATATAAGTTACGATACGTCGCTATTGTGACACATGTCCGAATGAAACGGCTTCTGGAACAAGAACAAATGTGGGCGGGGCTTGATTTTGTCCATAGGGAATTGATTGGATGGTTGTGGTTTGCTATTGGCGGATCTCATGTGAGTGACAGGTCGTCCAGTAAACACGTCATAAGAGAAGAGATGTTGTTGCAAGAGGGAGGGGAATTCATTTTGATTCATGGTTACACACATGAATTTAACAAAATAATGTAGTGCATGAATAAATCATTTATAATAAATACTGCAATTTACAATAAAAACAAGATTTGGCAATTTTGATTTCATGGTGACTTAAAGGAATTGTAATTATGGACACAGTTTTCAGTCCTGCAGTACCAGTGTACTATTTGGGATACAGAATTACTGAACTTTTAATGTTGTTGTCTTGTCTAACCCTAACACTCTAACTTATATTCTTTAAATGTGTCTCTGAGACTGTTTAAACACAATGTGTGTGGAAACTAAAAACTTGGCAGGAATGAGGAACTGCTTTGCAGACACGCCTGTTTTACACACGTCATTCAAACACAGAACCAGGAAACAAGAATCACATGAGTTCAGAGAAAGAGAAACTGAAGTGTAGTTGAGCTGTTGTGTGTTTGTGTCTCTGTGTTCTTGCAGTAAAATGGCAGAAGCCAGAATTTCTCAGGATGAGTTCCTGTGTCCAGTGTGTCTGGATCTCCTGAAGGATCCAGTGGCCATTCCCTGTGGACACAGTTACTGTAAGATCTGTATTACAGGCTGCTGGGATCAGGAGGATGAAGTGGTGGAGAAACTGAGGAAGACTAAGCTTGCTGCTGACTGTTACGCTGGAGCTGGAAACGTGCGGTGTGACGTCTGTACTCGAAGAAAACGCAAAGCCGTCAAGTCCTGTCTGCTGTGTCTGAAGTCTTACTGTCAGAATCACCTAAAACAACATGAGAGTTTGTTTAAAGGAAAGAGACACAATCTGACTGATGCCACTGGACGACTGCAGGAGATGATCTGCCAGAAACACAACAAGCTCCTCGAGGTTTTCTGCCGCACTGATCAGAAGTGTATATGTGTGCTGTGTACGAAGGATGAACATAAAAAGCATGACACTGTATCAGCTGCAGCACAGAGGACAGAGACACAGGTATGAACTTAAAGAGATATCATTATGCTCATTTAAAGGCTCATCATTTTGTTAATGGGGTCTACTAGGAAACATTTACATAATTTAATGTCTGTTTTCACTCTCTGTCTGAACACCGTTTTAGTTTCAGTTCCTTTGAAACGCGCCTCCTGAAAATCGCAGTCTGCTCTGATTGGTCAGTCGGCCCCAGTCTGTTGTGATTGGTAAGTCGGCCCCAGTCTGTTGTGATTGGTCAGTCGGCCCCAGTCTGCTCTGATTGGTCAGTCGGCCCCAGTCTGCTCTGATTGGTCAGTCGGCCCCAGTCTGTTGTGATTGGTCAGTCGGCCCCAGTCTGTTGTGATTGGTCAGTCGGCCCCAGTCTGCTCTGATTGGTCAGTCGGCCCCAGTCTGTTGTGATTGGTCAGTCGGCCCCAGTCTGTTGTGATTGGTCAGTCGGCCCCAGTCTGCTCTGATTGGTCAGTCGGCCCCAGTCTGTTGTGATTGGTCAGTCGGCCCCAGTCTGCTCTGATTGGTCAGTCGGCCCCAGTCTGTTGTGATTGGTCAGTCGGCCCCAGTCTGTTGTGATTGGTCAGTCGGCCCCAGTCTGTTGTGATTGGTCAGTCGGCCCCAGTCTGCTCTGATTGGTCAGTCGGCCCCAGTCTGTTGTGATTGGTCATTCGGCCCCAGTCTGTTGTGATTGGTCAGTCGGCCCCAGTCTGTTGTGATTGGTCTAATGCTTAGAGTGTGTGTCGGAAATGAGAACACAACAAAATATTGAGATTGTATATTGCTGAGGAACTAGGCATTGATGAAATAATGCTGGCACTTATGAATAAACCTGTATCCTTACCATGTAAGATCTTCAACCCCTCAGTCTAACCACTTCACCTATAATGGATTCATATCTGTTTACTTGATTTATGTGATGTTTCTCCTGTTATGGGTTTGTCCTTTAGCACCTGCTGAAGGAGACGCAGAGGTCGTTCCAGCAGAGGATCCAGCAGAGAGAGAAAGATCTTCAGCAGCTGAGAGAGGCTGTGGCGTCTCATAAGGTGAGTCTGGAGAAGAAGAGAAGTTTGAGACGTCTCAGTCAGGACTCACTGAAGCTCACTGTGTGATTGTGATGTGTGTGTAACAGCGCTCTGCACACACAGCAGTGGAGGTCAGTGAGAGGATCTTCACTGAGCTCATCCGCTCCATTGAGAGAAGCCGCTCTGAGGCGACACAGCGGATCAGAGATCAGGAAAAGACTGCAGTGAGTCGAGCTGAAGGACGACTGGAGCGACTGGAGCAGGAGATCAATGATCTGAGGAGGAGAGACGCTGAGCTGGAGCAGCTTTCACACACACAGGATCACATACACTTCCTGCAGGTAACAGAGATCGAGAAGAACAGGGTCATAGTGGACTTGAGCAGGCGACTCAGAGAAACATTTCATGAGAGCAGAATGAGCCGTTGACTGAAGTGTTGATCTGTTCGTTCGGTTATTATATAATCATCAGTCAGACTCTCATCTGATCTTCTTCTTTTGAAAGAGACGCACTTACAAATACATTTCGGATCTAGAAATCTCTGAAGAAAACATTTTTCTGAAATCTCTATCGAGCTTCCAGACAGCAACTGCACAAAACTTCACTAATATTTAACATTTGTTTTACAACAATGTGAAATCCATGAACTTGATGGTACCAGTTATGGGACCCCAGCTAATTTTCATAACTATTTGACTGGAACACAAATTAATTAATTATTCAAAGGGAATAAGAGTGTACATTAGCAATGCTTCAGTGTATTTAAACCACAAAACCTGACCTTGGGATCGTGTCCTAAGAGTCCTTGTGAATTTCACAGCTACTAACTGCTCAAAAGTTATAAATAATGGTCAATCTACTCGTTGCCCTTAAATTGCTTTTCCTGATCAGATCTGCTCAACTCTGCCATGTGACTTGATGCACTTGATCTATTACAATATTGTTATTGGCAGATGTTTGATCATCCAAGTGATTTCCTAGAAAGTTCACATATAGTGTAAGTGGCAAATGCTAGAATGATGCAAGAGCTCTAACATGATATAATGACTATGAGAAGAATGAAGCTGATGCTGTGAAAGTGCTGGATTGGAGGAAATCTGACAGTAGAGCAGGTTATTGATGAAGTGTGGAGGTGATGAGCTTTGATTTCTGTTTCCTCTAGAGTTTCCAGTCTCTCTCAGCTCCTCCTGAATCTACAGGTGTGAATGACAATCCCTTCAGTTCTTTCTCCTCTTTTGATGGCGTAAGAGAATCTGTCCGTCAGTTGAGAGACAAACTGGAGATTTTCTGCAAGGAAGACCTCAGGAAGATCTCTGACGGAGGTAAAGTCCTGGGGCCTCGTGTATAAATGTTGCATACGCACAAAAGGCATTGAAATGTGTATTGGGATTTATAAAACATAAATGTGTGCGCACCGTCCAAACACTCTAGACTGTGTCAAGTCAAGTCACCTTCATTTATACAGCGCTTTTAACACAGATTGTTCCAAAGCAGCTTCACAGTGACAACAGGAGATTACAGTAACAGAGATTGTTTGGCTTTACAGCAGCTCTAGAATAAAGTTTATGTCCAGCTAAAGCTAGTTTTGATTAAACTAGTGAACTAGTGTGTAACGGACGTAAGCCATTAAGTTAGTAAGCTGTTTGTGTAAACCTCACTCCCCTGGCCTCAAGAGGCGCGCCAGCAACTGACATTAGCAGCTGTAGTCTTTAGCGTCCTTGTTAGCGTGTCCGCCTCCCACGCCGGAGACTCCGGTTCGAATCCCACTCGGAGGTGGTCGATTAGAATCAGTGACGTGCATACGCACTCTTTTACTGGAGTGAGTGAAGTAATGAAGTAAGAGAAAGGGTTAAACTGTTTTCATTTTGATGTAGGCTACACATTTAAATATTTCACTCTCATTATTGGAGTTAAGCAAGAATTACTGTATATGAATTTGCTCTTCTGATGGTTTCCAGCTTTCTCTTTCTGCAAATTGTATAGTTGTATGGTGTATAGCGATATGACCCAGCACCCAAAATACTATCAGAACACTCCAAAGCAGCCTTTATTCTTCACGAAAGATGGATAAAAAGCGCACAGGAAATAAAAACCTTGAAAGAATTATATACGACCCGCCAAATCACAGAGATGCCGATTCGCGCGGGACTAATATTATTACGGGACCTCGGTGTTCGGCGAAATATGGTAGGTCATTTGCGGGGGAATTTTTACTTTACAAATTACAGACATGGCCAATTCGCACGGGATTAAGATCACAGACAACCTCCGCAATTATTACAAATGACTAGAGGTCACCAGGTCATACTAATCCCGTGCGAATAGGGCTTTAGATTATACCGTCCAGTATCAAATCATACAATCCACAATATAGATAAATAACATCTGCACTCGATGCACAACATGTTAATACACACAGAGAGACATTAGCCATAAATATTAATATAAAACACAATCTACTAGTAGGTGAAGATAGTAACACTTACTTTTTGGCATTGATGCACACAGTATACATATGAAACTCTCCGAATACGGTGAAAGAAAAGCTCTCAGCAGCAGCAGTGCCATGTCTTGAGTGAAGCTGCTCGTGTTGAAGCGCATTAATACCAGAGATGCCCATACGCCATTATTCTGTCATCTGTGCAAATAATCACACTCTTCATGTCTGTTGATTTCCACAGTCACTTTCACCAACATTGTTCCCAGGACCAGGAACGACTTCCTACAATGTAAGTCACTGTACTGAGACGCTGCTGATATATGGAACATGAATTCAGCTACTGTACATTAAAAGATCAGACAGATTCATAATTCCTGATTGTGATGTGTTTTATCTCCATCAGATTCCCAGCCGCTCACTCTGGATCCGAACACAGCGAATGAATGGCTCGGTCTGTCTGAGGAGAACAGTGAGATTACTTACTCTTTCCCAGAGCTTCAGTTTTATCCTGATCATCCAGACAGATTTGAATGTCATCTTCAGGTGTTGTGTAGAGATTATGTGTGTGGACGCTCCTACTGGGAGATTGAGTGGAGTGGTGAAATTGTGTTAATATCAGTGTCATATAAGAGCATCCGCAGGCAGGGATCGGGTGATGAGTGTGGGTTTGGACGTAATGATCAGTCCTGGAGTTTGGTCTGCACTCCCTCCAGTTACTCATTCACACACAATAAGACAGAGACTAAACTCCCTGTGAAGCCCATCAGCAGTAGAACAGGAGTGAATGTGGATTACAGTGGAATAGGAGTGAATGTGGATCACAGTAGAGTAGGAGTGTATGTGGATCACAGTGCAGGAACTCTGTCCTTCTACAGCGTCAGCGGAGACACAATGAGCCTCATCCACACAGTCCAGACCACATTCACTCAGCCGCTCTATCCGGGGTTTGCGGCTGGTCCTGAATCATCAGTGAAACTGTGTTGATGAATCAGAATAGACTGTAGAGAGATTCTACCCATAATGCTTTGAGCTTCATGATAAATCAGTAACAGTGAGATGTTACAGAGTCTCTTATTTCCTCTTCATTACATTAATAACACAGCTGAACTTCTGTCACTGAAATATCATGTCAGGATAACTGTGTAATAAATCCTCATATCGACAGTAAGATCAGTGTGTGAGAGAGAGTCATGATGAGTGACGGTGTGTATCTGTGCTTTTCTTAAAGGGATACTCCACCGTTTTTTCATATTAAACTATGTTATTCCCTTAACTAAGACGAGTTGATACATACCTCTCTCGTCTCAGTGCGTGCACTAAATCGCTCTGTCTTGCGGCGAAACTTTGTTAGCCCAGTTCATTCAATATGTGCCAAGCAGAGAAGCTACCAAACACCTCCACGTTTTCCCTAATTAAATACAGTTACTCGCGTAGTGTAACTCGACCTAGGACGGTGACACAAAACAAAACATTGCGCTTTTCTTAGCGTGTAAAATGGATAACTATATTATATGGCGGAATACCATAGCAAGTGCTTGGAAGCACTTCGACTTCGGCGCAGTAATATCTTCACTAGAGGGAGCGGGGGCCGGTGAGAGGATTTTTCACGAGTGAAGATATTACTGCGCCGAAGTCGAAGTGCTTCCAAGCACTTGCTATGGTATTCCGCCATACCAAATCCCATCAGTACATTATTTACAGTTTGAAAACAATTATGTTTTCGTAGTTTCTTAATTGCTGGGATTAGACCTGTGATTTTTCATTCCAGATTAGGCAAAGCTATACTGCTGTCATTGGGGACACTGGATTGGGTTTTATTTAAACTGCCAGTTGAAACTCCGGAAAAGTTCTTGGTTGGCCAATGCTTACCTGACCAGCAGCGTCGGGTGTTATTTAATTGTTGTTCGGAGGGAATGGAGCTTGTAGTTTAGAGATCAGCTGTTTGTGTAATGTTTAGGGACTGGGCAACAATCGTGTCCATCTTCATGGGTGCCAGCTCCTGGATCATTCTGGAGGAGTTTTGGGGGTCGCCATGTGGCAAAGTTGTTGCTGTTTGTCTTCGGGAACCAGTGTAGTTGTCCGTTGACCAGGCGTTGGCCGCTCCTTCCCACTCCCCGTCAGAGTAAACACCTCATCAGACAGGCCCATGGGTCTCGGTTTACTGGCAGCCGTGGCCAGCATTGACTCCAAGGCGCTCGAGGGGCAGACAGTGAAATTAGGTGAGAATCAGAATCTGTTTTTGCAGTGTTGATGTTTGTTATGGATATGCAAGTATTCTATTATAAATATGCCTTTTTGTTTATGATGCACTTATGTATTGTAGTCAACCAAAATGGTAACCTTATATAATGAAAGTGTTTTTATAAAGCAAGACACCAGAAGTTGTTGTTAAACGATTTATTAAAGAAGTGTTATATAATTAAAGACACTTTAATCATTGAAACCATATATTGAGTAAGTTGTTTATGAAGAAAACACTGCGATTGTTGTTGTAAAATCATTTATTGAGAAAGTGGTTAATAAAGAAAGACATCCCACACTTAATGTTTTAAGCATTTATTAAAAAGGATAGTGAGGAACAAGACATGTATTAGAAAGTGCTTTGCCAAAGAAAGAAGAAAAATGCAAGCATTACCGTCTATGTGTTGCGGACGAGACACAGAATGCAACAAAGAAAAGATCCGAAGAAGGAGGACGAAGAGGCGAAAGGCTTTATATGAACAAGTCCTAGGGAGTTTCCAGGAGGGGATTTCTGAAGATGTCAAAGAGTTGATGGACTTTAAAAGGACTGGAAAGGAATGTCCAGGCAGACGCTGATTCACCAAGGACGGCCTCTCCAGTGTTAGATGCCTTGCACCTCATGCAAGTTAAAGCCTGTTAACGATTTGGTTTTGATTTACTTTTATTTTTATTTTATATATTAGTACCTTTTATGTAAACTAGTTAACCTGTTTTTAATAAAAAAATATGTATAATTGAAATTAAGAAGCTCGCCTGCCACAAGTCTCTGTTTTACAAAAGATTGAGCTGAACTAACCATGGAGAAGTCTTCTGTGATCTAAATATTGTAAGGCTGCACATTTCCCTATCTGTGTTTGCTGCAACCATTCCCCTGCAAACTTCAGCACCAAGGAGAGCAGTCCCCTAAAAAAGAGCTTACACGGGTGGATCGTGTCTTTTTAAAGATGTCACTCTACCTGTGTGTTTCTGGATTCGGTCATTACCTGGGATCGCGGGATGGTCACGAACGCTGCATCGCGTGTCTGGTCATTGAACACGTGGAGGCAGCGTTCGTTGATGAGTCATGTACCCATTGTAGGAAGATGCCCATCTCGGAGCTACGGTTGAGACTCTCGTTCCTGCAAAGGGGCGGAGTCCCTGCGCCTCTGCCGCGATCTAAACCTCCTCAGAGGCCTACTTCAGTCAGTAGTGCGGGTAACCTGAGGATCATGGTGAGTGCGCTTCCTTCGGGGAACCAACCCCCTAGGAACCCTCATCCCTCCCACGCTCCGCAGCCAGTAGAGCCGCTGACGGAACATGCTGGACCATCCACAAGGTGTGTACCAGCTGTTTCCTTTGACGCTCCCCAAGATGACCAGATGTTGATCACTGCATCGAAGGGTGGGTCAGACTTCTCCAGGGATGACGATTCGGCAGCGCTGCCCCCTTCGGGTGTAACAGCAGTGCCCGAGTCGGACATGGAGATGATGGCCATGCTTTCCCGGTCCACCAACAGGATCGCGCTCGTGTGGAACCCTCCAACGTGTCCCGAGCCCTCGAGGCAGGACGATTGGTTTCTCGGGGTGGCGCACACTGGTTCTCAGCAACCCACCCCGGTTCATCTCTTCCCGGAGGTGCTTGAGGAGCTCGCTGGGTCATGGATGGCACCATTCACCTGAAACCAGAAACCGCCCCGGTGGCTCCCCCTCCCTCATCACCCCTAATGGCAGATGGCTAAGGGTTACATGTGCATCCCTCCAGTGGAGCGGGCCATTGCTATGCAGCTGTGCCCTAACTCCACTTGGCGGGGAGAGCTGTGTCTCCCTTACCAGGCCTGTAAGCACTCGTCGGGATTTAACAGGCAAGGCTTACAAGGCCTGTGGGGAAGCCACCTCTGCCATACACGCCATGGCGTTGTTGCAGGCCCATCAGGCCAAGGCACTGAAGGATCTGCTCGAGAATGGTAATGATCCCCAAGTTCTCCAGGAACATCGTGCTGTGATGGACCTCACGCTTTGTGCGACGAAGGTGACCGCATGGTCGGTGGGTCGTGTGATGTCCACTATGGTGGTCCAGGAACGCCATCTCTGGCTGAGTCTAGCCAACATGAGAGAGACCAACAAAGTCAGGTTTCTTAACTCCCCCATGTCCCAGACCGGCCTCTTCTGCGACGCGGTCGAGAACTTTGCACAGCAGTTCTTGGCTGTACAAAAGCAGACTGAGGCAGTCAAACATATCCTGCCGCCGCGGTCAGCTGCTGTCTCCCACCCACCGCCTGCGGCCCCTCAGTCTACTCATCGCAGAGGGCGTCCTCCTGCGTCGTCCCTCGGTCCCGCATCACAGCAGCAGCCTCCATCTAAGCAGCGCCGAGGAGCCAGTCGCAAGCAGGTAAAGCCAAAGGTAAGCGGCCCTTGGACGGGCGACCCGTAGATGGATGGGACTGCTCTTCGGGAGATGGTGACCGCACCGCTCCCTCCCCCGGAAGAGGGCCGGGTGGTAAATCTTGTGTACAACTTTAATTTAGAAGGATATCCTGTTACTTTATCCACTACGGTAAAAGACCTGGGTGTTATACTAGACCGCAACTTGTCTTTCAAAAATCATATTTCATATGTTTCAAGAACAGCCTTTTTCCACCTTAGATATTAATATTCTCACATGGAATCAATGTTGATTATCATCGCTCTGCTGAATAATTTCAAGGGCATCTTAGATCATTATTTATTCTCGTGTATACTACATTTAGCTAAGGCTGCAAAGCCAACTCTGTTACAAATATGGTAGAACAATCACTTCTACCACTTAAGATTGTTTCATAAGATATTCATAAATAATTTTTCTGATCAGTTTCATCTCAGTGTCCCAGATAGCTTAGAAGAACTTGATGTTGCGACAGAAACTATTGACTCTTTTCCAATGCTTTAGACAGTTGCTTCTTTGCAGTTGCTTCTTTGTGTTCATGAGGAAAATCTGATGGTCTTCATTTGGAGTGACACTCGTGGTCTATGGGGTCTCCAGGGTCCCCAGACAATAACATGTCATTTTCTTACAGATTAATAGTTGTTTTTTTGTTGTTTTTTTTTTTTTTTTAACAACTGTAATTTTAGTCTGTTTATTAATGTTTTTACTCAACATTTGTGCAGTTTTTGGAGGATTTATGATATATTTTAAATTTATAAATTTAAATTTTAAATAAGTTTTTATACAAAAACAGCTTTTTATGTAAAATTCACTTTATAAAAGACACAAATTTCTAAATTTTATTTATGGGGATAACACAGATAATTTTACATGGTTTAGTGTAAAATTTTTGCCCATATTTTGGAAAATGTAGTTTTAAAAGTAAAATTTTATCATGTTAGCCACCAGATGGCTATAGAGCTCCACTATAAATAATAAAAAATAAAATAAAAACCCGCTCTGTACAGCTATGATCAGCTGTTCGGCCGAGCTTTCCATGTTGTTATGGAAAGGCCAAAGCTGATCAGTTGGTTTTTGTCACATGACCTGCGGTGCGCTTACGGCAGTCTGAAAAGTTGAGATGTTTTCATCTCGCTGTAGCATAAGTGTTGTCACACTTTAATTAACCGGTGTGGAAATATCCTCACCACCATATCCCTACCAACCTTCTGAACGTATGACTTACAGAAGGTACCCTTAACTAAGAACGTTTTGGGAAAAACGTTTTAACGATAAGGTACAGCTTAAGGTATAACTTAAGAACGACATATCGTTAAGAAGGTTTCGGGAAATCCAGGCCTTATCGTTAATACGCGTTTCCTGCTGATCGATTGCTCCTGTCTGCCTCGCTGCCTGCTGTGAGTGTGTTTGCTTCGGTGCTGTAAGCTCCGTTTAAGCCTCGTATTTCTTTGTTTTGAACCATCATTTACTACAATTTGTAGTTGTTTATACTACTAAAATACATCTTACCCAACATCTCAGATTAACCTGACATCGCTAGCTTCCGTTACTACTAGCACAACACGCTAGTAATTCGCTAAGGGAGCCTGTTAACGCGCCACCCGTGCGCTCAGCTATTTTTATTTATTTATTTTTCTCTCGCGCGCCCGCGCCTTTGAGTTCATAAAAAGCTCAGGTGAGTAAGAATCACTCAACAAACACGGTGAGTAATGTCTTGTCCTGTTATTGTCACCTGCACTTCATGTCACATGTTTAGCATAGCCTTCTCTGTCGGCAATATAGGATTTATATGTGATAAATGCAAGGAGACAGTTAGGTTGACGGAGAAGATTTCAGAATTAGAGACACGCATCCAAACGTTAATTGAGGATAGTAAAAGTGCAAGAGATTTAAATACTGCTTTGGATGCGCCTAGCATAGTGAACTCTTTACATGAGTCGGTTCTGGCTGAAGTAGAGCCTGCGCAGCCGGGCAAATGGGTGACAGTGAGGGATCGCTCTAGTCGCGGATCTAAAAACCACTCTTCCGTTCCGATTACCATAACAAATCGATTTGCCCCGCTCAGTGAAACACCCACTGAGAGTTCTGTTGATTGTGCCCTAGTTATTGGCGATTCTATTACACGGAACGTGAAAATAGAGACACCAACCACCATAGTCACATGTTTGCCGGGAGCCAGAGCACCTGACATCAAAACAAATTTAAAAGTGCTGGCTAATGCTAATCGTAAATTCTCTAAGATCATTATTCATGTCGGCACTAATGATGTTCGACTCCGCCAGTCGGAGATCACCAAAATTATTATTAAAGAGGTGTGTGAACTTGCAAGTACGATGTCAAGGACTGTAATTTGCTCTGGCCCCCTTCCTGTTCGCAGGAGTGATGAGATAGTTAGTAGATTGTGTTCGCTTAACGGTTGGCTGTCTAAGTGGTGTCCGCAAAATAATATAGAATTCATAGACAATTGGAAAAGTTTTTGGGGCAAACCTGACCTGTTGAAAAGAGATGGTATTCATCCCTCCTGGGATGGTGCTGCTCTTCTCTCTAGTAATATGACACATAGTCTTAGAGCTCAAACATGACAATCTGGGGCTCAGGTCAGGAAGCAGACAGACTGGCTTAACCGACCGTCTGCTAGCTGCCTCACGTCACCAAGGTCAGATAAATCCCATCACATAGAGCCTCTTTCACCTAGCTATCATCATATAGAGACTGTGTCTGTTCCCCGAATTTGGAAATCCAAAAAACGTTTAAACCCATCTAAGGTTAAAAATGTAATTGATGTTCAACAAATAAAAAACAGATATAATACAGATGAGCAAATGCTAAAGCTTGGGTTGCTGAATATTCGATCGCTTACTTCAAAAGCACTCGCTGTTAATGATATGATTTCAGATAATAACCTAGATGTGCTGTGTTTGACAGAAACCTGGCTAAAACCAAACGATTACATTACTTTAAATGAGTCCACCCTGCAAGATTACTGTTATAAACATGAGCCTCGTCTGAAACACAAAGGGGGTGGTGTTGCTGTAATTTATAGTAATACTTTCAAAACCACTAAGAAATCAAGTTTTAAATATAATTCTTTTGAAGCATTGGTGCTTAATGTAAAAATATATAGTGTAAACGATAAATCACGTTTGAGATTTGTGCTGGCTACTGTACGCAGGCCACCAGGGCACCATACAGACTTTATCAAAGAATTTGCGGAGTTTCTATCAGAATTAATATTGACTGCAGATAAAGTACTAATTGTTGGTGATTTTAATATACACGTAGATAACGAAAAAGATGCATTGGGATTGGCATTTAAAGACATTGTAAACTCAATTGGAGTTAGACAACACGTGTCAGGACCTACTCATCATCGTAATCATACTCTAGATCTAATATTATCACACGGAATAGATGTTGATGCCGTTGAAATTCTGCAGCAGAGCGATGACATCTCAGATCATCTCAGATCATTATCTAGTCTCGTGTAAATTACATTTAGCCAAGGCTGCAAAGCCGACTCCGTGTTTCAAATATGTTAGACCTATCACTTCTGCCACTAAAGATTGCTTTATTAATAATCTTCCTGATCAGTTTCATCATCTCAGCATCCCAGATAGCTTAGAAGAACTCGATATTGCAACAGAAACTTTTAACTCTCTCTTTTCCAGCACTTTAGACACAGTTGCTCCGTTGCGCTTAAAGAAGATTAAAGAAAATAGTCCAACGCCGTGGTACAACGAGCACACTCGGGCCCTTAAGAGAGCAGCCAGAGAGATGGAGCGCAACTGGAAGAAAACAAAACTAGAGGTATTTCGCATTTCATGGAAGGAGAGCTCGATTACTTACAGAGAGGCTTTAAAAGCTGCTAGATCTGCTTATTTTTCAACCCTATTAGAAGAAAATAAACATAATCCTAGGTATTTATTTGAAATGGTGGCTAAACTAACGAAAAATAAAGCTTGAAGGACCGAAGTTTCCAAGCAGCACAGCAGTAATGATTTTATGAACTTCTTCACTTGTAAGATTGATAATATCAGGGACATTATTATAACTATGCAACCATCTACTACAGTATCGCATCAGGGAGTGCATTGTAGTCTCCCTGAGGAAAAATTTGATTCATTCGTTGCTATAGGAGAGGAAGAATTTACTAAACTCATTAAATCATCTAAATCGACAACATGTATGTTAGACCCTATACCGACTAAGCTACTGAAAGAGATGCTTCCAGAGGTCATAGATCCTCTTCTTAATATCATTAATTCGTCTTTGTCTTTAGGATACGTACCAAAAAACTTTAAGCTGGCTATGATTAAACCGCTTGTTAAAAAAAACGCAACTTGATCCTACAGAATTAGTCAATTACAGGCCGATCTCGAATATACCTTTTCTGTCAAAGATATTAGAAAAGGCAGTATCCTCACAACTGTGTTCCTTTCTTGAAAGAAATGATATCTGCGAGGATTTCCAGTCCGGATTTAGACCGTACCATAGTACAGAGACGGCTCTCGTTAGAGTCACAAATGATTTGCTCTTATCATCCGATCGTGGTTGTATCTCTCTATTAGTGTTACTCGATCTTAGTGCTGCATTTGACACCATTGACCACAACGTTCTTTTAAATAGACTCGAACATTATGTTGGCATTAGTGGAAATGCACTAGCATGGTTTAAATCATACTTATCTGACCGTTATCAGTTTGTAGCAGTAAATGAAGAGATGTCTCATCGATCACAAGTTCAGTATGGCGTACCTCAAGGCTCAGTACTAGGACCGCTGCTGTTCACTCTGTACATGCTACCATTAGGAGATATCATTAGGAAGCATGGCATTAGTTTTCACTGTTATGCTGATGATACTCAGCTCTATATTTCTTCACGCCCAGACGAAACTTACCAATTCACAAAAATTAACGGAATGCATAGCTGATATAAAAAATTGGATGACTCGTAATTTCCTACTTCTAAATTCTGAAAAAACAGAGATTCTAATTATTGGACAAAAAACTTCCTCACGTAATAACCTAGAATACTGTCTAACACTTGATGGCTGCTCTGTTAAGTCTTCGTCGTCGGTTAGGAAGCTGGGTGTGCTCTTTGATACCAATCTTTCATTTGAAAGTCACGTGTCTAGTATCTGTAAAACTGCATTTTTCCATCTTAAAAATATATCTAAATTACGACATATGCTCTCATTGACAAATGCGGAACAGTTAGTTCATGCGTTCATGACCTCAAGGCTAGATTATTGTAATGCTCTACTGGGTGGTTGCCCTGCACGCTTAATAAACAAACTACAGCTAGTTCAAAACGCAGCAGCTCGAATTCTTACCAGAACCAGGAAGTATGACTATATTAGCCCGGTTCTGTCAAAACTGCACTGGCTCCCTATTAAACATCGCATCAATTTTAAAATATTGATGATTACTTACAAAGCACTAAATGGTTTAGCTCCGCAGTGCTTGAGTGAGCTCTTAACGCATTATAGTCCTTCACGTCTATTGCGATCTCAAAATTCCGGCCAGTTGATAATACCTAGAATATCAAAATCGACTGCTGGCGGTAGATCCTTCTCCTATTTAGCGCCAAAACTCTGGAACAGTCTTCCTACCATTGTCCGGGAAGCAGACACACTCTGTCAGTTCAAAGCCAGATTAAAGACACATCTCTTTGATCTAGCATTCACATAATACATTATAGACTCCTATAATTCAATTTTAGGCTGCATAGATTAGGTCAGCCGGAACCGGGAACACTTCCCATAGATCCTGATGTACTCGTTACATCATAAGAAGAATGGCATCTACGCTAATTTTAGTGTCTGTGTTTATCCCGAGGTTTTCACGCAGCCTGCCGGATCCAGGCCGTATCCAGATCTGACGAAGGACCTTCGCCTGGACCCGATGACAATGCAGTGCTGAAGTGCCAACTAGTCTCTCCCTATGGAGGATCCCTTTACCACTCTACAGATAAGGCGTTGTCGGGAAAATTCGTTTCGCGTTCCTACCCCGAAGCGACAAAATAAAATAAAATTCTTTATCAAAATTTATAAGGAAAGACAAGTACTTTGTTTAGGCTTGGCTTGTAGGGAATTCCAAACTTGCGCACGTATATTCAAACGCACATAACTATAGAACCCATTAGCGTTTCTCACAGGTTCACGTTTAAAGTCTGTGCAGAGAGAATGGTGTCGTCTTAGCGGCCCCTAATTTAATAACAAATGATCGTTGTGACGGAAGCAAATCAATCAAAACTAACTTTAGCTGGAAAATAACTTTATTAAAGAACTTTATTAAATCTTTTTCCGTGGTGGTCGCACTGCGCGCTGTGAGTGCGCATTAGTTTGTTGTGATCGCCCTTTGTTCTTTTTGTGCCGTAGATTTTCGGTGATTTTTTTGTTGTTGTTGTTGTTGTGCATTTCCTTGACTTTTCGCCCGTTTAGGGAATTTTGTCACTCGCAATGTTTGATTTAGACGCGTATTCTTGCTCCTTCAGAGGATATTTTGTTAACTGTAACGCGTGATGACCTTGTTAGAATCGCTGGCCACTATAAGCTTGAGGTGAGTGGTAGCCCTTCCAAGGCTGAGCTTCAGGATAAGCTTATTGAAGATTTGTGAGAACTTGGAGTGTTTGGGAAAGTGTCTCCTGATGTATCTACGTCGCCTGATCAGGGTAAACGTCTCCCTATTGACTCTTCACCTAGTAAAGCAGCACTAGAATTTAAACGTTTACAGTTAAGAGAAAAGGAAATTGAATGGGAACGTGAAAACTAGATTGGAGGCTGATAGACAGACAGCACGAGAGCGAGAAAAAAGAGAACACGAATTGAGATTGAAAGATCTTGAATTTGTGTAGGCATTACGAATTAAAGAACTTGAGCTGAAGGCCCGGGAGGCTGGTGTTTCATTCAAGCCAGATCAATTTGACATACAGTAACTCGTAACATTCGCCTTGTTCCACCTTTTAATGAGAGCGAAGTTGATAAGTTTTTTGCACATTTTGATCGCGTAGCGTTGACTTTTAAATGGCCCAAAGAAATTTGGACCATGACGTCGCAATGTGTTTTCACTGGGAAAGCACAGGAAGCTTATTCCTCATTAACTCTTGAAGACGCAGCAGATTACGAAAAAGTCAAACATGCTGTTTTACGCATCTATGCTCTTGTGCCAGAGGCTTATCGACAAAAGTTTCGTAGTTATCATAAACCTGAAGCTCTCACGTATGTCGAGTATGTTAGAGAAAAAGAAATGCTATTTGATCGATGGCTTAGTTCTCAAGAAGTAACAACATTCCAGTCTCTTCGTGATTTAATGATTCTTGAAGATTTTAAAAACGGTCTTCCTCAAACAGTCGCTACCCATGTTAGTGAGCATCAGAATCTGACTCCTGCTCGTGCAGCCGTGCTTGCTGACGAGTATGTTCTCACACATAAGCGTCTTCCTTCTAATTCTAAATTTTCACAAAACGTTTCTAGTCATCCAAATGTGTCCAAGATGTCTAGAGAAACCGTGCCTGTTTCTGCCCGCTCTCCTGATTGGTGTTCGTCGGGGTCTAACGCTACAGTTCCTATCTGCGCCTATTGTAAGAAACGTGGTCATGTTCTGGCCGACTGTTGTTCTCTAAAGCGTATATATAAGGTAGCGAGTCAACCGGCTTATAGATCAGAAGTGGGTTTGTGTGTTTCAAACATGCCTGTGAGTAGGGACATCTTCAATACTGACAATCACAGTTTTGCACCTTTTATAATGGATGGCTTTGTCTCTTTGCCCGGTGAGTCTGGTGAGCGCTTAAAAATTCTGGTAAAAATTCTGCGTGATACTGGCGCCTCACAGAGCTTTATTTTACAAGATGTGTTGCCTTTCAGTGATAAGACTTTTACTGGTGATAGTATTCTTGTACGTGGATTCGAAATGGGTTATGTTAACGTCCCTTTGCATGAGATTTCTCTTACGTCTGACTTAGTTACTGGCAAGGTTACTTTGGGCGTACGCCCCTCCTTGCCCATTGAAAATGTAGCGGTGCTACTTGGTAACGATTTGTGTGGTGGAAAAGTCTTGCCTTGCCCCATAGTGTCTCATGCATCTCCAAAAATATGTACTGATGACCTGTCAATTAACTTACCTGAGGTTTTTTCTTCTAGCGTGGTTACTCGTGCTATGGCGAGAAACGAAAAAGAGAATGAAATTGAGGATCAACTTGATCTTAGTGATACTTTTATTGCTCGACCTTCACTCTCAAGCGATAGTGACTTATCTGGGAATTCTGTTTCACTGTCGTTTTCTTCTGATGTTCCTAATTTTTCTATGAGTCGAGAGCAGCTTATTAAGGAACGGGAAAATTGACCCATCTCTGTCTTCTCTCTTTTCGGAAGCTATGTCTGAGGAAGACATTGAGCATTCGCCGCATGGCTATTTTTTACGAGATGGTGTCTTAATGCGCAAGTGGAGACCTCTTATGGCCTCAGCGCAAGATGAGTGGAGAGTTCTTTTTCAAATTGTTGTCCCTGCTTCCGTTTCGTGATAAAGTTTTGAGTTTAGCTCATGACCATCACTTCGCAGGTCATCTCGGCGTAAATAAGACTACTGACAGAATTTTAGAAATTAGTACAAGAGAGTTTGGGTTTTAGCCCGTCGGAGCTGGTTTTCAGGCACACGGTTCGTGGACCTTTAAAGCTGTTGAAAGAGTCGTGGCTTGCTGAGTCTAAAGAGTGTCCCAGTTTGACGGACTATGTGTCCAATATGTGTAGTAGGCTCAGTCGTGCATGTCAGTTGGCTAGAGATAACTTAGGTCTCTGTCAGAAGAGAATGAAGCAGAGGTTTGATCAGAGGGCTGTTTCCTGAAGTTTCAGTCCTGGTGATAAAGTTCTTGTGTTGATTCCTGGGATGGGCTCTGCTTTGCAGGCTCGTTATAGTGGTCCTTATCGTGTCGAACGACGAGTGAGTGATTTAAACTATGTCATCTCCACTCCAGATCGAAGGAGAAAGACCACGCTATGTCACATTAATCGTTTGAAGTTTGCCTTGCACTTCAATTGTCAGAAATAATGCTCGCGCAACAGAAGTGGCGCTGTCCAAGAAGTGTGGTGCTGAAGTTGTTACTTCACTGGTGGTTGCGGCACAAGTTGAAAACGTGTCTCCGTCAGTACAACAGGGTGCTGTGACTAGTCCTTTATTTGAAGGTGAGGGTCGTATTCCCTCGAGGGAGGTTATTGAAGGGAGAATGAAGAATTCTGAGGTTCTTAATGATCTAGATCAATTTTTGTCTAGTTTGTCCACCTTAGAACGAAATGATTTAATTTCTCTGATCAAGCAACATGAGAATTTGTTTCCTGATGTGCCTCATCAGACAACGGCAATTGAACATGACATTGATGTGGGCGCTACATGCCCAATAAAACAACATCCTTATCGTGCAAATCCACATAAAAGGTTGTTGTTTCAAAATAAGTTTATGCTGAAAAACGGCATTGCGGAGTCTAGTAATAGCCCATGGAGTTCGCCCTGTTATCTGGTTCCAAAGAGTGATGGTTCCATGCGTTTTTGCACGGATTTTAGGAGGGTGAACGCCGTTACAAAACCTGACAGCTACCCATTACCGCGTGTTGACGATTGTGTTGATCGTTTGGGTTCAGCTGTATTTGTCAGTAAAATTTACCTATTGAAGGGTTACTGGCAAGTTCCGCTGACACTCCGTGCCAAAGAGATCTCAGCCTTTGTGACACCCGATCACTTCCTACAGTATACCGCCATGGCCTTTGGCCTTCGCAACGCTCCCGCCACTTTTCAAAGACTTATCAACGGCGTTCTTGAAGGTGTGCCTAATTGCGAGGCCTATTTAGATGATTTGGTCATCTATAGTGACACCTGGCTTTCGCATGTGGCCCATCTTTCTACTGTGTTTCAGAAGCTAATTTAACCATCAATTTAGCTAAATGTGAGTTTGGCCAGGCCACTGTGGTATATCTGGGTAAAGTGGTTGGCCGTGGGCAGGTGCGTCCTGTCCAGTCTAAAGTTGAGGCGATTGTGAATTATCCTCCTCCAACCACCCGCCGCGAACTCCGTCGCTTTCTTGGCATGGTAGGTTACTACCGGTCATTGGACTTCACGGAGTCAAGCTGCTTTCGAGTCCGTTAAAGCACTGCTGACTACTGCGCCTGTGCTAGCCGCTCCTGATTTTTCTCTGCCTTTTTCCATCGCTGTTGACGCGAGTGATCTGGGAGCAGGAGCTGTTCTTCTGCAACATGACGGGGATGGTCTTGAACACCCTGTCTGTTTTTTTTTGTTTAAAAAGTTTAACTGTTATCAGCGTGCTTATTCGACCATAGAGAAGGAAGCTCTTGCTCTTGTGCTTGCCTTTCAGCACTTTGAGGTCTATGTGGGAGGTGCTGCATGTCCGGTTGTGGTCTATACAGACCACAACCCTTTGGTTTTTCTTGATCGCATGCGCAATTCTAACCAGTGCTTAATGCGGTGGAGCTTGATTCTACAAGGTTGTAACTTGGAGATTAGGCACATCCGAGGACGTGACAATGTAGTTGCCGATGCATTGTCTCGTGCTTGATGGGAAAGTATGGTAAATAAATTGTGGTACAATAAAAAAAAAAAAACTTACTTGTTGCACCTTCATTTAGTAGGTTCCTGGAGCCATTGCTGAATGTGGGTTTGTAAATGTTTATTTGTAAATATTTATTAGTTGTTGACTTAAACCCCAATTTATTTTCTTTAAGGGTGGGGGTGTTACGCTGTCAAGCAAATGGGAACAGTGTTTGTGCTGTTTTGTGCGGTTGTGTTTCTGTTTCCTCTATAGGTCACGTGATGTCCCGCCGACTGCTGATTGTTGGTGGGGCAACTGCTTTAAAGACGCCTTGTTTGACATCCGCTTCCTCTCTCACTCTCACTTCCGATCCGCTTCAGCGTAGCTCCGAGGTGTCTCGTGTGTTCGGCCCGTTATGCCTCGTTATGAATGCACGTTTGTTAGATTCAGTTTTTAACCTTATTTAAAGCTGGTGGTAATTGGTGATGGGTTTTCACATGTTATTTAGTTTAGGATTAGTTAGGGTAGCAGTCAGAGGACCCGGAAGACTCACGGAGAACATTGTCTTTTGTTTTCGAACGGGAGGTAGGCAAGTGTTATTTCTCCGGTAGACATGTGTGCGCAGGGTTTTCTTTCTGTTTGTTTTGTTACTTTCTTTTACCACCATGCTCTGCTTATGACAATTTTTTTCATCATTTAAATCATTTATAAATAAATAATTTATGCACTGTCACTGAATCTCTGTGGTCTTTATATGTTATGTTGTTCCATATTTCAATTCATTTGATGGGCATGTAACAATGTATATATATATATATGTATATTTTTTTTACACACACACACAGTGAACAGTAGGGTAACACACTGAGGTCAGATATAATACACACATATACACACACATTCATATACATGTGTATATATGAAGGCTTCAGATGTAAAAGAAAACAAATTCTTCAAAAATGAGCATTTTTATCAAGCTTGTATATTTAAGTTCAGTAATTTATTTAATAGGTCCTTTCCATTGCCATTAAAGTGAAATAACTGAACATAAAGTGAAATAACTGAACATAAACATACAAGCTTGATAAAAATGATCAAACTAGAAGAAAATTTCAGATGGCACTTAGAGGCTTTTACATCTCAAGTATTCATATATGTGTGTGTATGTGAGTGTGTGTGTGTATATATATATATATATATATATATATATATAGTCAGAAGTCAGAAGTAACTTTATTGCCAAGTAGTGTTTTACACATACAAGGAATTTGCTCTGGTCAAAAGGTGCTACACGTAAACAAAACATACATTTGACATAAATAAAATATAAAATATACAAATATGGAATGGACAATACAAATACAATATGGAATGGACAATAATATAAAAAATATACAATTCTCTTCATTGCCACAATGTGCAATGTGCCAAGTTGTACATGCTATAAAATAAGATAATAATTACATGTGCAAAGACATTTGTATAATTTGCAAGGGGGGAAGTGTCAATGGGGGACCCGGGGCTTGTTAATGAGGTTAACTGCAGACGGGAATAAACTGTTTTTGTGGTGAGAGGTTTTGGTCCTGAAGGACCGCAGCCTCCTGCCAGAGAGGAGAGTCTGAAACAGTTTGTGTCCGGGGTGGGAGGGGTCAGCTGCAATCTTGCCTACTCGCCTCAGAGTCCTAGAGGCGTATAGGTCCTGAAGTGATGGAAGATTGCAGCCAATCACCTTCTCTGCCGAGCGAATGATACGCTGCAGCCTGCCCTTGTCCCTGGCGGTGGCAGCATTGTACCAGATGGTGATGGAGGCGGTGATGATGGACTCAACGATGGCAGTGTAGAAGTGCACCATCATTTTCTTTGGTAAGCTGAACTTCTTCAGTTGCCGCAGGAAGTACATCCTCTGCTGGGCCTTTTTGATGATGGAGGTGATGTTCAGCTCCCACTTAAGGTCCTGGGAGATGATTGTGCCCAGGAAGCGAAAGGAGTCCACCGCGGTGATGTGAGAGTCACACAAAATGATGGGGGAGGGTGGGGCTGTGTTCTTTCTAAAATCCACGACCATCTCCACTGTCTTCAGAGCATTGAGCTCTAAACTGTTTTGGCTGCACCAGGTCACCAGATGGTCGATCTCACACCTGTAGGCAGACTCATCACCATCAGAGATGAGCCCAATGACGGTGGTATCGTCCACAAACTTGAGGAGCTTGACGGTCTGGCGACTGGAGGTGCAGCTGTTGGTATACAGGGAGAAAAGGAGGGGGGAAAGAACGCAGCCTTGAGGGGATCCGGTGCTGATGGTCCTGGAATCAGAGACATGTTTTCCCAACTTCACATGCTGCTTCCTGTCCGTCAGGAAGTCAGTGATCCACCTGCAGGTGGAGTCAGGCACGTTCAGCTGAGAGGGCCTGTCCTGCAGCAGGGCTGGGATGATGGTATTACAAGCACTGCTGAAATCCACAAACAGGATCCTGACGTAGGTTCCAGGGTTGCTGATGCTGGAGGATGTAGTGAAGGGCCATGTTTACTGCATCGTCTACAGACCTGTTGGCTCTGTAGGCGAACTGTAGGGGGTCCAGGAGTGGATATGTGATGGATTTTAGGTGGGACAACACAAGACGTTCAAAAGACTTCCTAACCACAGAGGTCAGAGCTATGGGTCTGTAGTCTTTTAGTCCTGTGGTCCTTGGTTTTTTGGGGACAGGGATGATGATGGAGGCTTTGAAGCAGGCACGGTTTAACATCTCCAGTAAGATGTTAAAAATATCTGTGAACACCAGAGACAGCTGATCAGCACAATGCTTTAGGGTGGATGGAGACACACAATCTGGCCCAGCTGCTTTGCGGGAATAGCCGGTTGACTTCCCCCTCTAAGATGGAGAGAGGAGGGGACGGGGTAGAGCTGGCCAGCTCTGAGGAGGGGGTTTGTCTGCTCCACATTGGCCAGGGGCGGAATGTAAACACCGACCAGAGTGAATGAAGCAAACTCACGGGGGGAGTAAAACGGTTTACAGTTTCACAGCCACGTCTCCGTGAAGCACAGAACAGAAGATGAATAAAAGTCTCTGTTTTTCCCCACCAGAAGCTGAAGTTTGTCCAGTTTGTTGCACAGTGAGCGCACGTTGGAGAGAAATATTGCCGGTAGCGGTGTGCGGAGTCCCCGCCGGCGAAGACGCACAAGCGACCCGGCTCTTTTTCCGCTCCTGCGGCGCTTCACAGCGCGAACAACAGCAAGAGAGCCCTTCACCAAAAAGTCAAATAATTCCACTGATGACGCGAGGAAAGTGGGAACTAAGTCCGCTGGAGTTGTTCCCCTGATGTTCATGAGCTCTTCTCTGGTGAAAGAGCACCGAGAATCCCAGCCGAAAACTGAATTAACGCACAAAAACAAAACACACCTAACACCGAGGCGGCTATACTCAGCGCCATCTTGGATCTTATCTTAGGATATAATTGCCAGTGATATATACACACACACACACATACATAAGAAATGGATCATATACATATAATACATACATACATATATTTATAAATAAGCCAACACAGAAAATAAGTGTCTTGACAATTCAAATTGTATTCTAAAATAAACTATAAACACGTTTACAGATTGTGAGCCCTACAACCTACTGCGCCAATTCTTCATCTATATTTTAAAGATGGAGCTGACCTCCACCCCGACCTCCGACTCTCACGGTAGTCCATCCAGTCATTGATTGCGACCATGGGTGGAAAAAAAGGACATCGATAAAATTATTTCTTTTAAATTTGGGTAGGAAAAATTCAAGTGGAAATCCAAAAATTACCCAGGGTGTAAAGTTCTCATCTTGTACACATAATTTTAAAGAAACAGATTTTGAATTATTTTAAAGTGATGTCCTACAAATGAGATTGTTAATAAGAAAGTCCCTTTAGATCTTTTAGAAACCTGTGAAGGTTACCTTTCTGAAGCTGCTGACGTTCATTTTCTTCCCTCAAGATGACACTTTAATAAAAAAAGTTTTAAAACTTTTGCTTTTGGTGGTGCTTTAAGCTCTATTATACTACTTTGTGCCAGAGTTTTGGGATTTTGTTTTAAGCTTTGTATTCTGTATCCATTTAAAAGTTAAATAATATACAAAAATAAAGCAAATACATTTTAAAGGTGTCTGGAGTGTGTGGGTATTTCTCTATAGTGCGGCACTCATATTTTTCAGATATACCTGCAATTTGCTAGTTTCAAAAACCATCTGGAATCTGCCACAAAATAAGTGCACACACAACACCCTTTAAAAATATTAATAACTCAATGGCACATATTAAACACTTTACAACTGACAACGTTCACACAGAAGGCACTCTGGTTAGTAATGAGCCCCTTTCATACAGCGCGATGATCCCAGGAAATTGCCGGGAAATTGCCAGAGTGCCTTCTGTGTGAACGCAAACACGACCCGGGATCGATGCCGTGTTGGGGATCTAGTAACATTGCCATGTTCAGTCCCGGAATGCACGCTGTGTGAACAAAAGCCGTAATAATGCCGTGTCGTAGTGATGGCGCTGAAGCCGGGATCGTTCGCCAGCTGTGAAACGGTATGTAATGCGCAAGTTTATGATCGAATCAGAGAACAAAATGCACAAGCGTGGTTTCTCCAGAGAGAAATCGCAGCTCATAAGCAAACTGAAGACGCTGCTGAGACATTACAAGTCACATCCATGTCACGTGTCTTTACGGGATTTTTACTGGTTGTGTGTGAACGCACTCTCTGATTCCGGAAAATCACTGGCAGTGTGAATGAACCCAAATCAAACGAACCCGGGTCAAATCCCGGGTCACTTTATCCGTGTATTTTCCGGAATGTAAAGAGAGTGTGTAACATTTGTTTTCTTTATTATTATTATTATTTTTTAGCAATTATTTCTAAAAGCTGAAGGAATCTTTCCTCTCTCTCTCTCTCTCTCTCTCTCTCTCTTTCTCTCTCCTGTTCTCGTCTCTCCTCATGCTCTCGTCGCTCTTTCTTTCTTTCCTCCCTTTCATTAGCCACTCTCCACTCTATAAGCCCCCTGCAAAATCAACACAGAATTTAACATTAGTGATGAACCATGGTCAATCTATATTATTATATTGATATTAATGTTACATGGACAAGTTGAGGTACACTTGATAACAGTAGCTTGCTACGTAGCCAACACATATTACATATCAACACTGGTAAAGGAGAAATAAAATCGCTGTAAAATAAAAGTTTTGTAACTATCTCATTTAACTGAGAAACAACGTCGTTGGTTAAATAAAACAGTGTTAACTAGCTGACAGGCATTAGCTCGTTCTGTTCGGTAATAATAATAATACAATTGTCATTTTGCAGCCAATTCACAAAATTGTACCCTTGATTTACATTATTTAAACTTTTAACAAGTCAATCATTTACTTATATGATGTTAAACAAACACAATTTAACCGCAAAGAAACAAAAAGTGTTTTGTAAAGTAACGTTACTTACACTTGAAAACAGCCGCGTCTCCGCTTTCCGCCATTTTCAAATATAACGACGACAACTCCTCTCCCGTGGCATCATGGGATAGTAAAGTGTCCATCATATGCGCACTTCAGAATCTCGCTGGAAGTAGTAGGTCATCTGGGTACTTTTCGCCTACTGTTTTTCCAATTCTATGATTTCGGACATACTACTCTGCTCGCGTACTGTTTTTCACATACTATATAGTAGGGAAGTATTCGATTTCGGACGCAGCTTTGGTTTTAGGGATCAGGTTATAATGAGGTCAGGGGTCGGTTTAGGGTCAGGGGTCGGGTTAGGCACTTAGTTGTGATGGGTAAGGTTAGGGTTAGCGGCTAGAGATTGCATTGTGTCAATGAATGTCCTCTTAAAGATAGATGTACAAGAATGTGTGTGTGTGTGTGTGTGTGTGTGTGTGTGTGTGTGTGTGTGTGTGTGTGTGTGTGACATCATGACGCCTCTCATCTCATCCAAAGGAGCATCATCAGGATCTTCTGTGGTTTTTAACCCTTAACTGGGAAAATCGATCCTCATGAACTTAAAGCAGTGCTTTCCAGTATGAGAGAAGTTAGATTCCCAACAGGTGTGTTATTAAGACTTAGAACTGAACTTACAGGTGTAAACAGAGGTTTATGTGAGGAAACATTTCATCTTAAAGTGCAGTGAACATACAAATCAAAGTGGATCGATTGATTTCTTATCCTAGAGCTGAGAACATTAATATCACAGCCGTCATCTATCATTCCCACTGATATAACGGCTGGTGTTTTAAAACTGAAGCTCTGCAAACATCAGTCCTCAGAATGTCCTGTTGTGTACTTTTGTGAAGTTCAGAGTCGACTAGTGATGGGAGAAACCAAGCTTTTCAAAGCTCTGAATCAACTCAACAAAATGATTCAGTGTTTCGGATCGTGGGAATCGCCACACGCTGGCGACTCCTGCTGGGGAACAGTGGGAATGCAGTAACTCAGGCCAAACTTGCACTAAAACAGGCAGTGTAGAGAAAGAATTCTCTGATAACCGAGGCACTCCTTAATTAAAATGTCTTTATTATAAAAATGACATGTCCTAACTGGACAACTTTAAAATGCCATTTTAAAGTTGTCCAGTTAGGACATGTCATTTTTGTAATAAAGACATTTTAATTAAGGAGTGCCTCGGTTATCAGAGAATTCTTTCTCTACACTGCCTCTTAGATGTTCTACCTTGGACCGAAGAGCACCCAAATCAAACTCAAAAGGAATTGAGCACGCCATTCATCTTGAATCTAATGCACTAAAACAGCTTTTACAAACACATGCAAATGTTTTATTGATCGTATAATCCATCAGATGCAGTGAACTAAACATCTAATAAGATTAAATATCAGGTGTCTGTATAATATCTGTTCTTTTATCAGTTTTCAGGGCTTGTTGTGTTTCGAAGCTTCACTAGGATACAGAGTTATTAGCAAAAATTTAATGTTGCTTATTATAGCGCCACCATGTGTCTGAATCTCCCAAGATTTGATACACAGCCTCATTTTGACACATATACGTTAATTATCATAAGAGTCAGACATTATGAATGGACCTTATTAGCTGCTGTGATTTGATTGGCTGCTGACGGCCATGTTTGTTGAATTGTGTGAGTGATATTTGAAGAGTGTGTTATCATGTGACCCAGAGAAGATGAATATCAGGATTCGTTGGGTTTGATCGTGATGTTCAGCAGATGCAGATCAACACATACAAATTATCATTTAATATCTTCACAGTGTTTTGATGTGTCAGGGATTTTTTGATGACTTTTTGTCATGAGTTTCGAGTGAATTGGATCAAACGGTCGAGGATAAGTTTCTTTTATTTCCAAGCTTGAGATCTTTATGACTTACAGTCTCTGACGCCCAGACATGTTTACAGCAGGAAAAATAATAACTGATAAAACACTGCAAATATAATAATGTTGCATAAAATACACCTGGATTAAAATACGTTTAACAAATCCCACTTCTACATGATTTATAAATGATTGATGTGAATCTACTGTGAAACTAAATGAAGCTGATCTTCATCAACACAGAGCTTGAGAAAAGCACAGATACACACCGTCACACACACTGATGTCTATATGAGGAAGACACACACCGTCACACACACTGATGTCTATATGAGGAAGACACACGCCATCACACACACTGATGACTATATGAGGAAGACACACGCCGTCACACACACTGATGTCTATACGAGGAAGATACACGCCGTCACACACACACACACACACACTGATGTCTATATGAGGAAGACACACACCGTCACACACACTGATGTCTATATGAGGATTTATTACACAGTTATTCTGACATGATATTTCAGTGACAGAAGTTCAGCTGTTATTAATGTAATGAAGAGAAAATAAGAGACTCTGTAACATCTCACTGTTACTGATTTATCATGAAGCTCAAAGCATTATGGGTAGAATCTCTCTACAGTCTATTCTCATTCATCAACAGTTTCACTGATGATTCAGGACCAGCAGCAAACCCCGGATAGAGCGGCTGAGTGAATGTGGTCTGGACTGTGTGGATGAGGCTCATTGTGTCTCCGCTGACGCTGTAGAAGGACAGAGTTCCTGCACTGTGATCCACATACACTCCTACTCTACGGCTGGGCACTGCAGAGAGATCAGTCCCTATGCTATTGTGTAGGAATGCGTAACTGGAGGACGTGCAGAACAAACTCCAGGACTGATCATTACCTCCAAACATACACTCTTTAACCTGTCCCTTCCTGCAGATGCTCTTATATGACACTGATATAAACACACCACCACTCCACTCAATCTCCCAGTAGGAGCGTCCTCTCACACTCTCTCTACACAACACCTGAGGCCACTCATCAAATCTGTCTGGATGATCAGGATACGACTGATGCTGTGGGTGAGTGTAAGTAATCACTCTGTTCCCCTCAGACAGACGGAGGAGTTTATGCACTGTGTTCAGATCCAGAGTGAGCTGACGGGAATCTGATGGAGAGAAAACACATCACAGTCAGGAATTATGAATATGATCTTCTAATGTCTCTGAACTCTTCATGTTCAGTATATCAGCAGTGTCTCAGTGCAGTTTAATCATCATTTACATGATCAACTCTAAAACTCTTCCATCATGTTTTCTTTCAGCTTCTACAGGAAGAACATGAACACACTCAGTGAGTTTCTCTGCTTGTTTTCTGACTTACACTGAAGGAAGTCGCTCCTGGTCTTGGGAACATCTGTGGAAATCAACAGACATGAAGAGTGTGATTATCATGTCAAGAGAAAGTGATCCTGCATCCATTGCTAACACATGCAGAAATCCTCCAACACAGCAGATATTTAGAGATGTCTCTGCTGTTTACTGAGCCCAGATCCTGACACAACCACTGTTGAGGATTTGATATTAGTGACATGTCACCATATTTGATTTGGCTTCTGTAGAACTGAACTGAGCACAGATTTGATCAGAGGGAATATGGTTAATCATATTAATCATATACAGAGTAATCATATTGCTTTATAAGACTTGGATTAAACCTCAACCTGCTTTTTATTCTTTTTCAAAGAGACATCAATTGATCAATACATGTCTGATGCTCAATCATTTTAATCATTCTACTGAAAGCCCCAAACCCTGGATAGAATGGCTGAGTGAATGTGGTCTGGACTGTGTGGATGAGCAGTTCAAACATGTCCCTGGCAACATTCAAAAGACAGCTGAAAACCCATCTCTTCCGTGAGCACTTAACCTCATAAAAAAATTAAAAAATATTTTCCTTATCGGGCTTATGCTACTCTGAACAATGCCTGCACTTGGTTTTTTGAGCACTTCTTGCGTTGTTTTTTGCCTCTTCACAATGACTCGCTTAATTTAGTCCTAATTTGTAAGTCGCTTTGGACAAAAGCGTCTGCTAAATGACTAAATGTACATGTAAATGTACTGCTTATTATGAGAATTTCTGTGAATACATGAAAGCCACATTTTAGTTCTAATTATTAAAATCATAAAAATGCATCATTGACGTTTGGTTTTAAATGCTGATATCACAAAATCATATCTCTTACATTCTTAAAAACACATTGTTATCAGATATTCATTCAACTTTTGGTATCAATAGAATCAGCAATATTTAAATGTGTGATTTTAACAGTAAATATCAAAAGTTTCCTTCATGTTCACAAATGCATTGTTGTCATCAATAGTGTCTACTTAAAGTCACAGAGTATGGGGATTTAATGTCAGATATACTGTTTTAATTATTGGCATAAAGCACGTTCAACTCGTTCAAGTATTTGCAATAAGACAAGCTGACAACAGAGAATACGGTGAGTTGTGTTGTCTGTAATATTGCTGTCATGATGTGGTGAACTAATTCATACAGTATATTAAGATTTAATCTGCTAAAATATTGAATATGTTCTCATCTTTCTCATTTTATCATTGAACAGCCTGGTCCCATTGTTAATATGTAGGTATTAATACGTAATTTTCTGAGACACAAAAATGTATGTTTTTTTGTACATGTGGATAGATGCTAAAATGTATAATGTGGAAGTATCTGCAACATTTAAACAAAATATTATTATGTTTTTACAGCTACAAGGACGTCACATATTTACAAATCTTTCATAGCATAAAGATATCTGTATAATTTTCCTTTTACCTAAACATACCCTTTTTATACAGAATTTAAACAGCATAAAACGTAATGAACAGAGATGTGGCGGAATTTGGAAAATTACAATTTTAGAAACAATATAGCATTAAAAAGATGTTTTGAGCCACTAGGTTAGGCCGCTACGCCTAACACATAACCATTGCTTCAAACTACGTAACGTTATGAAGAAAAACATAACAGGACAGACAAGTGTAATCACAATAATTTATTTATTGTGAAAATGTCAAAAGCGCCACCAAAAGTCATTCATATGACGATGTGTCACAGTTGCAGTATGGATTCTAAAGATTAGGATAACAGCGAGCGAATAAAATTGATGTCTTTTGTGAATTTCTGTTGTGTTTTGGTGTTATACGAGCGTATGGGACGCTCAGAGGGTTCGGTTAAGCACTAGTAGAAATGGTGGTGGGAGTTTCCAATTAGAGAAACTGGAGCAAGAGAGCAGAAGGGTTTTAGTAGGATTATTTCCTTTGCAATGAACTTCTGCATGCTTTGCATTAATAATGATTATTATTAACCCTCTGGGGTCTGAGCTGTTTTCTGGGCCCTGGAGGTGTTCTGACATGCTCTGACATTTGTGCTTATTTCTGTTACTTGTGACATTTTCATGGCTAAAGTCTAATTACACTGTATTCAGCACAAACTCTGCTACAATAATATATCAGCAGCATGTGTGTAAAAGTTTGTAGTTTTGAGCTAATGACATTTATGCGTGGTTTGTGAAAATACAAAAAAAAATTCCCATACTGATTATTTCTTCACAAGACTTTTGAAAATTGTATGACGTAGCCTAGAATATTTGCTCTAAAACTATGTGAAAATCACCCTGACTGCTCATTCAGATAAGACAATATATTGATTTGAAAATTTTACGACATGTTTTGTGCGACAAAGCTTTATGCGGGAGCTCATTAATATGTAAGGTTTTCACACCTGAGAAAGACAAAGACCCTCCCCTAACGGCCATATTAGGAGCTATCAGGCCCTATCATTCTGAGCAACCTTGCACAAAGAATGAGGAGATTTAAAAAAGAATGGCTTTTAGATTGTGTGATTTATTTACAACACAACATAATCCAAAGATACACAACAAATGACAAAAAAGCACTCATTGAAACCAATGATCCAAAGAAAGAGACCCTTTTGCCATTCCTGAAAACATTGTACATACCTTTCATTTCCAAGGTGTTTGATTTTCACTTTACCATGTTCATGTACAGAGACTCATGTGAATGTTGAAGTCAGCAGGAGTGGCATCTGGGCCCTGAAAAAAAAAAAAAAGTGAACATACTGATATCAAGAGAAAGGCCTGCACGATTTTGGGAATACATTTTAGATTTTTCTGGTTAAAATTGCTTTTTAAAATTCACAGAATACACACACACACACACACAAATGTTTCCAACAATATATAATATAATGAACACCAGGTTTGCTGTGCCTTGTAGGCATAGGCTATGCGCAGTGCTGCATAAAATAATAATAACAATAACCATAGCAGCCTATAAATCTTCCAAAATATTTCAGTAACAACTAAGCTAGAGAAAAATATATTGATTATCATGTTACTTCAAATGTTTCCATTCGTTATGATGATATGAAATGAGATAATAGTAAAAACATGAAGCCGTTTGGTGCGTTTTGCTTTTCGAATGTATCAAATATGATACATTCAAACGCGATCGCGCTCAAACATAAAACATTATGGTTACCACATACATATCTATGTTTGAGCAGATATCCACAAACACAGTAACAGTAAACACGGGTCTAAATATTATAATATTCACCATATATCTAGCAACAGTTCAACTGCAATGTGAAATTTATGCAACAATAACAAACTAATATGTAAGAATTTCTTACCTTACATCTTTCTTGTCTTCAAATCGCGTTCTTCTTCTTCTGAGGTAGCCTAAATCCAATGTAAGCTCACGGTGCGCCTTTCAAACTCAACGAAAAGCAGTGACTTATGAAGTTTTTTCGTGCTTTGTTTTTGAGGTAATGAGCGCGTTCGCGCTCCATGTGGAGATTTGCATGTGAATCTCTTTTGCGCGAGTGGGCGTGTTCAAATTAAAAATAATTAGGTAAAACTATTAACAAGCGTTTGAGAAGCTGGACATCTTGTTGGTTTTATACAAATTACTTAAACAGAGAATATTTGTTTTCAGTTTGAATCCGATAATTTAAAAGTACACACTTAAATGTTTATAAAGGTATATGGCTCATAAATGTGTGACAAGTATTCGCTGAGTTTTGTTTCAGTTTATAGACGTGCTCAAGAAAAAAAAGTTCACCGCGACGGAGAGGCAGAACGCACACCCTGTTTATTTTCTTTATTTTACAAAAGCACAATGTTTTGATTTGATTGTAAGTGGACACATACAAAAGTAGAAATATCACAGATTCTTTTTTTATATTTCTTTTTTCTGTATGACCATAAATGACGGAGTAATTTAAGTTTATAGTTCTACAATGTGAAGAAAATCCAGCAAAACGCGGGGGCGCGTTTGCCGACCTCAGAGGGTTAAAGGTGCAGTGTGTGATTTTTAGCGCCATCTAGTGGTGAGATTTGCGAATTGCAAACAGTCAGTAACTCACGGCCTTTCTCTCAAATTGCAAACTCAAATGAGAAGCTACGGTGGCCGACATAGGATCGGAAGAAGTCAGCAGAGAGTAGCAAGTCAAGCAATGAGGTTTCTTTCAGTGCTGGGCAGTAGCGTCGCTACAAGTAGTGACGTTACTAGCTTAACTACATTTCTCAATAGCATGGTGGTAGCGTCGCTGTTTTCTGAATCAAATAGCTTTTCAGTAGCGAAGCTCTTTTGTTGATCAAGTAGTGTGGTAGCGTCCACACAAGCTGAAGCTACATTTTCTGAAGTACAAGCTCAACTCGGGCACCGCATGATTAACATCGCGCAACATCAGCATCACACGTGCACACGGAACGCACATGTAGGAAACCTTGTGAATTACGGCCGTTTCAGACCGCACCTGCGAGCAGCGCGAATTGTTTTCGGCGTGCGTGCATGTTCAAGTGCATTCACACACAGGAGGAGCAGCGCGTTAGCTGAGCAGTAGTGAAGCTGAGGGTTTCAGCGCCGAGTCTATTTTTCATTCACCATTGAGCTCACGCTCAATTAAAGTGAAAGCACACTTTTGATGGACAAAATAAATATGATTTCACACTAAAAGTACCTAAAATGCACATAATTTGCATAGTACAAATGTAAGTGTTCCGTCACTACTAGCAGAACACGCTAGTAATTCGCTAGCCTGTTAACGCTCCACCCATGCGCTCAGCTATTTTATTTTATTTTTCTCACACGCTCGCGGCTTTGAGTTCATAAAAAGCTCAGGTGAGTAAGAATCAGTCAACAAACATGGTGAGTAATGTCTTGTCCTGTTATTGTCACATGCACTTCATGTCACATGTTTAGCATAGCCTTCTCTGTTGGCAGTATAGGATTTATATGTGATAAATGTAAGGAGACAGTTAGGTTGACAGAGAAGATTTCAGAATTAGAGACACGCATCCAAACATTAATTGAGGATAGTAAGAGTGCTAGAGATATAACCCTCTGGGGACCAAGCTGTTTTTGGGGTCCTTGAGATGTTCTGACATGCCTTGACATTTGTGCTTTTTTCAGTTATTTATAAACATGTTAATGGCAAAGGTGTAAATTCACTCTATATAGCACAAACAGGGCTACCATAATATGCGAGCAACGTGTATGTAGATGTTTGTATTTTTAAGAGAATAATGTTTATGCGTGGTTATTGAAAAAAATTAAAATGAAAGTTGCTGAATTAAGACCACAAAACACATATTAAATATGTGTCCACAAGACTTTTGACTAATTGATGTTGTCCCTTTGAGTTCTAGCTTCAAAATGATGTAAAAATAGTCTTGCTTTATCGTTCACAAAAAAAAATACATTGATTTAAATGGTGTAAAACAGGTTTTGCTTGGAAAGCCAATATGCGAGGGGGAGGAGTAGTTTACACCTTAGATTATGAATGTCCCACCCACTCTGTATAATGAGCCATTCACTCAGGTGTGAAACTGACTGAGCCACAATGCAAGGACAAAAGATGTATTTAGAAGAAGACTTATATTGACCATTTAAGATTTCGCTTACATCTCTCTTGTAAATATGTTTTGCTATTTTATTCAAAATGTTACAATTACAACAATAATTACAATTTCAACAATATTTCAAGTGTACTCTTTCTTTGTAAAAAAAAAAAAAAAAAAAGATTATAGGCCTACATTTTATCATGTATTCATTAGTTTGAATATAGCCAACATTGGAACATCTAACATCTTAGTCTATGAATTTATTTTTGACAAAAATAGTATTTTTTTTGCAGTTTAATACGTTGCTTATACAAATACATTTTATTTCAACATATTGTCGATTTTTACTCATCTCAGTAGGCTATAGCAAAGCAGTTTATTCTTTCACACACAGACGCGCGATTCATATTTAGGCTAAACAGTCTTTACAAATATGTCCCCTTCATTCATCTCACAGAAAGGCGAGTCATATTATAGAAATGCGATTCATCTTTTTGCGGTTTACATAGGCCTACACTAACGTTATTCCATAACGTTATTCCACACGTGAGAAAAGAAAACAGCCTACCTCACTCCTCAGCGGAATCTGCTCCTCATTTCAGGAGATATTGCTCCTCATCAGCACTGTTCTGAGGAATGTTTTCTCCATAAGGTAGGCTATAATGTCTCACTCGCGAGGAGTCGCGACGCGCTTTGTTTACAGCTGATGTGGGCGTTTCACAGCTCTGAAATAGTTCTCAGAATTTGCGTTTGAATAGCACGCGCTCTCCGGGGAGTGGTCACATTACTGTGAATGAGCTCCTAATGAGCTCGACAGGAGTCGCTCTCTTTTTATACAGATTACAGAAGCTGAGAATATTTGTTTTTTATATAAATGACTTCATTTAAAAGATGCGATCTCAAGCTTTATGCCCGTGGGTCTGTTTGCCTGTTTGACTGAATTTTCGCGGAGTTATAGATCATTTTCGAACGCGTTTCAAATGGGAGTTTACTGACAGAGAGAAGGCAGAAATCGCATCATGTTAATTTTTCTTTATTTGTCAAAAAGCAAAACACTTTATTTTTATTGTGAGTATACAGAAAAAAAATAGAAACTGAACAGGATCGATTGATGTATTACACGAAAATGAAAGATCAAAATTAACAGAGCATTTAGTGTTTATTTTCATTGCTAAAAAAAAAAAACGAGCAAAACGCGCGGGCGCGTTTGTGGTCCCCAGAGGGTTAAATACTGCTTTGGATGCGCCTAGCATAGTGAACTCTTTACATGATGCAGTTCCAGCTGAATTAGTGCCTGCGCAGCCAGACAAATGGGTGACAGTGAGGGATCGCTCTAGTCGCGGATAAAAAAACCACTCTTCCGTTCCGATTACCATAACAAATCGATTTGCCCCGCTCAGTGAAACACCCACTGAGAGTTCTGTTGATTGTGCCCTAGTTATTGGCGATTCTATTACACGGAACGTGAAAATAGAGACACCAACCACCATAGTCACATGTTTGCCGGGAGCCAGAGCGCCTGACATCAAAGCAAATTTAGAAGTGCTGGCTAATGCTAATCGTAAATTCTCTAAGATCATTATTCATGTCGGCACTAATGATGTTCGACTCCGCCAGTCGGAGATCACCAAAATTAATATTAAAGAGGTGTGTGAACTTGCAAGTACGATGTCAAGCACTGTAATTTGCTCTGGCCCCCTTCCTGTTCGCAGGAGTGATGAGATAGTTAGTAGATTGTGTTCGCTTAACGGTTGGCTGTCTAAGTGGTGTCTGCAAAATAATATAGAATTCATAGACAATTGGAAAAGTTTTTGGGGCAGACCTGACCTGTTGAAAAGAGATGGTATTCATCCCTCCTGGGATGGTGCTGCTCTTCTCTCTAGTAATATGGCACATAGCCTTAGAGCTCAAACATGACAATCTGGGGCTCAGGTCAGGAAGCAGACAGACTGGCTAAACCGATCCTCTGCTAGCGGCCTCGCGTCACCAAGGTCAGATAAATCCCATCACATAGAGCCTCTTTCACCTAGATATCATCATATAGAGACTGTGTCTGTTCCCCGAATTTGGAAATCCAAAAAACGTTTAAACCCATCCACCCCAAGGTAAAAAATTTAATTGATGTTCAACAAATAAAAAATCACTATAATACAGATGAGCAAATGCTAAAGCTTGGGTTGCTGAATATTCGATCGCTTACTTCAAAATCACTCATTGTTAATGATATGATTTCAGATAATAACCTAGATGTGCTGTGTTTGACAGAAACCTGGCTAAAACCAAACGATTACATTACTTTAAATGAGTCCACCCCGCAAGATTACTGTTATAAACATGAGCCTCGTCTGAAACGCAAAGGGGGAGGAGTTGCTGTAATTTATAGTAATATTTTCAAAACCACTAAGAAATCAAGTTTTAAATATACTTCTTTTGAAGGGTTGGTGCTTAATGTAAAAATATATAGTGTAAACGATAAATCACGTTTGAGATTTGTGCTGGCTACTGTATACAGGCCACCAGGGCACCATACAGACTTTATCACAGAATTTGCGGACTTTCTATCCAAATTAATATTGACTGCAGATAAAGTACTAATTGTTGGTGATTTTAATATACACATAGATAATGAAAAAGATGCATTGGGATTGGCATTTAAAGACATTGTAAACTCTATTGGAGTTAGACAACACATGTCAGGACCTACTCACCGTCGTAATCATACTCTAGATCTAATATTATCACACGGAATAGATGTTGATGCCGTTGAAATTCTGCAGCAGAGCGATGACATCTCAGATCATTATCTAGTCTCGTGTAAATTACATTTAGCCAAGGTTGCAAAGCCGACTCCGTGTTATAAATATGTTAGACCTATCACTTCTGCCGCTAAAGATTGCTTTATTAATAATCTTCCTGATCAGTTTCATCATCTCAGCATCCCAGATAGCTTAGAAGAACTCGACAGAAACTTTTAACTCTCTCTTTTCCAGCACTTTAGACACAGTTGCTCCGTTGCGCTTAAAGACGATTAAAGAAAATAGTCTAACGCCGTGGTACAACGAGCACACTCGTCCCTTAAGAGAGCAGCCAGAAAAATGGAGCGCAACTGGAAGAAAACAAAACTAGAGGTATTTCGCATTTCATGGAAAGAGAGCTCGATTACTTACAGAGAGGCTTTAAAAGCTGCTAGATCTGCTTATTTTACAACCCTATTAGAATAAAATAAACATAATCCTAGAATTTTATTTGAAACAGTGGCTAAACTAACAAAAAAGAAAGCTTCAAGCCCAGACGTTTCCAAGCAACACAGCAGTAATGACTTTATGAACTTCTTCACTTATAAGATTGATAATATCAGGGAGAAAATTATAACTATGCAACCGTCTACTACAGTATCAAATCAGGCAGTGCATTGTAGTCTCCCTGAGGACATTTTTTATTCATTTATTGCTATAGATGATGATGATGATGATGCATTTTATTTGTAATGCGCTTTTCTCCAACCCAAAGCGCTACACAGTATAGTAAACATAATATAAGATAATTAAACAATAATTAAAAACAGAAAAATCAGACAAAAAAAATATAAATAAGATACACTTCAAAGACAGTAAGCATTTTTAAAAAGATGGGTCTTTAAAGACCTCTTAAAGCAGTCCAGAGTTGGGGAATTTTTAATCGCAAATGGAAGTTTATTCCACAACCGCGGGGCGGTAACCGTAAAGGAGCGACCACCCATCGACTTTAATTTGAATGTGGGCTGCTGTAGAGTAGAAGAGTCAGATGAGTGGAGAGAACGATTTGGAATGTAAGGAACAACTAGATCACAAAGGTATTCCGGTGCTATCCCATGAATGGCTTTATATGTTAAAATCAAGATTTTAAAATCGATATGTGCCGTTACTGGAAGCCAATGGAGTTCATAAAGAACAGGGGAAATATGCTGCTGTACAGTTGTGTGTGTTAATACGCGTGCGGCCGAGTTTTGGATATACTGTAATTTCTTAATATGTTTATCAGGGAGACCAGAGTATAGTGCATTACAGTAATCCAGTCTCGACGTGATAAATGCGTGGATAAGCTTTTCCGCATCTGGCAGGGATATAAAAGGCCAAACTCTGGCAATATTTTTTAGATGAAAAAAAGCTGATTTTGAAACCAATTTTATATGGGCATCAAAAGACAAATGTGAATCAAAAATAACACCTAAATTTCGCACCTGTGATGCTGGGGCCAGTAAGTCAGAATCAGTGATCAGATTTTGACAGTTAAACTTGTGCAAGGCTGTCGGCATACCAACAAGTAGAAATTCTGTTTTTGATTCATTAAGTTTAAGATAATTGGCATGCATCCATAACTTAATTTCTTCCATACATGCGCTCAGAGCTGTGATTGCAAGATTAGGATCCGGGAGTGTGTTAATATAGATCTGCTTGTCATCAGCGTAACAATGAAACCCCAGACCGTATTTTCTTATAATGTCACCAAGTGGAAGCATATAAATGCAGAACAAAGTCGGCCCTAGCACTGACCCCTGCAGGACACCCTGCTGAACTAATGTGGCCTCAGATTTATGTTTCCCCATGCAAACATACTGAGAACGATCTGCTAAATAGGACTCAAACCATTTGAACACAACACCAGAGATGCCTAACAACACACGCAACCTGTTAAGAAGGATAATATGACATATAGTGTCAAAAGCTGCGCTAATGTCTAGCAGGACTAGAATGCTGCAAGCACCAGTGTCAGCGGAAACAAGTAGGTCGTTGGTGACCCTTACAAGTGCAGTCTCAGTGCTGTGTCCAGATCTGAAACCAGACTGAAACGGTTCCAATAAGTTGTTATTGGACAGATATTGCTGTAACTGACCAACAACAACTCGTTCGAGAACCTTTGCCACAAAGGGCAGGTTCGCAATAGGCCTGTAGTTAGCTAAATTTTGAACATCACAGCCAGTTTTTTTTAGAACAGGTGTGATAGCGGCCACCTTAAGGGCCGGAGGAACCTGGCCAGTGGCTAGGGAGTTGTTAATAATTACAGTGATGGAAGGGCAGACATGTGATAAACACTTTTTTAGAACCTCAGTAGGCAAGGGGTCAAGAAAGCACGTGGATGAACTCCTAGTCATGATCAATTTAAAAACATTGTCTACATTGACAGTAGTAAAGTTCGAAAGGGCAGTAGAAGGTGAGTTTTTTTAGTAAGACTCACTAGTCAGCAAAGGAGAGTCAAAGGAGATGGAGCTATAAATACTCTGAACTTTCTCTGTAAAATATTTGTTAAAATTATTACACATCTCATCAGAAGGACAGGCAGTTTTCTTTTGAGATTTGAGAAGGCTATCAATTGTCTTAAATAACGTCCTAGGATTAGCAGCACCTTTATTGATAACATGAGAGTAATATGCCTCTCTGCTAGTCTTCAAAGCAAGATGATACTGCAGCTGGTGTTGTTCAAACATTAATTTGTGAACGGTGAGGCCTGGTTTTTTATACAACCGCTCAATCTTCCTTCCTTCAACTTTAAGTGCACGCAGATCATTTGTGTACCAGGGAGACGACTTGGAAAAAGATACAACTCGTTCTTTCACTGGTGCAACAACATTAAGAATTGAGGAAAGTGCAGAGTTGTAACAGTCAATAGAGCCAAGCACAGGAAGCTCCGCAACAAGGTTAGAAATCCTTTCAGGGTCAATATTCCTAATATTTCTAAAGGATATGACACGCTGTTTAGAAGACTGCAGGGAGGCAGAGATGGTAAATTCACTTGTCAGTAATTTATGATCACTAAAATTAACTTCATCCTTTGAAAGCTGATCTATACCAATACCCACAGAACATAACAGGTCCAATGTAAGTCCAGATTTATGAGTTGAAAAGTCAACATGTTGAATGAAGTTAAAACACTCTAACACATGCAGGAAGGCAGCTGCAGAGGAACAGTTTGAATTGTCGACATGAATATTCAGGTCCCCTATTAGCAGCATGTCTGGACAAATAGGACTTAGCAGAGTCAATAATTCTGCAAGTTCAGAAAAGAACCTCGCATCAGCCTTAGGTGGGCGATAGATTAAAACAACTAGTACTGGTGAAGTGCTGTTAATTTTGATAGTCAGGCATTCAAAAGATGACACAGCAGGTGTTGTACCTTCTGCAATAGACAAATCAGATCTGTATAGAATAGCAAGACCACCACCTTTACCAGTGAGTCTAGGTCTGTCAATGTATGTGAATCCAGGTGGTTTAGCTAAATTAAGGTTGTAAAAGTAATTTGGTTGATGCCATGTCTCACAGAGACAGAGAAAATCAAGTTTTCTATCCAATATTATATCGTGAAGCAGCGCAGCTTTCTTGTTCATTGAACGCACATTTAATTGAGTGAGTCTAATTTTAGAACTTGCGTTCTTTACGCGATTCTGCAACGTCTTCTGAGGAAAATGTAAGTTAGATGAACAGATGCCACGAGAGTTAAGATGTCTTGAACGCCTAGATGAGGAGTGAAGTACATTTATTCCAGCAGGCGAAGGATAGAAACATCGGCGGGAGCCACGATGCAAATATCTTGGCCGATGCAAAAGTTTGAATGATCGCAAAGTTTTAATAATACAGGTGCTGGGAGGCAGATGATGATCCAATGAAAAAAGCTCAGAATATGAGTACCTTATCATGTTGGTGTTCCACAATCTTGATTCCAGTGTTCCACAGAATCCAGTTATAGCATAGACCAGTGAAAAGAATGTAGTAAAGGGAAACAGCATGCTTATATCCAATGGAATCCTGATAAAATTGTGAAGATCGCAACACTCTGAGTCGCGGGAGTCGTTCAGCGATTAAAATGCAGAGGCCGCAGCAGCATCAGACCGTTAGTGAATCCACACACGCAGACATACACCGACTTCAGATTGGAGATGACACAGTTTCCAGCCTCGTTCAGGTGCCGCACCCGCCACTCGCCACTCGAAACAAGAAGACACCGAGGAATCACCTCAAAAGCGATCAGCAATCCAAGCTCAACAGGAACCTCACATTTAAATGTTGAGATGAGAGGTAGGCCTAATAGGCTATTAAATCATTTAAAAAGTTGGTAGCAGAATAAAACCAATTTTAAAATAACAAATAACTAAAACACATGGGTTGAGAAGCGGCATCCAGCTGAGCCAGCGTCCTCTCACACCCCTATAGACCCCTTTTACGCCGATGTCACAGTTACATCACGGCGCTAGCTGGAGGCAAAACAAAGGGAAAACTGGAGGCGGCCAATACAAACCAGCACAGATTCGGCTACATAATAAGGAGCTTAAATTATTATTTTTATTATTAAATGTCATCTTGTTGTGTTGTTGGGTACAAGAATCGATGAAAAATGAGTATGCTGTATCTGGAATTTTTATTTCTAGAAAATATCCACATCTTTAAAATTGCACCGTAGTGTCACTCTTTACATTGTCGTCTTCTGTCGTGCTGGCTAGGCAGAACTGTGGATCGTACCACACAAGTCTTTACATGACCATTCATTCAGCACATAGTTATAGGCATCTAAAGATGTATGTCCTCAGTTTCTCTTTACCCTCAGTTTCTCTATCGGGTAATGTTAGGTTTAGAAGTCAGGCCACTCAACCGGGGGTAGCGTTAACGTTAATCCTGTCAGATCATCCATCCATTGAGTAAGCGTGTACGGCCTGGGTCAGCCAATCTGGTTCCATCCGTTAAAATTAACTTTTGCAAATAACAATCGCGGTCCTGGACAGTGAGTGACCTTGCACATTAAGATAAAATTGGATTTTCTCCAGTCATTGTTAAAAAAACAAGCTAACAAACTGGCAAACGGTAACACTTTATAATAACTGCACGCTATTAATCATTAGTTAAGCATTAGTAAACAGTTAATTCATCATTTATAAAGCATTAATAGACATTAATAAGCAGTTTATAAATACGGCAATAAATGCTTTATTCTTGATTTATAAGCATATCTATAATGTGTTTAACAATTGTATTTTCACAATTTATTAATGATCAATTTATCATTTCTAAATGAAGTATTTCTTTATTTTCAAACCAGTTATTTAGGAGTTGTCAGTGGTTCATAATATCACTTAGAAAGTGAAAGTAAATGTAGTAAATGCAGGTAGTTATAAACCATTTACAAGTGGTCAGTTAACTATTTGTGTGAGCTCATCTAAAGTGAGGACTAGTTATGTCTTGTAAAGCATTTATAAAGGAGATTTAAAGGCTCGGTTATCTTCTAAACAGAAAAAGGAAACAAACACACACAGTGATACAGAACATAAAAATATTTAACAACCTTTAAATCTCCTTTGTAAACGCTTTACAAGACATAACTAGTCCTCACTTTAGTGTGAAGTTCACAAACATAGTTAACTGACCACTACTAAATGCTTTATAACTACCTGAATTAACCATGAATTACAGTAGAAATACATGTTAATAAAGCATGTATTAACACAGTAAGTAACTATTACTATATGTCTGAATAATAAGATATATGAATGTACATTTAAATAATGTATTAATCATTTACTTACACTTTCTAAGTGATCTTATGAACCACTGACAACTCCTAAAGAACTGGTTTGAAAATAAAGCAATACTTCATTTAGAAATGATAAATTTATCATTAATAAAGTATGAAAATTCCATTATTAAACACATTATAGATATGCTTTTAAATCAAGTATAAAGCATTTATAGCTGTATTTATAAACTGCTTATTAATGTCTATTAATGCTTTATAAATGATGAATTAACTGTTTACTAATGCTTAACTAATGATTAATAGCGTGCAGTTATTATAAAGTGTTACCCTGGCAAACTAACGTTAGTGAAGCGGCAAGAGGGATCTTTCTGCCTCCAGCTAAGCCCCGCCCACACAAATACGTCACCATGTTTACCAACTGTAAAAGGGTCTATAGGAGAGGAAGAATTTTGCAAACCCGTTAAATCATTTAAATCGACAACATGTATGTTGGACCCTATACCGACTAAGCTACTGAAAGAGGTGCTTCCAGAGGTCATAGATCCTCTTCTTAATATCATTAATTCGTCTTTGTCTCTAGGATACGTACCCAAAACTTTAAGCTGGCTATGATTGAACCGCTTGTTAAAAAAACGCAACTTGATCCTACAGAATTAGTCAATTACAGGCCGATCTCGAATCTACCTTTTGTGTCAAAGATATTAGAAAAGGCAGTATCCTCACAACTATGTTCCTTTATTGAAAGAAATGATATCTGGAGGATTTCCAGTCCGGATTTAGACCGTACCATAGTACCGAGACTGCTCTCGTTAGAGTCACAAATAATTTGCTCTTATCATCCGATCGTGGTTGTATCTCTCTATTAGTGTTACTTGATCTTAGTGCTGCATTTGACACCATTGACCACAACATTCTTTTAAATAGACTAGAAAACTATGTTGGCATTAGTGGAATTGCACTAGCATGGTTTAAATCATACTTATCTGACCGTTATCAGTTTGTAGCAGTAAATGAAGAGATGTCTCATCGATCAAATGTTCAGTATGGCGTACCACAAGGCTCAGTACTAGGACCACTGCTGTTCACTCTGTACATGCTACCATTAGGAGATATCATTAGGAAACATGGAATTAGCTTTCACTGTTATGCCGATGATACTCAGCTCTATATTTCTTCACGCCCAGACGAAACTTACCAATTCACAAAATTAACGGAATGCATAGGTGATATAAAAAACTGGATGACTAGTAATTTCCTACTACTTAATTCTAAAAAAACAGAGATTCTAATTATTCTAATTACCATATGCTCTCATTGACAAATGCGGAACAATTAGTTCATGCGTTCATGACCTCAAGGCTAGATTATTGTAATGCTCTACTGGGTGGTTGCCCTGCACGCTTAATAAACAAACTACAGCTGGTCCAAAACGCAGCAGCTCGAGTTCTTACCAGAACCAGGAAGTATGACTATATTAGCCCGGTTCTGTCAAAACTGCATTGGCTCCCTATTAAACATCGTATAAATTTTTTAATATTTCTGATTACTTACAAAGCACTAAATGGTTTAGCTCCGCAGTCTTAACGCATTATAGTACTTCACGTCTATTGCGATCTCAAAATTCCGGCCAGTTGATAATACCTAGAATATCAAAATCGACTGCTGGCGGTAGATCCTTTTCCTTTTTAGCACCAAAACTTTGGAACAGTCTTCCTAACATTGTCCGGGAAGCAGACACACTCTTCAACTCGTCAGTTCAAAGCAAGATTAAAAACACATCTCTTTGACCTAGCATTCACATAATACATTATAGACTTCTATAATTCAATGTTAGGCTGCATAGATTAGGTATTCCCATAAATCCTGATGTACTCGTTACATCATAAGAAGAATGGCATCTACGCTAATTTTGGTGTCTTTCATCCCGATGACAACGCAGTGCTGAAGTGCCAACTAGTCTCTCCCCATGGAGGATCCCTTTACCACTCTACAGATAAAGCGTTTTCGGGAAATTCGTTTCGCGTACCTACCCAGAAGTGATAAAATAAAATAAAATTCTGTATCAAAATTTATAAGGAAAGACCAGTACTTTGTTTAGGCTTGGTTTGTAGGGAGTTCCAAACCTGCGCACATATATTCAAACGCACATAACTATAGAAACAATTCTTAATGCGCATGTGAACGCCATCAGCGTTTCTCACAAGTTCGCGTTTAAAGTCTGTGTAGAGAGAATGGTGTCGTCTTAGCGGCCCCTAATTTAATAACAAATGATCGTTGTGACGGAAGCAAATCAATCAAAACTAACTTTAGCTGGAAAATAACTTTATTAAAGAACCACTATAAAGCCAAAACAATCTCTGTTACCTTAAATTATACGTTTATCTCTGTAAAGCTGCTTTGAAACAATCTACATTGTTAAAAGCGCTATATAAATGAAGATAACCTGACTTGACCTAGCGAAACGATTGGTCATTTTCTAAGTATATATATATATATATTTTTTTTTTTTTTAACCACAAATGCTCGTCATGTACCATCTCTGAGAAGTGCCACGTATTACATCATCACGTTGGAAAGGTCACGCGTCACGTCATCTAAGTTATTTGTCTGTGTACTCCGGTTCAGAAAGGTTGGGAAGGGCGAAAAATTTCATCTCATTTTCTCCTCCAACTTCAAAATCGTCTGACATCTTTGTTTTAATTTATTATTATTATTATATTTTTTTTTGTGACCTTTCTAACGTGATGACGTAATACGTGGCGCATCTGGTACACGATGGTACATGACGAGCATTTGTGGTTAAAAAGTATATATTATAATTAATTATTTATTTTTTTGTGAAAATGACCGATCGTTTCGCTGGATAAGACGCTTATTTCTCGACTGGGATCGTGTCGAGACTTTGAAGCTGCATTGAGACGGACATTTGAACCTTCAAACCGTTGGTTGCCATTGAAGTCCATTATATGAAGAAAAATCCTGGAATGTTTTCCTCAAAAACCTTAATTTCTTTTCGACTGAAGAAAGAAAGACATGGATATCTTGGATGACATCGGGGTGAGTAAATTATTAGCAAAATTTTTTTTTGAAAGTGAACTAATCCTTTAAGAATCAACAGTTTTTGTGTATTAAGTTGATTATTTGTTTTTGTGTTTTGATTATGATTGTTGTTGTTTATTTATTTATTTTATTTTTATGTCAGCTATATCATCTGGTGCTCTTTGGTCTGTTTTAGTTACATTTTTTGATTTAATTATTTTTTTTAAACCACAGCTTCATCGGAATGGTGCGAAACTTGGTGACTTTTATGGCATTTGGAATGTGAACACACAAAAAAGTTGAGGGCATGGTTCGAGCAGGCTAAGTGGTCATAAAAAATGTAGTCACACTTGTGCTCTTCGATCAAAAATGACCGACCATAGGAAATTAATGTGAAATCGACAAAACCACATTTGTGCGATTTTTACAATCTACAAATCGGCCACGATGCAGAAAAAAAGTGCTCAGCAATGAAGGGGTGAAACTCTAAAACAACAATATAAAAAAGTATTATTTGAGAATTTCTTTTTAAAAAATAAAAAACATTCAAATCCACATCTTAAAAGTAAGCAATTTTGTCCAAAAACTACTAGAGAATTCACAAGCCTCTCCATAGAGTGGTAACACCATGAAATTACAACAGATGGTGCTAATCTGCCTTCAAATATTTATTTAAAAGGCCTAGTCTCTACAGTGGATAGCTATTAAAAAAGCATTTTCTTCAATTTGCCCGGGTTTTTATGGCAAAGTTGCACATCAACCTCTTCATTGGACCCTGGTGCATCATCCTATAAATTGCAACCAAGTGGCAAGCCACTGTGTTTCGATTTTTCCTCCCTCCAAACCAAGATGGCCAAGGGTCAGTCAGACATGCAAAGTTGCTCCGGAATATCCACCCATTCCTTCTATCCTAGGAGACTCTTGTAGGTAAAAAATATATATATATATATATATTGCAGCATCAAGCAATATCTAATGAGTCATATCACAGTAAAATTTTCCAAGTTTTGATTTTAGATTGAGAGAAAACTCTGATTAATCACATGTCCACTGTAGTGGACGTCATGCATCAATTGCTATATTTCAGCTACAATTCATAATTATAATGTGAATATTGTTTTTGAAATTTAAAACTTAAAAACTTAATCTGCAGTGATTTTTTTTACTGTAAATAAATGTATTTGTATTATTAGAATGTAATTTTCATTGACATCGAAAAAAGTCATGTGGTTACATAATGTATGACACTTGTAATGTATTACTTGTTAGATCAAAAGGTAATCTGATTTTGTAATGCACATTATTGTAATGCGATTTATTACTCATAACATCAAAAAGTAATTGATTATGTAATGCATGTTACTTGTAATGCGTTTCCTTACTCATAACATCAAAAAGTAATCTGATTACATAATGCACATTATTGTAATGTGTTTCTTTACTCATAACATCAAAAAGTAATCTGATTACGTAATGCATGTTACTTGTAAAGCGTTTCTTTACTCAACATCAAAAAGTAATCTGATTATGTAATACATGTTACTAGTAATGCGTTTCTTTACTCATAACATCAAAAAGTAATCTGATAACGTAATGCATGTTACTTGTAAGGCGTTTCTTTACTCGTTACATCAAAAAGTAATCTGATTAGGTAATGCATGTTACAATACATTACTCGTAACATTAAAACCAATCTGATTACGTAATGCATGTTACTTGTAACACATTACTTTACTTGTAACATCAAAAAAGTAATCTAAATGCATTATGCATGTTACTTGTAATGCATTACCCCCAACACTGATCAGATGAGATTGAAAAAAACGTATTGCTAGGTTTTCTCAGAGGAGGGCTATGATAGAAATGTGCATGTCCATCTTGAACATAATCAGAATTATCAGCTAATAAGGGTAAATCTCCATACTCTGGTGCACTGGAGGGAGCATCTGAGTGGTTTCCACAGTTGTACCTTGACAGACTGTAGAAAATTCTGTTGGAATCACGTCCTCATGTTCTGATATCAAAGATACGCGAAGTGCAACTTGTATGAAGTTGTATGAAGCCTTTGCAATATTTCGCATTTATATTTTTTGTATATATTTTATAGTTTTCACATGATTTGATATAATTGTATTGATTAGTTTGTTAAATACACATACTTTATCTGTTCGATTATTGTATTATATTTAATACAGTATATCTTCAGTTTAAACCATAACCGCATGCTGTCCACTCAAGTGGACATCTGAAGATCTCTTTGAAAAATTTGTAAAAAAAATATGCAAAAAATATGCAAAAAATTTGAATTTGTTTTTAAATTATTTTCAATGGCAAAAATGGACCATAATTATTGCATAAACATGAATAATTACCATCAAATCCTCTCAAAATACAATTTTACATTTTACAAATTTGACTAAATAAAACAATATCAGGCGTCCGGTCACTTTTGACCGCGAAGAGAATAAGTGTGACTCCCAAATGAGGAGCACCAGAGGGTTTTAAATGTCCTATTGGTTTTTATACAGAGAAATGTACGTGTCACTTGTTCAAGGCTTTGTATTGTTTATTGTGAATGTCATATGATTAAGTATAGTAGCCTACATTAGACATCAAATACATAATATACTCTGCGTCTTTAAGGACTATTTGTAACAACATGAACAAAGGAAATAATACGTTCATATATAGTCAAGTGGGAAACACTTACAACATGTTACACATTTAATTATAGCCACACATGTTAGGAAATATGGTTGTCAATGCAAACATTGACTGTGAATGAAGCGAAATTTATATATTTTTTAAAGATAAAGATTAATGCAAAAAACACTTACCTGAAGACTGTATGGGGCCGATAGTGTCACTGGCTTCACTCACTCCCACTTTACCCACTATCCTGTAGCGGATCAAGTACTGCTTTCCAGACTCCAATCCAGTCAGAGTAAAGACTTCATCAGCGGTGTTTATGATAATCCACTGTTCCTCAGCGCCAGAATCTGCTTTCACCTGCTGGTACTCCACTCTGAACTGCACAGTTTCTCCAGTTGGGGACTTCTGCAGTTTCAGGGTCACACTGCGCTCCAGGACCTTCGTCACTTCTGGTGGAGGAGGCTTCGACACAGGCTGGAACTGTGTGTCTGTCAGCTTCCCTGATTCATACAGATAGATAGAGGAGCCAGGACTGGAGGGATCGGAGATGGCAGAAATAATGAATCGATATCTCTTTTCATCTTTATTAGCCTCTGAAAAACTTCTGAAAAGAGATAAGTTCTTTCTCATCTTTGAGCTGACATCAGGATGGTTGAACCACTTTCTGACAGGTGCTAAAGTGCTAGAATGTGGTTTCATTCCCACATTTAGCCCTTTAAATTCATCAGATTCCACAAACTTCTTCAGGGTTGAGAGATCTGGGTCTTCATACTTCAGAGATGTGAAGGTCAAGCACACCACAACATCAATATCAGGATTAAAGAGGATGGTGTTGAGACTGTTTGAGTCTTCAGTATTGATTCCCTCCAGCATCTTGGTGTGAGAACTCAAGAGGTTAAGTTCAGCCTTTGTATGATCTAACCACTGGTTAAGCATGTCAGCATTAAAGGGGGAGCTGTAGTGGATCTTCAGGATGTCTTCCAATGAATGTTGCTCCATCTCTCCTCCTCGTATAGCAGGCAAGACCTTGGCCACTTCTTTCAGGAGCACCGTTTCGTAAATGCTAAGAGAGCCCTGAAATAAACGGAGCCTCTCTTTGAGGTCTTTGAAAACATTTACCAGAGTTTTTCTGGAGAGGTCGTTGCAAGTCCTCTCTACTTCTTCCAGCACCTCTATTATATCTTCAGTGTTGGAAACCAGACTTGTGCTAATTTCTCTCTTGACCTGAGCTGCTTTTGTATCCAGTAGAGAAAGAGGATAGAGCCAGACTTTTATTGGAATTGCATTCTGTGGATTCTCCTTCAGTATAGTGGGGAACTTCTTGTAAACCTCTAGGGCTTCTATGTAAGTGGTGGGGTTCTGCTCAAGGCGGACGTCACCATAAAATGTGCAGGCAATATTCTCAGCCACTTTCTTTTGAGCATCTGTCATATTTACAGCTCCGTGTCCCTTAATGGAAAATTGAGGAATCTTCTCGACCATGATATTCAGTTCTCCCTCAATCTCCTGCTTGTCTTCCTCTTCTGAAAATGTCCGATCAAACACCATGATGGCCTGAGCTCCATATAGTACACCTGTGACCACATGAGTTGCAGTTTTCTGGTCAAAGACCTGAGGGTAGGTGATCTGTCCCAACTGAGTCATAGTGAGCTGTTCGAATCTAGAGGTTTCACTGTAATACATTGTAACTCTGGACTGTTGGTTTGAGGATTTGGTGTCACGCAGGAACTCGGCAGATCCTCCCACCTCCACCAGCCCTGCCAAGAAGCTGGCCTTCAGGGAAGCACTCACATCCAGGAGACTGGACTTACTAGAGAGAGAGTCAGAGCTACTGAACTTCAAATCTGTCTTTGGCTGTGGACGACTGTCCAAATCTTCTCTCAATGATTTCTTATCCCACAGAGTGACACCTGAAATTAGAAATTACTTTTAGAGTTACTAGTGCAAAATGCCCGTGCAAAATCAGTTTTTGTGTGTGTTTTTAGTAATTGTTGGTTTGGTGTGTTTGAGTGCTCATTGTTACAATTACACAGCAAAAGTTCAGTGACATTTTTATTTGTGCATGATAGAAAGCACAACGTGAACTCCAAGAAAACGCTATGCTTGAGCAAACAGTTTGTGCATAGGCTACTACAAATGATGCCTGTGAAAGAGACTGTGTGAACGCATTGAATAGGATATGTTTAGCTGGTGAATAGCATAGGCTACTATTACACAGTAGCGATAACGTTAAGCACACCAGAATAAAATATAATATTCAGAAGTAAACAGCATAGCTGACTTACAGTTTCAGTTTACATCCACAAATGAATAAACGCGTCGATTCAGGGAGCAGTGCAAAGTGCCCGTGCAAAATCAGTTTTTGTGTGTTTTTAGTAATTGTTGGTTTGGTGTGTTTGAGTGCTCATTGTTACAATTACACAGCAAAAGTTCAGTGACATTTTTATTTGTGCATGGTAGAAAGCAAATACTGATACTGACATAATGACATACAATAAATGTGGAAAGTTTAACTACACGATTCAGGGAGCAGGCTACACAGTGAACTCATAGAAAACACTACTTAAGATCCACTGCTTTCTACGACCCTCTCTGTCTCTGGTCCTGGGGAGTGGCCAGTTGTGCTCACTCAGTGTGAAGTGTGTGCTTCTTTTACCGAAATATATTAACAATATCTTTTGCATTTCTAATTCAAACAACGTCATACTTGGCACTGCACTTACTCGTGCCTGTAGCAAGACACCTGTCAAGTTTGAAATCCATCGGACTAACGGTTCGAGAGATATGCGAATAACACACACACACACAGGGTCACACACACACACACACACACACACACACACACACAGACAGACAGACAGACAGACGTTGCTGTAATTTATAGATAGATGTATGAGGAAGTGATTTACTGTTGAAGAAACATGCAGGTTTTATAGTGTTGTTAAACAAAGATTGGTAATTAGTGATGCAATATTTGATGAAGAGGGGAAAATAAACTTTTATTTATTTATATATTTTAGGTTTGTAAAGCACCTGGAATGAAGGTATCCTTGCGGCAGTCATACAGCATACCAGGAAACAGAGGTCTTCCTAGAGCTGCCACTTGAATGGTCTGTGATGCCAGGGCTGCAGTAAATAAATAAAAGGTATTATTTATACTTAGAATATTTATCATATATTAACAAAATTATATATGATGGTAATGAATACTGTTTAACTGTTTACCCGCCAGCATTTTTGAAAAAAGTTGCTAGCCACTGCCAGCATTTTTGATCATTTTCACAAAATTTTCATGATCCCAGAATATTTTGTTGTGTGAATATCTCAAACATGCAACATTTCAAAATAAAGAGCACACCCTCTGCTTTAAAAAACAAAAAGGTTTTATTCTAGCTCTATGCATTTCCTTTTTAAGTTAAAAAAGCAACAATTTGAGCAAAAAGCTGAAAAAGCAAAAAAAAGTTTTTGTCAAAGACTATATCTAGATCTAATTCAGAACGATGATCAAAACATAGATGGATAGAGTAGAGTCAACACCCTCAAAGCTTGCACAGTCCTATAGCTTGTCCTGGGTTGACTTTTCATTCAGTAACATTAGGCAGTTTGATTAATGTGCTATTTAATGTTGATGAATGAATGTTTCTGTTTCTTTTTCACCTGTGTTTTGATCAGCAGATTCGGTACTCTTTCAGAAGATGCGTAATAGTGCCCCCTACCGTAAAACAGTGAAAACACGAAATGCCGGAAATTTCCGTCAATGGTGAAGAAGCGTTTTGTCACAAATGATGGAAATCTCCGTCAATGGCAGGGAAAGAGTTAATACTGAAGAAATCCATTTTAAAATAAAGATGCAAGCAGCAATATAGGGTCAAGCAAGCACTGAAGCCATAGCAAGCACATGGCATGGCAAAGAAAATGGTCATAGGAAATACAGATTTAAACTTTAAACTTTAACTATAATTATATCATATAAAATGCTTTATTTGCATGTACACATTTAAAAGACGCTTTTATCCAAAGCAACTTACAATAGAGTGTCTTACATCAATCACCAAAGCGAGCTGTGCTTGCACCTCCTATTCAGGCAGGCACAGCAGTTCCTGCTTTTGGCAGAAACCAATCTGCTCTTCCAGAGGGCAATTTACTTTCTGGCTGAAGATTTGGAAACTTTGGGTCTTGTACCTGAAAGGTAACAGCTCATAGATTCTGATCTCTCAACTGAGGATTTTGAGACACTTTTGACTTCCAGAGCTCCCACCACAAGAAAATTGTATGACCTAAAATTGCAGAGTTCCTTTGTAGGATCTTTCTGTGGTCCTGGAAAGTTTTTTTTTAATTTTTTTTAATTTATTTTATTTATTAGAGGCTCCATTTGAGCCTTGAGAAAGGCTGCATCTACTATAACCAATCCAGGCTCTTAGGATTTATGTCGGGCCAGTGGCGTACATTCTCCTAATCTTTTGCAAGTGTGGATATCTGCAGGTTGGAGTAGTGAGCATGACGAAAGGTTGGGGCATGCCGAATGGTAGGTGCGTGTGGAAGGGTCTTTATTATTGGTCGCGAAAGCTGTCGACCAAGGTGTGTGGCAGGGTTAGTTTCTGTTGTAGCAATTCACACCTCCAAAACACACCTCCTTTCTGCACGCCCAGTGCTCTGACCTGCAGCTACCCCTGTCTTGTTTTCTGGTCTGCTTTAGTAACACAGTCACCAAGCAGTGCCTTTCCCATTGGATTGTAGATGCTATCGCTCTGTCCTATGAGGCTCTCGTAATGGCTTTGCCTCTGGAAATCCACAAGGAGTGTAGCATCTTCTATAGCTCTATCTAGGGGTGGGCCCTGACATAAGGTTTGTGCTGCAGCCGGCTGGCCCTCTCCGCACACATTATGCAGGATTTACAGTCTGGACATGGGCTCAACCCCAGGGTCACAGGTCCTTCAGGGTTTACCAAGTCATGTCTGCATTCAACAGTTGTCTGTGCCAGTATTACACAGCCTTGTTGAGCAGACAATCTTCCTTAGTGTGGCAGCGTTGGTAATGACATTCCCATAGTGTCAATGCCATGACAGAGTTGAGTTCCGAAAGGGAACGTTTCCGGTTACGCATGTAACTTGGTTCCCTGAAAGGGGAACTAGATGCTGTCATGGTGTTGACACTATGGAAATGTCATTACCAACCCCTCTTAGGGAACCAGGTTATATACGTAACCTGAGACATTTTTCCTTCAAATGATATTGAATCTGTCCAGTGATATTTTTGATAGCACATTCACATTTTGTAACAACATTTCAATCTTACCTGGATGTTTTTTGTTTCCTTTGTCTGCTAAGAAATGAAGTCCTCTGGTGTCTTTATTTAAAATCTGAAGTTCATCAGGTTTGGGTTGTAACACTTCCTATTTTTGAAGGAATAGTTAAAAAAAAAAAAAGTTAAAAAAAAAAACTTCCACAAAGGTTTTTTATCCTTAATCTCATGAAATACATCTGGTTACACTTGCACACTTACCTGTGCATTCACCGCAGCTAGGGTCGCCAACCATAGATATGTACAGTAGATGCAGCTCGGCTGCTTCAGGTACGTCAAAAGTGCCGCCATCTTGGAATCGTCAACAAGGAGACCTGTTTGAATGTCAATGTGAAGGAGATGCCTGTCACGACCTTGTCTTGTTTAGTTTCATTGTCATATTCTGCTTAGTTTCCCCTGTCACCCTTTGTTCTCATTCTTTGTTTGTTGTTTCTTAAGTGTTCCTTTCTAATTATTTATAGTTATAGGCTGCCTGCATTTTTCTTATAAAGGTAAAATTATTATTATTATTTTAATTACTATATTATATTTATTTTTAAATACTGTAATTTTATAATAATGAAATAGTGCAACCCTACAAGTAGGCACAATGTGAATGTCAAATCGCAATTTTAACCAGAATTTAACCAGATTTCCCCCCTAAACTGTGCAGCCCCATTTGCTCCTGATTTCAGCAGGTTCACAGTTGTTTTTTTTTTTACAGGGACCAGATGCCACTGATGAGTCCTGCTGACTCCTCCTAACCTCTCCTAACCTTCTCTGATCAAGTCAAGTCAACCTTTATTTTTTATAGCATACAACCGAAGTTGACCCAAAGTGCTTTACAGATCAAGCAAGAATAAACTTTTTTCTTTTTAAATACAACATCATACATTATATCAGCTTCAAAAACCCATTTCATGATCTATTCAAAGCCAAACAAAGCAGATATGTTTTTAAAGAAGACTTAAAAATGGCTAGCGATGAAGATGACCTCACATGGAAAGGAAGACTATTCCATAATTTCAGACCCTTCACCCAAAAGGCACGGTCACCCTTAGATTTATAACAGCAATGAGGAACTGTCAATAGCAATAGGTCAGAAGACCTGAGTCTCTAGTTGGAGAGTAAGGCTGGGCATACACTGTGCAATTTTCGTCCGATTTTGAGCCGAAATCTGACTCGTGTGACTCTTTTTCGGGTCGGGTCGATTTTCAGCTTTGTCATGCGTAGTTTATCGCACAGTGTTCTTGCAGTGTATGGGGGGATACGAGAGGCGATAAACCTCTCCTGACCGGCAATCGGATGGTCGGATGAATTTCTGGCATGTCAGATATTTTGGTTGCTCCTCGTGACTAAATCGCACAGCTGAAACATGAAACATGGTGCCGCCGCGTTCGGACGCCGTTCTGGTTGCTCCGCTTAGACTGTGTTTTTATTTAGTATTTTATTTAGAACTACTTTTTTCTTTTGTACATATAACATCTGCAGTGATTATGTATGATAGTAGAACACTTTTAACCATTAGAAATCATTTTAATTACCTAGTGAGCGATGTTTTATCCATTGACCCAGCGTGGCCACCAGAGATTCTTCGTGCTATGGAGGGGAATAATAGCCAGGAGAAAGCTCCTCTGAAGCGACGGAATAAAAAACACAGAGGGAAACGTGCTGGGGTATGGAATAGACTGAGGACTAGAGCACATAGTCCACCTTTGCCCAGTATCCTGCTTGCCAACGTCCAGTCACTTGAGAACAAAATGGATGATCTGAGAGCTAGGATAAGATTCCAGCGGGATATCAGGGACTGCAACATCCTCTGTTTGACCGAAACATGGCTTACCCCGGAGGTACCGGACGCAGCTGTAACACCGTCCGAAGATTTCTCAGTTTTTAGGATGGACAGGACAGCTGAGGCTGGTAAAATCCGGGGAGGTGAGGTATGTTTCATGATTAACAGCAAATGGTGTGACCTAAGAAACATCATCACTTTGTCCCATTCCTGCTCGCCTCACCTGGAGCATTTAACGATCAAGTGCCGCCCGTTTTATCTGCCACGGGAGTTTACGTCGGTCATTGTAACGGCCGTTTATATCCCACCTCAGGCGGACACAGATACGGCCCTGTCTAAGCTCCATGACATGCTCAGTGTGTTTTTAAACCGTCATCCGGACGCTGCCATCATTGTGACTGGAGATTTTAATAAGGCAAAACTCAGACAGGTAATGCCAAACTTTTATCAACATATCTCCTGTCCAACCAGAGGGAAGAACACACTGGATCACTGCTATTCGCAATTCAGCAATGGTTATAAAGCTAACTTGCTACCGGCTTTTGGGAAGTCAGATCATGCCGCTATCCTTCTAATACCGGAATATAAACAAATGCACGTGCGGGTGGCTCCAGAGAGGCGGGTCGTGAAACATTGATCTGCCCAATCAGAACCCATGCTGCAGGATGCGCTCGATGACGTGGACTGGGATATGTTCAGAGCTAGTTCTGGTGACGTCGATGAGTTTGCGGATGCAGCTATCAGCTTTATCGGCACTCTGGTTGAGGATGTAACACACACCATCACAATAAAAACTTTTTCTAACCAGAAACCATGGGTTGATAAGACGATCAGATCAGCAGTGAACGCGCGCACAGCTGCGTACAATGAGGGACTTGTGTCAGGAGACATGAACAATTACAAAGCGTCATGTTATGCTCTCCGACAAAACAAAAGTACAGAGAGCGAGTGGAGTCTCATTTCCAACTTGATGACACCCGACGCATGTGGCAGGGACTGAGGACTATTGGTGCATTCGGAGGGGGACCCACCGCTGCGGTAAGTGCAGACTCTTCTCTGGCTGATGAGCTTAACATCTTTTATGCACGCTTTGAGACAAACTGCTCTAGTACTACTTTCAGTTTGCCAGTGTGCAACACTGGGGAAATAGATATTGGCGTCGGAAACGAGCGCACGATCACGGTATCGGAAGACGAAGTTCGTAGAGCTTTGAAGCGTGTGAATGTCAGGAAAGCAGTTGGCCCGGACGGCATTCCGGGTCGAGTGTTGAGATCCTGCGCTGAGCAGTTGACGGGCTTGTTTACATCTATTTTTAATGAGTCTCTCACTCAGTCAGTGGTACCCACTTTTTCAAGAAATCTGTAATTGTTCCTGTGCCAAAAAATAATAAGCCCTCTTGCCTAAATGATGATTGACCAGTGGCACTCATGTCACAAATTATGAAGGTTTTTGAGAGGCTTATCAAGAACATAATTTGCTCCTCCGTCCCAAATAACATCGATCCACTCCAGTATGCCTATCGTCCCAATAGGTGTACTGAGGATGCTGTCTCTCATATACTACATGCCACTCTTACCCATACTGACAGCAACAAAGGGAATTATATGAGACTACTATTTATAGATTACAGCTCAGCTTTTAATACCATAGTTCCCCTCAGACTGGTCTCCAAGCTCAGGGGCCTTGGTATTAATGCCCAGCTCTGTGATTGGGTCCTGGACTTTCTCACGTGCAGAACACAGGTAGTGAGAGTGGGTCAGACCATTTCTAACAGCATTACCCTGAGTACAGGATCACGACAAGGATGCGTTTTGAGTCCCCTGCTCTACTCCCTCTATACGACTGTGTGTCCTTTCATAGCTCCACTTCAATTGTTAAATTTGCAGATGATACAGTTTTGATGGGTTTCATTGCTGATAACAACGAGACTGCATATTTGGATGAGGTGGAGAAATTAACGTCATGGTGCCAGTTAAACAATCTATCTCTGAACATCAGTAAAACCAAGGAGATGGTTGTTGATTTCAGGAAAAGGCTGCAGCGGCACTATACCCCCCTCAACATCAGTGGGACACCAGTAGAGAGAGTGAGCAGTTTCAAATACCTTGGAGTGCATATATCTGAGGATTTGACCTGGACTCATCATATTCAAGCCCAAGTAAAGACAACCAGAAAAAGGCTATACCATCTGCGGTTGCTGAGGAAATTTGGGGTTTCCCCTGCAATTTTAAAAATATTCTATACTGGGGCAATAGAAAGTACATTGACATATTGCATCTCATCATGGTTTGGAAACTGCTCAGCCAAGGATTGTAAAGCCTTAAAGAGAGTGGTGCGCACAGCAGAGCGTATAACGAAGAATGCTCTTCCTTCTATGCAGGATATTTACAACCGACGGAGCAGGGTCAGGGCGGTCAAGATATACAAGGACTCCACTCACCCTGGAAATGCATTGTTTAAACTGCTGCAATCAGGTAGACGCTTTCGTAGTCTGATGGCTAAAACAGAGAGGCTCAGGAGGAGCTTCTTTCCTCAGGCCGTCAGACTACTCAACTCGGACATAAAAAACATGGCACTTTAAGGACTCTGACGACAAAATGGTTAATACATGGCACTGCTTATGCAATTTACTAGTAATTATTATTTGTATATTTATTTAATTGTTGTATCTTTTTAAATAATATTTAGGGTATGTTTTTATTGCACAGTCTATAGGAATACCAGGCTTACATTTCACTGCTTGTTGTATGAACTATAACTGGTATGTGACAAATAAACTTTGAACTTGAACTTGAACTTGAAGCAGAGCTACGAACCGATTGCCCTAAACTCATTAGCTGTGTCCCAATGTGAAGACTGCATCCTCCGAAGGCCGTATTCGAAGGCCGGTTGCGTCATCGCGGCGCGACGAAACGTCACAACGGCGCGACGAAGGATGTCCCAATTCAAAGGCTGCACACTTCGGAGGTCGCATTTGAAGGCCGATTGCGTCACCGCGGCACAATGAAGGCTGTCCCTATTCAATACTGCATCCTCCGAAGGCCGTATTTGAAGGCCGGTTGCGTCATCGTGGCGCGACGAAGGCTAAAGCGACGCCAAATGCACCCTTCGTTTCCCCGTGAAAGGAAGGATACATAAATGGACACTTAGCGGACTATCCTACCCGATCCTACCCCATAAGTCATTGCGCGCCAGTGACGACAGCATTTTTATTTTAAAAAAAATGACGGCCGAGAGTTTGGTGGCGGACGGCAAATTCACATTCAAATGTAAGTATTATGTTTTCATTTACTCAAATAGCTAGTGAAACCTGAGTTAAAAGCCACAAGTTTTTCTTTCTTATAAACTTCATCTTAACTCCTTCGTCACCATTGCGTGGCTTCATTTGTCAGGTGGTCCGAGGCAAAACTTGTGCTAATATTAGTTTAATAATTGTTTCAGGAGGCAAGGAGTCTAGTCTAACTTGTGTGAATAAGAAATATCACTCACCCTATAAAGCCCACACACATAAGAAAAGCAGTAGATAAGGCAATGGGGTTTCACTTTTATGTGTTTTTGTAGTGCTGTCATGCAAGCTATATACAAAGGTTTTAACCACATTATTTGAGTATCCATAAATATGATTTCTGAATATGAATATGATTTTAAAAATACAAAGTAAGAAAGTTGAGATCATATCTTTGCTGAAATGTATTGTGCTGTTGTTGTTAACAAGCCATGGTTAATTTGCTCTGCCTTAGGATTGCACGTGTTCGGGACAGGAGAGGGAGTGAGTGGGAAACCCACTGCTGAAACTTGGCCCTGGTTTGTCCTCATGGATGAGGTGTTGGGACAGATGCATTGCACTGTCCTCATTGCCTGAATCCCTGAGGACACACCAGGGCCGAGTTCAGCAGTGTGTGACCAAGAAGAGGAGGAGCCAGAGGCAGCACCAGCATCAGCACCAGCATCAGCACCACGAAGAAGGCGAGACAGAGAGGACGAGTTTTTGGACTTGATTAGAGAAGACATATATATATTCTTGTTTAACTTTTTTTCACTTATATTTTTTAAAAGGAAAAAAATTCTGTACATTTATTTCTTTTTATGCAACTTTAAATGTGTAAATAAAAGAGAATTCATTGCTCTGGACATTGTTTATTTTTGTAATGACAGTCATAATTTCTACATGAAACAAATTATTCTATACCTTTTTTTTCCCCCAACTATTTACAACATATGTTAAACATCTCAAAATCAACATAAACATTTAAATTTACAGTACATAAAATAAGAAAAAATGAAGTAGACTTTTATTCAGCTGAGTGAGAGACCCTGGTGTGCTGCTGGACCGGGATGGGCTCCACAATAGAGACCCTGGTAAGGCCTCCTGCTGGTGGGACATCATCTGGGATGGTCTCCAGAGTGTTTGACTGCATATTTTCACTATCCACTAAGTTGTCTACCAACAGGTTTGCTGGGCTGCCTCATGGAATAAATATTGAGATACTTTATTACACTAAAGTACTTTTAATAACCACTAATACTGCATTGGGGAAAAACTACTAGTCATATATTTCAAACCTTAGTTAAGCAAAATTATCTTGCATACTCTAATGTACTTAAGGCATCAAGAGTAAAAGTAAAGGAATTCTGCAGGAAAAAAAAAAACTTGTTAGGGTTTTTATGATGGTTCTGCTTTTATATTACTGCATATGTTGCATTTTACTTCTGAATATTTTCAAGGTTGATACATTTAAACTATATACTTTTGTGTAGTTTAATGTAAAACAATGCATCATATTGTAAAATAACATAATTTTGTAGTGTTGCTGTCCTGTGTGGGAAAATTACTTTGAGTATTAACGAAGTATGTAGTTCCTTACATACCACCACTGGTTATTTTTAAAATTAAAGTAACAAAATGTAGGCCTATTGTCACAATATTAACAAATTGTTGCTAACTACTGCTCCGTCACATTTGGCGCATCTGAAGCGCTCGGACCGGTCTAGCCTACGGACGATTGTTCTTGTCGCCTAGCAACAGTGACTGACAGCTGCCGATGAAGAGCGGGAGTAACATTCGCACTGGACTTTTTATATTCAACTGGGTTTTATATTCAAATAGGGTTGAAAACCTGTGTAAATATATTTACCATGGTCCATTTATGTGCATAATAAAAAAGAATACACTAGCCTACAAAATCGCATCAAGGTAAGATAGGCTATAAATGAACATTTGAATCTTCGGCTAAGCTGAAAGTACATGACCTGAAACATCCTTAATACCATGTCCTCCAGTAAAATATAAAACATAAAAATGACAATAGCCAATTCAGGCTCCATAGCTGTTTACTCAATTATATCAAATGAATTATCAGGATGGCAGCTGTCCTCTCGCACCGTTGCTTGCCGCCTGGAGCGGTAATCGGGAACACCTGGCTGCGCAATTAGGAAATCCTACGAAGGCTACATGGTGCGTCGTTCGGAGGACGCATAGGCTGCATCCTTTGAAGTCCGCGGCCTTCGCAGGATGCAGCCTTTACATTGGGACACAGCTAGTGTGTTTTCCCTCACTGCGCCTGTGCGAAAACAGAAGTGTCACCATTTCATCTTTAATGTAGCAAGAAAGAAAACAAAAAGAGGGAGATCTTTAAGTTCTGTAGATATCAAACTAGCCACAAATTACTGTTGCTTACCTCCAGTTCGTGTTGCAAAATGGATAAACCATATTACCCATGTCTTTCAAGCCACCTGTGATGTAGCTACACCCTGTCTCTTTTATTAATTTGTTAAACAATGTTCATGTTACACAAGCTGTTTTTGAAATAAAGCTGTTTTTAATTTTCATTGGTGACTGTTACGAGCCCATCAAATGAATTAAAATGGAACATCATAACATATAAAGACCACAGAGATTCAGTGACGGTGCATAAATTATTTATTTATAAATTATTTAAATAATGAATAATTTGTCATAAGCAGAGCATGGTGGTAAAAGAAAGTAACAAAACAAACAAAAAGATTACCCTGCACCCACATATCTACCGGAGAAATAACACTTGCCTACCTCCCATTCGAAAACAAAAGACAATGTTCTCCGTGAGTATTCCGGGTCCTCTGACTACTACCCTAACTAATCCTAAACTAAATAACATGTGAAAAACCCATCACCAATTACCACCAGCTCTAAATAAAGTTATAAACTGAATCTAACAGACGTGCATTCCACTCCGGGAACGGGCTTATGAAACACAATCATGAAGTCGACACAAGAAACTCCATAAAGAGGCATAACGGGCCGAGCACACGAGACACCTAACCTTAACCCTAACCCTCACCCTAACCCATCTGAAAAATGCATTAAATATAATTCTGAAGAAATATTGGCAGTAGATGAGTGAATAGACCGGGCTTTACATAAAGGCTGAGTGTATGTAGGGCGAGGGCAGGTTGACACAGACTCAAATATGATTGAATAATGTCAGAAATGCCAGTATATAAAATTTCTAAATTGAACACAGAAAGACCATACAATAATACCAGATCTAATGTATGACCCTTGTTGTGAGTAGGATCAGTGATGTGCTGTACAAGGTTTAGTGACTCAGTGAGTGAGCTAAATTCATTTACCAGCAGTTGTGATGGACAGCATACATGGATAATAAAATTCCCAAGAGTGAGGAGTCTGTCACCACGAGTCACCAGTCCAGAGAGGAAGTCCGAAAATTTTGAATAAAATCCTTGTTAAATTTGGGAGGTCTGTAGACGAGTACACAGAAAACAGGATCCAAGATGTCAATTTTTTACAACTTGGCCTCAAAACTGGAATACATGTCCATAGATAGCATTCTGCATTTAAAAGAGTTTTCAAAAACAGTAGCGACGCCACCGCCGAGTCCTGAAATCCGTGGGGAATTTAGAAAGTCGCAGACTGGCGGTGTTACATCCCCCAAAGCCATTTGTTCGCCGGGGTTTGGTTTACGCTCTGTTGTTATGGATCGCCATCACTGTCCTGCATTCTCATTGGTTTACGCTCTGTTGTTATGGATTGTCATCACTGTCCTGCGTTCTCATTGGTTTAGGAACTAAAAATCCTCGCAGATATCATTTCTTTCTAAAAAGGAACATAGTTGTGAGGATGCCGCCTTTTCTAGTATCTTTGACAGAAAAGGTAGATTCGAGATCGGCCTGTAATTGACTAATTCTGTACTATCAAGTTGCGTTTTTTTTAACAAGGGGTTTAATCATAGCCAGCTTAAAGGTTTTTAGTACGTATCCTAGTGAGAAAGATGAATTAATGATATTAAGAAGAATTAACATTCTGACTCATTCTGCTAGCACAGGACACACACACACACACACACACACACACACACACACACACACACACACACACACACACATATATCAGTAATATAAAAGGTAAAAGATAATATAATAGTTAAATACAACTTTGCACTTTTTAGTATTTCGAGTTTCAACTTCATGGTTTCAAGAAAAAGGCAAGTCATCTACATTTATATAGTGCTTTTAACAATGTAGATTGTTTCAAAGCAGCTTTACAGAGATATTACAATATTTTCACAATTACTAATGTCTATCCTCTGAAAACTTGCTTTAACTTTTTCTTTCAGTGAACATGTAGATTGATTCGCTGAGCATTGTATTAACCTTCTCTTAACCTTTACTCCAAAACACACTTGACACTGCCTGTTGATATTGTTTTAAAATCACATCTTACCTGGAGTCTCTGTTCCTGATATGGTAAGAAGTCTGAGGCTGTAGTTAAAGTTCTGCTACTGATGAAATGTCTCATGAAAAAGTGTGTTGTCAGAAAAAAGTATTCTCAGAAATGTTGAGAAAGGTTGGAGGGGAGGAGCCCCAGTGGTCATTGCCCCTTTGACCTTGAAATGCTTTCTGGCAGTATACAATCATTTTTGGCAGTATTCTGTGTTTGTGTGGCTACAGTGCCAGGGCTGAATTTTTGTCCCAGTCCGCCCCTGCATATAGGCCTACAATATACATCAGATTATGTTATCTTATATCCCACCTGGATTTAATATCTTATATCCCACCATAGCAGACAATATAATCAGGGCATGGAGGCGCCGGCGCGATCACTTGCATTGCACGTGAACTGATGCTCGTCTCATAAATGAACCAAAACTCAGCGTATAGGCTACATGCCTCACAGACATGAGAAATATATCATTTGTGCCAATGAGGCCACAACTCGTGTGATGTGTAGTCTGGTAAACAGATTCACATACTGATCAATGATATAAAATATACAAGTATGTGATCATAATTAAAGTAATTGAGAAGAATATTTTAGGTGTTCTGTTTAAAATATATATAATTTATATTATAGGGATGTGTAGTGTTAAATCATTTTAATAATGCTTCTTCAATAATCATTTCCCTTTTTATGCATCGGATGAGGTTTACATTTTTTTTATACTGCATGACATTCGAAGCTTCTAACGTCATCAATCACATGGTAGTGTCATTTCGATACAAGCATCGGTACAGTGTGTGATACAATAGTGCTACAAGGCTTAAAGGCAGGGTAGGCAGGTTTTTTCTAAAAAACTTTTTCCCACTTTTTCTCTGCCATAATTGTGATTCTTCCTAGCTTCCATGCCTCTTCCCCTCCTGCGGGTGTGCGCATGTGGGCAGCTCCTGTAGCGGCAGGGGTGGTAGCCAAGGTAGCGAGGGAGAGTGACAGTCACCCAGCCAATCATTTCATTCGTTCCGAATGGAAATAAGTAGCTGTGTTTATTGCAGCCCTGAGAGGACTACAGACACTCGATAATTATGTATTGGTATATAAAGACAGTTTAAACAAATTTTGGAAAAAGTTTTTTAGAAAAAACCTGCCTACCCTGCCTTTAAGCCTTGTAGCACTATTGTATCACACACTGTACCGATGCTTGTATCGAAATGATACTACCATGTGATTGATGACGTTAGAAGCTTTGAATGTCATGCAGTATAAAAAAAATGTAGTATGGCGATAAATCAATAACAAAAAGAACCAAGCACACAACTGATGCTGGCTCGCGCTGTAAATGACTTTCGCGAGAGGATAACAGATCTACATGTGATAAAACGGGAACTTGCGAGTTCATTCAAACCCTGCACGTGCGCATGACATCTCCTCTGCACGCAACACAAGCCCTCGCGCGCGTGCGCATGATCATTCCCCATGCTCTCGTGCTTGATCTCCCCTCGCCTGCTGCTTCTGCTCGCTTGAACACTTTTATTTTTGGCAGTCGAGGGGCGGGACTTACCGTTTTAATAACCTCAAATGTCACTGGAAGTCAGTTGTGATTGGACGCCTGACCAATGACCCGTAATTCACTTGAAAGTCTTACTAGTGATTGCATCATGTTGTTAAGAGATATTTACAGACTGTAATGAGGCATTTTAATGGTTATTAGCATTGTAAATCTACCAAAACTCTTATATATTTTTACATTTTATATTTATAACACTTTGATTTGTGTTATTGGCATTAAAATATCTAAAATTGGAGAAAAATGGGAATGCAAAGTCATATTTGCTGTAGTTCACCACTACATTACCACTATACTTCCATTCGACACTATTTACGTTTACCCAACCAAAATTATATTGGATCTGAGAACCTCATAAATGTAAAAAGTGTCCATTAAATAGTTGTAAATATAACAAGGGCTTGAGATGAAAGATAAATTACTTGTTTATATCAATAAGCAAGAGTTGTTGTGTAAGCTTTTTGTTATCATCCTATGTATTGCTATTATGTCAATTTCGAGTGGGTCATTATTAGGGATGGGTGCCGAAACCCGGTATTAAACGGGCCCCGGTGCTGAATTATGAAAGACTGCTGGATCGATAAGCTCGGACGTTATCGGTTCTGCTGTCGGTACTGGAGAAATTAAGAAAGTACATGGCTATTTATTATTGCTATTAAGAAATTATTATCTTGCAAATTTAATCTTGCCAGCCACTTTTATATATAATAATATTGAACCATTTGTCTGTGATGCAATTTTGCTAAAGAGAGAGAGTGTGTGTGTGAGAGAGAGAACGATCTTTCACGCGGAGCCACGGCGCGCACAACACAACAGCCCTGCTTAAAGGTGCCCTAGAATTTAAAATTGAATTTATCTTGGCATAGTTAAATAACAAGAGTTCAGTACATGGACATGACATACAGTGAGTCTCAAACACCAGTGTTTTCTCCTTCTTATTTAAATCTCGTTTTTGAAAAACACCCCTGAAAAACAGGCGAATCTCCACATAACACCGACTGTGACGCAACAGTCGGGATCATTAATATGCACGCCTCCAAAAATTTGCATATGCCAGCCCATGTTCAATGCCAGGTGGAACTGCGCCCTCCCAGGACCTATAACGTTACCTAGGCTACTTTCACTTTCAAAAATTCATCATAACCGCGCGCGCGATCTGTTTGCAGTCGTCGAGATGGATGCATGTGTGTGGTAGAAATCTGGAATTATCTGAATAAAATATTGTGAAAGGCTTATTTGCTGCATGCATTTTCATGTTGGATAGCCGCAGATGTGGAACTTCATTGCCGAGGAAGCACGCAGATAACTGTGGTAACAAACCAAGCAGTTCTATCGAACAGTATTTTTCAAATTTAACACTGTTCAGTATGTGTGGTGTGCAGGGAGTGCCATTATCTAGACACACCCAACCACACACAGACTTTCTCCCCACTCACTTAACTCCTCCTCCTGTTTGCTCAGGTCTTTCTCACATACACACGTGTACACACACATTTGTTATGCACTGAAACAGTGAACTCAAAAGGCACAATCGGCAGAATTATTCTTCATGGCTGTCGCGGTCGGCATCATTTACAATGAGTGCTCCATCATAGAAGGTACACACAGTGTCACTGGCACCAATTTCAGCAAGCAAGTTAAGCACATCCTTTCTTTTTGCATCCTTCACTGTGCTTACATTTGGGAGCTGACTCGGCTTGAAGTTTGCCCAGTTCTGTCCTCGCTTCAAAACCGAGTGATAGCAGAAGTCACTGTTGTACACAATCTTGAATCCAAGTTTGTCATTCCTTAATTCCAGCATTCTAGCATCACTGAGCTTGAATGACTTCTGTGGCTTTACAAAAGCCTGTGTTGCCTTCTTGAAATTATAAGCTTGCCAGTCCTGGCCGTAGACATGGACATGTCCATGGTTCCTCAAAATGTCATAGTACTCCTCTGGCATGAGGATGGTATTGTGCTTTCGAATCTGCTGCTCAATCCTCCCGAAAACGCGGTCGACAGGAAGGAAACTGTGTCCCCTGATGGGAAACACATATTCAGTGATCATATTCGGAAAATTCTGCTTTGTTAAAGCAAACAGCATTGACAGAACATGTAGTTCGGGAGTAGTACGCCTGACCAATGGGGGTTTTTGGGAGTACCAGATTCTGCATCATGTCGAAGCAGACTGTCAATGCTGCATTGTCACTTTGCCCAAGCAAATCATAAAACACCCTTGCTCGTCTGCGATGCAAAATGAAAGATGCTGATGCTGTACGCTTCTCCTCTTCGGGCAAGCTGGGGTTCTTTACTGTGAGATGAAACTTTGCACATGTCGAACACGCGTCGGTGGCTGGATGTCCAAATGCAAGGTTGAAACTGTATCGGAAAACACTGTAATAGAGAGAGTAGCTAACAGCTTCATGATTTTGCTGCTTGAACAAATCGTGCATTTTTTTTACACTGAGGTCACTGGGAAGGTATTTCCGCCCAGGTGCTCCTCTTCTGCCATAGTGGCTTGCCCTGCAAGTGAATGTTTGAATGTGATCCATCACAAGTTTCTTCTTTTCTTCATTTTCTGTAACTTTGCGAGCACCACCCCTACGTTCTGGTCTGGCTTCAGCATTCTCTGCATAATACCTTGCCACTCGAGCTACTCTATTTTTGCCAATACCTGCAACGACAAAAGTTAAAATAACATTTTATTTCTTTGTTAAGGGGAAACTGAGATAGTGTCACATTCACCACATTCACCGTCTGTCTTCTCTGCACTACGTTCCCCAGGATCCTCTTTGGCGCACCTGCACTCACTCTCCCCTGAGTAATTATCATCATCACCTGTACCTCGTCATCTCATCCCTTTATATTCAGCACTCACCCTTCTGTCATTGTCTGGTCTTGTCAATACATGTCAATTCATGACTCACAGACTCCTGGAACACTTACCCGTTCACTTACCTGAGACGTCATCACCTTCCTTCTGCCTGTCAACCATCTTCATCGATCCTCAATCATCATCATCATCTGCAAGGAAGAAAGAGAGAAGGACTGTTACATTTCAGCTAAGCATATTTTGATTCTCTGTGTTGTGATTACTCACCTTTTGAATCCAACTCCGATTCACTCTGCAATTAAAGCATTGAACTTACCATCTTGTCTGTTTCATCTGTGAACCCTGACAGATAGCATAGGCTAGTGGCTCATCAGAATATACAGTGGCAGTCAACCATAAATCCATTTCAGCCTGAAATGGGTTGGCCCACAAACCAACAACTTGAATAACTTTTTACATAATATCTCACTTTTAGCATGTTATTTATTTATCTATTTGTGTATTTATCTATCTATTTATTCATCCATCTATCTATCTATTTATTCATTCAGCAACAAAACTATTAACAGTGCATAGCTGTCAACATTGAGCATTGAAAATAAGGGAGATTTCCTGGGTTTCTCACCCAAAATACAGGAAAATGTCAACATTCGTCCCCCAACGTTGGAAGGGCTGCAGTATTAGTCTGTTTCGCAATTGCAAGCTCATGCATTGGTCAGCCAATAATGTATCCAACAAAGTACTTTATTTACGCCTAACAAACAGCCTATATTAATTTGGTCAACTTCATACAGCCCTAACAAAGCTAAAGATTTTTTAATAATAATTCTCTACATGTATCATCATGGCTTTGGGGCAAGGGCATTGGGCTTTCTTAATCTACATTATTGAGAAAGTTGAAACAATTAAATTTCAAACATAATATATTTTTTGTACACCATATTTATAGTACATAATATGAAAAATATAAATAGCCTGTCATGCAGCTTATGGGCTACAGTGCAGAGTTGGGAAGTTATGGTAGGCCAATTTGGAGTGAATATACAAACGGGGAATTCTTTCTCTACTCGTAGCACCACTGCTCTCACAAAACCACGCCGTCATCTTAAATAATCTCACTCTAAGGTTGCCTTCAAGCAAGCAAAACGATGCTTTGAAAACATCTAGATTTGCTGGAAGGGCAAGGGGGTAGCAACAGGACAACAGTAGCTAGATACTGACAGGTCCGATGGTAGAGCTAATGTTATTAGATTATTAAAATACGGGAGCTTTTAGGGGAAAATATTAAAACGGGAAGACAGCGGGGAAAAAAATAAAATACGTGAGAAACCTGGAAAAAAACAGCCTATCAAGCTACTTTTGACAGTTTGTAACTTAGCTTGCTACACTTTTAAGGGTGGTAGCTTCTGTGTAGTGAAGCTGCATTTATTGTAGAGTAGCTGGTAGCTTAGCTCACTACACGTATCAAGTAGCTTGCCCATCACTGACTATTAAGGCAGTAGTGTCATGAAATAAAACAAATAAACTCACCCAGCGCTGCACAGAAAGTTGCCTTGCAGACAGGAACCTTCATGGGATGATCCTTGGAGAGCAAGTAGTACTCGTTTGTGACCTCCCTCTCCTTCTGTGCATCTTCATTTACCACCTTGGGACGTCTTCGCTGTACCAGTTTTACTGTTATCAGGTGTAAAATTGCTTGGTCTTGTTCGGCCTTCGTGGTATAACAGTAGAGAGTGTTGAAGTTTTTAACAAGATCGTCAGCTGTCAGTTTGTCGGCATGACAAAAGTTTTTTGATTCACTGTGAGAACAAGCAATCGGCGGTATTTTACCACCGCCTGAGTTTCTGACTTTCTTTCTGACTTCCCTATCGTGGTTGTCTTTTGACGGCTTCCGCTTCTTTCCCACAGACGACACGACCACTGGCTCCTCAATACCATCAAAGTTATTCATTTTAGTATATAAAAACTTAAAAGTCTAAGGCGAGTGTTTACCGGCGTCTACTGACAGGGTGCCGCCATGACAGTTTGCGTCATGGAATGGTGCGCGGTGATTGGTCGAATGGAACTGTCGGGCTTTGCGGAAAAACAGGACTGGCGTTTGTCTCTGTTTGGGAAAAAAGGGAAGAAACAGGGCAGCGAAACACGGCGGATATCGCGTTTTGTTAAAAACTGATTATCGAACTTTGAATAGAGAGTAAATGGGGAGCTTGTTTTGGCGGTAACTCGATTTTTTCAAAATTGGCGTTTATCGCGTTTTGGAACCAAACTCTTCATTTTGAGCTTCGTGTGGGCATCTAAACGATCAAATATACACACAAATATGCCAAAATGGCCGTCTTGGAGATTCACTTAAACAGTTTATTCACTTAAATACAGTTTATGTCTTAAATGGACGTAAATAGTTGGGAGAAAATATGATGCGTAATAATGATTAGATCTGCATTTGGTCTTAAAGAGGCAGCAGTCTAATAATCCTGCTGATGATTGCTCCATTAATGTGAATCAAATAACAAAAGGCAAAGAGAAAATCAGTCGCAGCTCTTGAATTAATAATTTTGGCTTTTATAAGCTTTAATCTATCTATGATAAACTATGCAGTGTTATTTTACATCTGACTTTATTAGATGTCTTTTTAGCCCATATTACTCCTGAACAGTAATGTCAGTAGACATTACTGAAATTAAAGCACTGGGTATATAATTTGTATATTTGTTTTATTGTGTAGGCTACTTTTTTTTTGTTTGACCATGTGTTTGTACTTTTGTTGTCCTATGTCTTCTGTATATAAAACACAAAAGCCTGCACCCTTCTGCCTAACATACATGTTTTATTTGTTTTGTTAAAGCATTGCTTTTTCTTTTGCTATGGATATTTATTTAACATTTCAAAATATAAAGCAATATTAATTATGTTCTAAATTATTATTTTTTTCCTTTAATATAACAAAAAGAACCGATAAGAATACAGTTAAAGTACCAGATCGATAAGGAGTATCGGTAAGAGTAGTAATACCGTTAAAACCTTAACGATACCCATATATTTTCTATTAAATGTAAAAGGGGTTCTGGCATCATGAATGCATTTTTGTTTTGTTTTTGTTGTTGATATTTTATGTTCAGATGGGGTGTAATCATGCATGCTGTGTACTGTACTTGCCTCATACTTTCTCCTATTAGGTTATTCACTAACAAAAAGTTAGATGATTAATATCACTATATAATGCTGTAATATCTACTTTGCTGGGTTTAATAATTTGCTGGGTTTCATTTTGTTCCTCTATTCTGTAGCAAATTCTGAAAAGGCATTTGTAAGCTATAATTAATGCTGTGTACTGTATCTTAACCCTCTGGGGTCTGAGCTGTTTTCTGGGCCCTGGAGGTGTTCTGACATGCTCTGACATTTCTGGTTATTTCTGTTACTTGTGACATTTTCATGGCTAAAGTCTAATTACACTGTATTCAGCACAAACTCTGCTACAATAATATATCAACAGCATGTATGTAAAAGTTTGTAGTTTTGAGATAATGACATTTATGCGTGGTTTGTGAAAATACAAAAAAAAATTCTCACTGAAATAAGGCCATGAAACCCATACTGATTATTTCTTCACAAGACTTTTGAAAATTGTATCACGTAGCCTAGAATATTTGCTCTAAAACAATGTGAAAATCACCCTGACTGCTCATTCAGATAAGACAATATATTGATTTAAAAATTTTACAAAAATTTGTCGACCCCAGGGGGTTAAAGCCCCCCGTAAAATGGTGTTTCATGTATTCAGAGTTGTTTACTGTGTTAAAGAGATGGATTCTCATGCTAAACATGGCCAAAGTTTAAAAAAAAATATTTTGGACGAATTACGGAGAATTTCTGTGCCGAAAATCTTACTTCCGGGTTGGTACAAGTTTCAGCTGTTTTTTTATTTTACATGGAACGCGATCGCGCTCATTAGGCCTACCTCAATAACAAAACACCAAAACACTTTACAAGTCTCTGCTTTTAGACGCGCCTGAGCTTACATTGGATTTACATCAGAAGAAGAAGAACGCGATTTGAAGACAAGAAAGATGTAAGGTAAGAAATTCTTACATATTAGTTTGCTATTGTTGCATAAATTTCACATTGCAGTTGAACTGTTGCTAGATATATGGTGAATATTATAATATTTAGACCCGTGTTTACTGTTACTGTGTTTGTGGATATCTGCTCAAATGTAGATATGTATATTGTAACCATAATGTTTTATATTTGAGCGCGGGGGGTTAGGATTCAAACGATCGCGTTTGAATGTATCATATTTTGCAGCGCGATCGCGTTTGAATGTATCATATTTTGCAGCGTGATCGCGTTTGGATGTATCATATTTTGCAGCGCGATCGCGTTTGAAAAGCAAACGGCTTCATGTTTTTACTATTATCTCATTTCATATCATCATAACGAATGGAAACATTTGAAGTAACATGATAATCAATATATTTTTCTCTAGCTTAGTTGTTACTGAAATCTTTTGGAAGATTTATACTGCTACAGGTTATTTTATCCAGCACTGCGCATAGCTTATACCTACAAGGCACAACAAACATGGTGTTCATTATATTATATATTGTTGGAAACATTTGTGTGTGTGTGTGCGTGTGTGTGTGTGTGTGTATTCTGTGAATTTTAAAAAGCAATTTTAACCAGAAAAATCTAAAATTTATTCCCAAAATCGTGCAGGCCTTTCTCTTGATATCAGTATGTTCACTTTTTTTTTTTTCAGGGCCCAGATGCCACTGAGGACTTCAGTGAACATGAACATGGTAAAGTGAAAATCAAACACCTTGGAAATGAAAGGTATGTACAATGTTTTTAGGAATGGCACAAAGGTCTCTGTCTTTGGATCATTGTTTTCAATAAGTGCTTTTTTGGCATTTGTTGTGTGTATCTTTGGACTATGTTGTGTTGTAAATAAATCCAAACAATTTAAAAGCCATTCTTTTTTAAATCTCCTCATTTAGAGTATTGTGCAAGGTTGCTCAGAATGACAGGGCCTGATAGCTCCTAATAGGGCCGTTAGGGGAGGGTCTTTGTCTTTCTCAGGTGTGAAAACAATACATATTAATGACCTCCGCATAAAGCTTTTTCACACAAAACACGTCGTAAAAATTTTAAATTAATATATTGTCTTATCTGAATGAGCAGTCAGGGTGATTTTCACATAGTTTTAGAGCAAATATTCTAGGCTACGTGATACAATTTTCAAAAGTCTTGTGAAGAAATAATCAGTATGGGTTTCATGGCCTTATTTCAGTGAGAATTTTTTTTTGTATTTTCACAAACCACGCATAAATGTCATTATCTCAAAACTACAAACTTTTACATACATGCTGCTGATATATTATCGTAGCAGAGTTTGTGCTGAATACAGTGTAATTAGACTTTAGCCATGAAAATGTCACAAGTAACAGAAATAACCAGAAATGTCAGAGCATGTCAGAACACCTCCAGGGCCCAGAAAACAGCTCAGACCTCAGAGGGTTAAATCTTACATCATTGTAGCCTTATTTAAGTTGATTTTCTGTATACTGTATATTTATTTTTGGACTGATAGTGGTTAATAAATTAAAACAATGGAATGCGAGAGTGTCAGTGGTAATATTATTGTGTAACAACTCAGGCTTAGCCTGACAGATAGCCTGACCTGGACCAGGGGTGCGTTTCCCGAAAGCATCGTTAGCCAACTATGGTCACAAGTTCCCTCGTTACCAATAGAGTTCAATGGACATTGCAAATGAACTTGCGACCATAGTTGGCCAACGATGCTTTCGGGAAACGCACCCCAGGTTAGTTTCCCAGCATAAGCTGCCAGATTAACTAAGTTTGAACTATTTTAAGTTTGCTTTATGAAACAGAATCAACCGACTATAAGTCTGACTAACCAAAATAAGCCTGGCTTGTATTTTAATCTTGTTTATTGAACAACCCTCCAGTTTGGTATATATTGTATTTGTCTATTTTTCTGTTCTTGTGTTTCTGTTGTCTTCACTAGTTTATGTTTTTTATTTTTTCTGTTAGTCTAATTGTGCCATTTTCATTGTCACTGGAGAAGGGTGAGTAAAAGTCAGCTACATCCCACACAGAGCTCGTATGGCGTTTATCCCACAGCAAATTAATTTGTGTCAATGAGGCCACAACTCATGTGTGTCACGGTTTCCAGCTAGTCACCACCTCCTCACTACATTTCCCATCATCCTCCCTGGCCCTCACCTGCATGCACTTCCCAATCACAGATCACCTTCACCTGTCACCAATCTTCACTGATCATCATCCAGCACTATTAAACTCTTCCCTCTGCAGTTCGCTGTCTGGTCTCGTTGTTCCCTCAGAGAACTCTACCTGACTCCTTTCTTTTGAGATACCGTCAGTCGTCATTTCAGAACCTACATCAGATAAGACTCTTTAACTTCCAGATTAATCCAGTACTCTATATTCTTCAGTTATTTTCCATCGCTGTGATATAATAGTTCTGCAATTAAAACCTGTTATCCACTTTACCTGTGTGAATCCTTCTTTTCCATGACAATGTGATGTGTATCCTGGTCAACAGATTCACATATTGATCAATGATGTAAAATATACAAGTATGTGATAAAATATTTTGAGTGTTCTGTTTTTAAGAAATATAACTTGTGTCATAGGGAAGTGTAGTGTTGTTGTTTTTGTTTTTTAAACCAGCTGTCCCGACCATCCGATACTGCATTACTTTCAAAGCTTCAAACGTCATCAATCATGTGGTATTGTCATTTCGATACAGTGTGTGATACAATAGTGCTTTTAAAACCGCATCGGAGTCCCGGTATCAACCATCCCATCTCTACTTAAATGTATTGACCCAATCAAGAGTTGTTTAATTGAGGACTGTGATGAGCTGCATCAAGAGATTACAAACTGTCTGAGGATAGGAACTGTCCAGGTTTGGCATATATTGTGTTTGTCTATTTTTCTGATTTTGTGTTTTTATGGTCTTCACTGGTTATCTGTTTTTATTTTTCCTGTTAGTGTAATTGTGGCTTGTTTTATACACCAATGATGTGTAAATCTGAGGAATTGGTTAATTTCATTGCTACTGGAAAAGGGTGAGTACATCCCACACAAAGTTTGAATGGTGTTTATCCCACAGCTCTTCAAAATTAGTTTGAATCTGATCCATTTCTAATAAGGACTTTGTCTTTGTGTACCTAAATGGTTAAAGAGACTTGTTTTATTTTGATTCCTTTGGGTTTGGATTCACTTAAGTTTTTGAACATGTAAATTAAGAACTTATTTGTTCTTAATATTGAACTATTTAATAGTTTGCCCAGTAGGCATTTAAGAGCACATCCTTTGACTGTCACAAATTTAATTTCTGTTTAATGGTTTAAATGTTTTAATTAAAATGCAAGTTATTTTTGTACAGTGTTGAATCAGAATGGGTTAAATAGTAATAATCGAACTAAAGAGCCATTTTGTCCTCTGTTAAGCATCCTGGCTAATGTTGTTCCGGAAATTGTACAAACTGAAACTGGTGAAAACAAAGTTAGTCAATGTTTTGATGCAAGTTATGCTATGCACATCAAGTTTAAGTGGCACACTTGAAAATTGTCAACCAGTTTAAGTCCTTGGAATGTTATCAAAGGGAGAAATCTAGAAGAGAAATCTGTGTTCATCATTATGCCTCCTTTGATCATTCTCTGCACTTGATGTTCTATTAAACCTTTTTTTAGTTTTCTTGCTGTAGCTGTTCTCTGTTAAACTGGATTTACTGACACATATATATGGCATAATTTTTTTTTATAACAATTTTTTCTTAATCATATACATGCATAGGTGTTTATTTATATATACAGAATAATTATACACCGTACAACCCTAACTCTAATATTATGTAAACAAACTTTTATTTTGGATGTGATTAATCACGATTTATTGTTTTTATTGGATTTATTACCCTACTTTTTGTATTGACTTATTAGTATTAAGTATTATTACTATTGCCTGTTGTATTTCCTTATGCATAGAAAAGTATTGACAAATGTGTTTGAAACAAAAAAGCTGGCCGACATGCACTAATTGTAAAAAAAAAAAAAAAAAAAAATGCAATGCATTAACCGTGCTTGCATTTAAATGCATTTTATTTTTAGGGCTTGCATTTTTATTGGCTGAAATTCAACATCTCACCAACTTCTTACACAAATGTTACTGTGTTACAAATGTTACCTAACCCTAATTGCCTTTTTTATTTATACTGTACAAAGCTGTATAAGTAATTTGCTTTGTACAACACCATACTCCTGAAATTGCTGCTTTTGTATGTATGCCTTCACCTCATGTATCCAATTTAAGATTTGTTTGTCTATGTCTGCTGTCTCAATGGCCCTTTTGTATTTGTGCATTTTCCCATCTTTGTATTTATATTCCTATCCCTTGTCTTTGCATTTGCATTTATAACTGCTCTTGTCTTTTGCATTATTTTCTAGCCTTTTTTGTTAGTTTTTTTGTTTGTTTATGATTTAATGTCTTCAATACATCTTTAATTTATGCTCCTTGCCTTATTAGCCATTATGCTGTTTTGTGGCCCTGTCCCATTGACTATTTTATGCCCATTGCTATTTTTCCAAAAAGGTTGTATTTTGTATTGAAATGTACTGCATAAAATTTTTTGTCTTTACTGTTTGTGTATGTTGTATATGTATGCACTTGTTTTTATTATCTGACTGCCTTTTGTGTGTTAGTATTAGTGGCTGTCTTACTATGCCCTTTTTCTGCTTTGTGATTTTTCTCTATGCTCTTGTACCCATTTGTATTTTTATCTGATGCTGCGATTTTCATTTAACCTATTTGAATTTTTTTTTTTTCTTGATGGAATGGGGTTCACTGGCTACTTCATTAATTTTCATGAACTTTCATGAATGTGGAGAACTTTCTTTTTAAGTGTTCAACAGTTGGACTTGGGTGTGTGGGACTTGTCCAGGATAGATTTCAACCCTGCAACCCAACAGTCTATCAACTGCAGGTGCAAATCAAAGTCATTTAAGCTACAATATATGGGTGTGCCTCCCACTCACAAAGACAAAGTTTGTTTTTTTCTTAAGTATTTTTATTTATTTATATTGTACTAATTGGTTCCATTCAAGATTATGTTTGTCTTTGTCCCTTTTTTTATTCATCCTTTTTATTTCTATTTTGTGACACTTTTTTTGGTCTGTGTCTTTGCATTTATGGTATATAGATTCTCGTTTCTTCATCTGCTGCCTGTCCCGACCTCCGCCTGGTATTGTTTATGATTCTGGATTTCCTTTGACATTCTTGGCACTGTTCTCTGAGTACTGCCTGTCTGACCATTCTCTATTAAATAATACTGCAAATGGATCCGAACGTCTCTGACTCTGCATCACAGGTTTATGGTCCATATTTCTGTTTCGATGTTCTGTTTTTTAAAGCCTTTTTGTTTCTACCCTTTTTAATGATTGTACTTGTGCCCATATGCCACTTTATGTAATTTGTAATACCCTATTTGTAAAATCCTAACCCTTTCTTTATTTTTTCTTTTTCTTTTTCTTTTTTTATTATTTTAAAGTACTTGTCAGGTTTATATTCTGTTTTGGTTTATTTTGTGTTCTCATTATCCTGTGTTGGCCGTTCCCTCCAGCTGTTTAGACAGTTCAGGCTGATTTCCTTCCTACTCAGCATGAAGCCTCTCATTGATGCTCCTTCTCCCACCTCCTCTACCCATGCCATCTAGTTAATGGGGCCTATGTCAGCTGGTTCCTTTCAGCCCTTTGACTCATCCTTCATTGGCCACCCTTTAATCCTTGGGTCTGCCTTTGGCTTCCAGATTACCAGCATTTAATAGGTGTTGATCCTCTGTGTTCGTGCCAAGCCCCGGACTTTAACTTTCACTCTGTCGACCTATAAACTCCACCATGGGCAGTTATCACTCAAGCTGTAACGGCCTCCCTCGTCCCTCTGACTCCACATTGGTTAGTTATCACCCTGTTTGCACCACAGTCTTCCCATCCTACGGCAATGCTTTGTCCCTCCACCCCTATGGTTCTGCCTTTGCCCTCCAGTGCAGTGGTCTTGCCTTGGGTTTTTGGCTCTGCCTAGGTCCCCACCTCTAATGGCTCCATCTGAGTTGGTTGTCCCACGGCTTCTGCCTGGCCCATTTACCAATGGTCCACCTATTCTTTTATCGACTGTCCGTGGCCCTACATCCTGGTGAGCATGTTGGGAACTCCGGCCATGTTCTCCCTTACTGTTCCCTCCGTTATCTCCTCCGTGGTGGTTCCCTCTGTCACAACTCTCTCCAGCTCCACATCTCTTCACTCATCCTCTTTTACGTCTTTATTCATACTTTATTTCATACTTTCAACTTTTTAGTTGTTTCACTTTGTACAGTTTTGTATTCCTGCTTAAGTTTACGTGTAACTTCATGGTCCTTTTTTTTTACCCTTTTGTATAGATGTTAATGTTTTGTATTTGTTGTTGATTGACTTGTAATGCATTTTGTTGTATTGTAAAAGTGTGTTGCATTTTGTTTTCAGAAAAATGAATAAATACATTCATTTTGTATCTTTTAATTGTTTGTTGTTTTTTTTTTTCAGGGGTAGAGTCGTCCCAGGGGTAGAGTCGTCCCAGGGGTAGAGTCGTCCCAGGGGTAGAG
>NC_139963.1:0-7500 GCF_963993115.1 Abramis brama | reverse complement strand
TGTTGTAATTATAAAACTATACTTTTATTACCGAGTGATGGAGAAATAGTCCCTGGAAATGAAAGTGAACTGTGAAGGTAAAAAATGACAGATATTTATTTTTTTTCCTAAAGGCTAAATTGTTAAAATACATACAATTTCTTGGGTTAAAATCTGTATATATATATATATATATATATATATATATATATATATATATATATATATATATATATATATATATATATATATTTTTTATTTTTTTTTCCTAAAGGCTAAATTGTTCAAATACATACAATTTGTTGGGTTAAAATTTGTATATATATATATATATATATATATATATATATATATATATATAGATTGTAGCGTTTTAAAAATTGTTTTAAATAATCGTCCTATATTTATTTTCTAGGTTATTACAGTGCTGTAAGAATAATAGCAGCGCTATAACGTGCGATTTCATTGCATAACTTAAAATACGACATCTCATACAGTAGAAACGCTATGTGAATGGCAGTAAATTCTTGGAATCTGACATAATTTTTTTTTTTAATTTAATGTAATTTTTTTTAAAAAATCGGGACTTTTATGATGTATACGAATCCGCGATAAACCTTGAACCCGCGCATCGTGAGCACCGGCGGCAAGCACCTGCCAGCGCACGCATGGGGTCTGTTCTGCACCCGTTATCATCCATCTCCTCAGAGACGAAAAGTTTCAAAAATGGACAGGTGAGTGTTTATATATGTTTAATCTTTGACGTGTAATAGTTTGTGTGTGTCAAACCATGTAGTTTATTGGCGTTTTTTCTTGGGTTTATTCAGTGAGGATTTTGAGCCGTTCGATGTGGCATGTGCAGAGAACACACGCGGCCTTGTGACCGAGTTTCAAAAGTTCCAGAGTGTGTCTGAGTTTTTAAGTACGGATTCCCCGCGCATCCCTATATTTCCCACCGTGTTAGACAAGGCCTGCGATGTAGTGAGGTACTCGTATGATTTCGACGGGGTCGTCATCCACCTGGAGGATGTGAGCTGCCTTAAAGCTGGGCTCCACTACCTCTTTGTGGGCAAAGTTGACCCATCCAAGGTGAAAAATCACTGGCACATTCTCAGGAAGCACCTGGACTTGACCGCCTACACAGCTGAGGGCGTCACGTCCTTCCGCAGGTCGATGGGCAGTGTTTTGGCCTATGTCGACGGTGGCTACTTTCTAAACATAAGTTGCGTGCCGGTCGACCCGAACAACACTGCCCCCATGTTCCGGAGCGAAGTTATGGCGAAGGCGCATGCCATTGGCATGATCAACGCCGTCTACAGTAATTTCACCGCCCGGCTGAAGGGCCTGCCGCCGCGTGACTTGGCCAGAGCCAGCATCATGAAGAATGACCTCGGCAACCTGACCAAGATGAACGTCCTGGCCGGCGACCAGAGGTTCCTGCTTGACCTCTTTATGAGCTCAGTCAAAGATGTGAACGTTGACGTGGACATGGGTATTTACCTGACACTCACCAAGTTCGGGCAGAGGGACAGTGGGTGGTTCGACTTGAGGCGGCTCGTCGACACGCGGGGAGTCGCCGACATCTCGTATCACGTGGCCGTCAACATCCACCCCTCTAGCGACGGGACCATCAGCCTCCTGTGGTCACGCTGTGGGCTGCAGGAGGTGGTGGGTCAGCGGGGGACCCTGTTCTCCTCTTATTCAATGACTGAGACGGCGAACTTTCAGAGTAACCTCGACCACCTACCCATGGACGTTGACCCGAGGCTCATGGACGTCATACTGAGCCAAGACGTCAAGGTCAACTTTTTGCAGCTGTACACCGTGACCCCACATTGCCACACGCCGGCCGCGGCGAAGCACCCGGTGAGCCGTGTCGTGACCATGTGCGACATGCACAATGAGCGACACCGGAGGATGATCAACGCATCAGCGGACCGGTAAGTCGGGCATCCATGCAGAAGAGCACGTGTGTTTATAAAACTACACCTGTATTACAGAGTAACGGAGAGAGAGTAATCGTGAACGAATGTGATAGCGAAACATTCGGAAAAAATGTAACACTAAGAAAAAACACACACACACACACACACACACACACACACACACACACACACACACACACTAAGATGAGCATCGAAAAGCCTTGTTTAAAGTAACTGTATTATCTTCTGTCTCAATGCAGGTACGTGGCACACGCAGATGACCTCACGGCGAAGACGGTGACCCAGGCCTACGCCAGGTTCGAGGGGGTCTTTCTGGTCGGGCCCCAATTTCACGAGGTGCTTCACCTTCAATAAAATCTTCATGCTTTTGCTTATAAGGTTTTGCATGATCTGGCACCTCATAATCTCTCAGAGCTTTTAACCCTGTACACACCAGCACTTGATATCACACACACACACACACACACACACACACACACACACACACACACACAAACACACACACACACACACACACACACACACACACACACACACACACACACAGTGGTTCACTATCTTTGTGGGGACTCTCCATAGACGTAATGGTTTTTATACCATACAAACTGTATATTCTGTCCCCTTACACTAACCCTACCCCTAAACCTACCCATCACAGGAAACATTCTGCATTTTTACTTTCTCAAATCAACCCATCCTGTGTGATTTATAAGCCTTTTGAAAAGTGGGGACCGCTGGCTGGTCCCCACAATGTAGGTGATCTCAGGTTTTACTATTCTTATGGGGACATTTGGTCCCCACAATGTAATATAAACCAGGGCACACATTACAAACACAAACACACACACACACAAACACACACACACACACACACAGGCACACTTCAAAGTTAGATCTAAGTGCTACTGCAAGGTGTGTTGATACTTCTAAACATAATGTTTATGCTGCATATGCTACCTAAATTATTGATCGTCTAAAAACCTAGTCATGGTTATTGTTATGTATATTCTTACCCGTTTGGTACCAATTATTTTGAGTTATTGAAATTTGAGTTTTTTTAGGTTTGAAATAAATGGTTTAATACTTTGTCTTTTTCTTATATAGCATGGTCATATTTATCTAAGCATATTTTGGTATATTTGTATAGTCTCACCTAACAGAGATATATATTTATATATTTATATTTTTATATATATATATATATATATATATATATATATATATATTTATATTTTTATATATATTTATATTTACATATATATATATATATTTATATTAGGGCCGGGACTCGATTAAAAAAATTAAACTAAACAATTAGAGGCTTTGTAATTAATTAATCGAAATAACAGTGTTGCTTTATCAAGATCGGCTCGCGCTGCTTTGGTTCAAACTGATAAACGGTCCGTCAACCACACAATAACAAGCAGTTTCGTTCCGCTTGCATTACGTTTCCCCTTTGATGTTGGACAATGTTGTGGTCGCGCCGGCGAATTATGAAATTTTCGTTATTTCAAATAACAACCCTTCCTCCCACAAAACTCTCCGGTTCTATGCGATTCACGTAAATGACCCAATTGAACAAGAAAACTACAAGTTTGCAGGTGTGGGCCTGAAGTCATGAACGCTAGTTGGTGCTGCAGTATAATCGGTCCGCCGAAACTCATCCAGTGAGAAACGTTCTGCGGTGCAAAAATAAGTGCGATTAAAATGCGGAAAAAAAAATGTTTTAAGCGTTATTTTTTGTGTAATTAATTAATCTTAATTAACGCGTTAAAGTCCCGGCTCTAATATATATATATATATATATATATATATATATATATATATATATATATATGTAGATATATATATCTATATGTAGATATATATATATCTATATATAGACTATATGTAGATATAGATATATATCTATCTATCTATCTATCTATCTATATATATATATATATATATATATATATATATATATATATCTATATCTATCTATCTATATATATATATATATAGAGAGAGAGAGAGAGAGAGAGAGAGAGAGAGAGAGAGATTTTTTTTTTTCTTCAATTTTAACATGTGATAAAGTCAAAAAATTAAGAGCTCAAATTCGTTTTATACAGTGGTTCATAGAGTTTAGCCTATATGCAGCCATTCAGTACTACAGCCATCTAGTGGTTATTGATATTATTGTTTTTTGTTAATTTTATACCAACATTAGACACAGGGTGGCGCCACTTCAAGTCACTTCATCTTTAGCTTTTAGCTCTCTGAACTTACTGGGTTGATTTTTATTCTATTTTTAAATCAAGTTAAATAAATATTAAAACTATCATAAAAATAAGCAGAATTTACATATAAAATGTTGTGCTTTTAGAGGTGAATAAATTCATAAATAACACAAATCAGAAATAAAACAACAACAACAAAAAAACGAACATAAAGTGCTAGTTTTTATTTTATTTTATTGAAGATAGTGATATTTAACATTTTATAAAAAAAAAAAAAAAAAAAACCCAACAAACAATTGGATCCCACGTGAGACCCTTTTTTTGGCCACATTTGTCCACAAACACGGAATTAAGGGCTGTAATGTGAGTGCGGCTCGAGGGTTAAAGCTTATTTGTTGATGCCGTTAAAGATACGATACTGTTGTTGGTACGGTTTTATTAGGCATTTTATTTTTGTCTACTTTCATTAACGCATTGCATGTATAATTGTATTTTGTGTCTTGTTCCTATTCTGTGAAGCGCTTCGAGATGCTACAACGATGCTATAAATAACGCTTATTATTAATTTATTATTATTATTGTTCTTACCAGGTCATGCCGGCCTCCGATTTCTTCGCAGAGCCTATGCTCGACCGCCTGCTGGAGACGGTGCCGATGCTTGTGCCTTTCCGACAGCAAGACGGCGTCGGCCTCCAGCACGTGGTGCACGCGGTAGCCAGCCACCTGAGCGGGTCCCTCCACGACCTCCTGGACCATGCGCGCGGCATGGGAGGCTACGAGAACAGCTGGCGCGCCTTCCAGCTGGAGCTCGCGGCCGAGGAGCTATTCTTCGGCCGGCCGCTGTGCCGCTCCACGCGGCAGTTCAGCCGGGCCCTGGGAGTGAGCGCCACCAGCCCGAACAGTCTCACCAGGATGAGGGGCTTCCTCTGCCTCGGGCCCATAGGCAGCGCCAGCGTCGGGGAGTCTCCTCCCCCTTTGGAGACCTGGACCAAGGACGAGGTCCAGAAGGCCAGAGTCCTCCGCCTTTTCCCACTGACCGACAGCCTGGCGGCGGGCCATCAGATCGTCGGGGAGCAGATGGCGAGGATCCTCCTGTGCGACCTGTACCAGCGGGACGCCCCCCTGCCCGGCCAGTCCCTCAAAGGCCCGGCCCTTCCTTTCGGCCGGCTGGTCGACTGCCGGTCGGTCTCAGAGTTCGCCCGTGAGGTGGCGGACAGGAGAGCCTTCGGGTACCCCCTCACGTTCGGCCGCGCGGTGCAAATGGTGACCGCGATGGGGTACGACCCGGCCCACTGCCTCAGCCTTGGCCTCGCCCCATACAAGTACTTTCCACACATCAAATACTGGGACGAAAAACGGCACCTCAAGGCCAAGTGGAATAACAAAGACTACGTGGAGCTCCACCAGCCGGCACACATACCGTCGGCCGCCGGACGCGCGGCCTCCTACCTCGGAGACATCTGCGCGAGGATAGACGAGCTCGGGCTGTCGTACTCTCGCAACCTCGTGCGGTACCGCGAGCACGGGATGCCCTGGCTGGAGCGCTGCGTGGAGCGTCTTCCAAAGGGGATGCCCAAGGACAGGGCGATCACCTCCCTGACCTTCCTCAGCTGCATTGGGCTCATTCAAAATGGAGATTTTGTCAGCTTTAGTAAGATGGCGGAGCTCGAACGCTCCATGCCGGTGTCCCAGCGTCACCTTCAGGATCTGCACATCCTATCACGGCTGCTACTGATCCAGAACCCCGCTGTATGGAGGTTTCATGAGAGCATACCACATAAGCTGGTTGTGCCACGAGACGTGCCCAGCACACCCGCCCGTCCGCGTCCGCCTCCCCAGGAGGAGAGAGTGGAACCCCTGGATGTGGAGGAGGAAGAGGAACAGGTCGAGGAGCAGCTCGTGGAGAGGATAGAACCCACCTCGGTTCCGGCCAGCACAAACAGCAGGTGGACAAATCTGGAGGTCGGCCTCATTGACCTCAGCCCTGACCTGAGCCACTCCACCGCCTACAACAGCTATGTAAAGCGCTGCACTGAAATCTCCGTCTCTGTCCGAACCTTTGTTTCGTTTAAGAGAAAAAGGCAGCGCCTGACGGCAGAGCAGTGAGAACCTTTCCACGGAATCTTTTTTTTTTTTTTTTGCACACTGTATATAGTTGTTTGTGTATATATATATATATATATATATATATATATATATATATATATATATATATGTTTTTTCGCAAGCGCGTGTTTTTCCTCTTCGTAGAGTATATTTTTATTTTTAAATAGAATTTTTTATTAGATTTATTTATTTGGATTTGAATTTGCGCCAAACAGCTTATTTTTGTTATATATTTATACATACACACACGCGCGCATGCATAATATTTATTTTGTTTGTTTGAATATTTGTAAATAGTTATGGTTCGTTATGGTTAGGGTTGTGTTTTATGCGTTTTCAAAAAAATAAAATAAAATAAATAAAAAATACAAAAAGCCCCCCCCCCCAAAAAAAAAAAAACAAAAAAAAACAAAAACAACAAAAAAAAAAAAACAAAAAAAAAAAAAACCAACAAAAAAAAAAACATTTTTAACCCAGCCTCTGACATTACCCAAATCAGTGTAATGGCAGTGCCAGTCCCAAGCCTGGATGAATGGGGAGGGTTTTTGCTCACGGTTCACTTTTGTTTAGATCACTTTGGTCCAGCTCAGTAATCCTGCGTCACCAATCACCACACGTCCAGCCCGGACACTCACTGTAACGATGAGGTAAGTAAGAAGCAGAGAGAGAATCCAAATGCAAGCACTACTTTAATGACACAAACAGGTAAATCCAGGGCAGCTACACTAGATAACAAGGGGGCATGGTTAATCAGAAACACCTGGGGAGACTAATAAACAAGAAGAACTACCACACAAGATAAGGAGAGCACAAGACAGGTATCATCACACTCACTCACTTTACCTGCTGTCATTGTTGCGATGGACATCCTTTCTGCAAATAAACCTGTTGATTACCTGCCTGTGTGTGAATCCTTTTTTTTTTTTTATTTTTTTTTTTTTTATGTGTGAATAACTCAATAAATGAGCATTTATGACATTCATTCTTTGTAAAGGCTATAGAGATAATTATACATGTAATACGCATAACCATAAATGTCACACATATAACATTCATGCATTTTAAACATTTGTCATTTTTAAAAATGTGTACTTTTAATTTATAATGTTACATTTTGAGGTTTTCCCCAAACTAAATGTAGTCATAAACAAACAATAAATCAATCAGTCTATAAAATCAAGTGTTTATAACTTTAGTTTATTATGAATGACAGTCATAATAATAACATTCATTGTTATCACTTTTCAATC